>NC_060182.1:74206812-74517883 GCF_021184085.1 Oncorhynchus gorbuscha | reverse complement strand
AGTGCACCGCTATGCATACCCTGTTGGGGTTAAACATCTATCATTCCCTGTTAATCAACAACAGGGAAGCCAAAGTCATGTTTCAGTTGGGTTTGTCTCTCTCCCCCAGCGTTTCTGGTGGGGGAAGATTCTACCTCACTTTTAAAAACACGTCTCCTGCGCCACTAGGGGTGCTAAAACCCTAGACCACTTTCATTCTACCCACAGAAGCATATATAAAAAAGGCCCTCAGCCATCCTCCCTTCTGTAAATCTAGAATAACTCTATTCTCCTGCTTCCTGTTTACAAACAAACAACTCAAACTCAATACGGAAGTGGTCCGATGAAGTAGAAGTGAGGCTACAAGACTGTTTTGCTAGTACAGACTGGGATATGTTCCAGAATTCATCCAATAGCATTGAGAAGTTTACCACATCAGTCACGGACTTCATCAATAAGTGCATAGATGTCGTCCCCAGAGTGACTATAAGAACGTATCTAAATTCAATATCCGTGCTGGGCTAAAGGCTAGAGCTACCACTTACAAGGCGGGACACTGATACATACAAGAAAGCCTGCTACGACCGCCGACGAGACATCGAAAATGCAAAAGGAAAATATAGTAGGAAGGTGGAATCCTATTACACCAGCTGCGAAGCTCATCATACGTGTGATGCAGAACTCCCAAACGAGCTAAAATCCTTCTATGCTCACTTCGAGGAATACAACAATGAGTCTTGGGTGAAAGCCCATGTTGTTCCGGATGGTTGTGATCTCTCTCTGTGGCCGATGTGAGTAAAACTTTTAAACAGGTTAACACTCGCTGGGCCAGACGGAATACCAGGGCGCATTCTCAACGCATGCGCAGACTAGCTGGCAAGGGTCTCCACGGACATTTTCAATCTCTCCTTGACACAGTCTGTAATCCCAACATGTTTTAAGATGCCCACCATTGCTCCTGTTCCCAAGAACTCCAAGGTAACCTGACTAAATGATTCTCCCTGCGATCACTCACATCTGTAATGATGTGCTTTAAAAAAGGCTGGTCATAACACACATCAACACCATCATCCCAGACACCCTGGACCCACTCCAATTTGCATACTGTGCGAGCAGATCCACAGATGAGTGGATCAGTGCCCTCTCCCACCTGGACAAGAGGGGAAATAACTGTGAGAATGCTGTTCATAGACTACAGCTCAGCGTTCAACACCATAGTCCCCTGCAAACTCATCAGCAACCTGGGACTGAACACCTCCCTCCGGTACTGGATCCTGGATTTCCTGACAGGAAATCTAAAGCTAACCCTCAACACGGGGGCCCCTCAAGGGTATGTGCTTAGTACCATCCTGTACTCCCTGTTCACCCACGACTGCGTGGCCACACACACACACACACACGACTCCAACACCATCAAGTTTGCTGGCGAAACTACGGCGGTGAGACAACCTACAGGGAGGTCAGAAACTTGGCAGTGTGGTGCCATGACAATGACCTCTCCCTCAACGTCAGTAAGACCAAGGAGCTGGACTACAGGGAAAAGAGGGAAGAGCACACCCCCATCCACATAGATGGAGCTGTAGTGGAGCAGATTGAGAGCTTTAGGTTCCTTGGCGTCCACATCACTAAGGAGTTAACATGGTCCACATACACACCTGCATAGTCGTGAAGGCACGACTGCACATCTTGCCCCTCAAGAGGCTTGAAAGATTTGGCATGGGCCCTCAGATCCTCAAAAGGTCTACAGCTGCACCATCGCGAGCATCTTGACTGACTGCGCCACCTCTTGGTATGGCAAATACACCACCCTCGACCGTAAAGTGCTACAGAGGGTGGCGCAGACAGCCTAGTGCATCATTGGGGCTGAGCTCCCTGCCATCCAGGACGTCTAAATTAGGCAGTGTCAGAGGAAGGGCCAAAACAATTGCCACAGCCTCCAGCCATAGAGCGTTCACTCTGCTACTTTCCAGCAAACGGTACCAATGTTTCAGCTCTCAGACCAACAGTCTTTGAGACAGCTTCTGACTCCTAAATAGTTAGTTTGGGTAACCATCAATTATCTGCACTGATCCTAACTTGCACTGACTCTATGCACATTCACAAGAAAACACACACAAACACTCTCACGCATTCAACCACTAAATCATTATCTATCCTGATGCCTAGTACCTTAACCCTGCCTTCATGTACATACAGTGCATTCGGAAAGTATTCAGACCCATTGAATTTTTACACATTTGTTATGTTACAGCCTTATTCAAAAATAGATTCATGAAATAGTTTCTTTCCGCCTCAATCTACGCACAATACCCCATAATGACAAAGCAAACAAAGGTTTAGATTTTTTTCCAAAATGTATTAAAAAAAATGAAATAATCCATTTAGATAAGCATTCGGACAGCAGCGATTAGAGCCTTGAGTCTTCTTTGGTATATGACGCTACAAGATTGGCACACCTGTACTTGGGGAGTTTCTCCCATTCTTCTCTGCAGATCCTATCAAGCGCTGTCAGGTTGGATGGGGAGCATCACTGCACAAATATTTTCAAATCTCTCCACAGATGTTCGATTAGGTTCAAGTCCGGGGTTTGGCTTGGCCACTCAAGAACAGAGACTTGTCCCGAAGCCACTCCTGCATTGTCTTGCCTGTGTGTTTAGGGTCATTGTCCTGTTGGAAGGTGAACCGTCGCCCCAGTCTGAGGTCCTGAGCGCTCTGGAGCAGGTTTTCATCAAGGATCTCTCTGTACATTGCTCCGTTCATCTTTCCCTCAATCCTGACTAGTATCCCAGTCCCTGCCACTGAAAAACCTCCCCACAGCATGCTGCTGCCACCTCCATGATTCACTGCAGGGATGGTGCCAGGGTTCCTTCAGACGTGACGCTTGGCATTCAGGCCAAAGAGTTCAATATTGGTTTCATCAGACCAGAGAATCTTGTTTCTCATGGTCTGAGAGTCTTTTAGGTGCCTTTTGGCAAACTCCAAGCGGGCTGACATGTGCCTTTTACTGGGGAGTGGCTTCCGTCTGGCCACGCTACCACAAAGGCCTGATTGGTGGAGTGCTGCAGAGATGGTTGTCTTTCTGGAAGGTTTTCTCATCTCCACAGAGGAACTTTAGAACTCTGACAGAGTGAA
This sequence comes from Oncorhynchus gorbuscha, assembly GCF_021184085.1. Taxonomy (NCBI): domain Eukaryota; kingdom Metazoa; phylum Chordata; class Actinopteri; order Salmoniformes; family Salmonidae; genus Oncorhynchus; species Oncorhynchus gorbuscha. The sequence goes on along the minus strand of NC_060182.1, from coordinate 74,514,772 downwards.
TATCGTGTTCTTTGTCACCTCCCTGACCAAAGCCCTTCTCCTCCGATTTTCAGACAATTCCTTCAACCTCACGGCTTGTTTATTTCTCTGACATGCACTGTCAACTGTGCGACCTTATAGACATATGTGCCTTTCCAAATCATGTCCAATCAATTTAATTTACCACAGGTGGAGTCCAATCAAGTTGTAGAAACATCTAAGCTCAATTTTGAGTCTCATGCAAAGGGTCTGAATATTTATGTAAATGAGATATTTCCGTTTTTTTTTTTTAATACATTTGCTAAATATTCTAAAAAACGTTTTTTCGCTGTGTCGTGTGTAGATGAAAAAAAAGGGGTAATCCATTATAGAATAAGGCTGTAACGTAACAAAATGTGGAAAATTGAACAGGTCTGAATACTTTCTGAATGTACTGCATCTCAAATAACTGAAAATTGATCTGGCACTGATACTCCCTGTATATAGCTCCATTGTTGTGCATTTTATTCCTCGTCTTAAAATTATAATAAAAAATATAAAATAGTAACTCTGCATCATTGGGAAGGGCTCGTAAGCAAGCATTTCACGGTTAAGTCTATACCCGTTGTATTTTTGACAAATGTGACAAATAAATTCTGATTCTCTGGCATTTTGTATGAACAGGTTTAAATCTAATCAAACAGCTCACTCCAGCAAACAAACAAAACACATAACAGCTAGGCCTAACTCCAGCAGAAAAACATCAACTGTAGACTAGAGAAATACATGTTCAAGTAGTTTATTTACAGGTATTAAAACAAATGCAAAATAAGTTATTCTCATATTTGCTCTCTCACACAGTACATAGATCCATAAATAGAACAATAACAAAATGGCAAGCCACAGCCCCTAATGGAATACTTCAACTTTAGGAACAGTTGGGTAAACATGACCAAGGCTACCCAGTAAACTTGTGAAACTATAACTGTTTGTGTGGAGTAAAACAAAGGTCTTACTGTCTCAAATGGCCACAATTCAATCGGACTGGATAAACAGTGCCGGGACCTCTGAGTTGCCATGAACCCCAGAGGATCCTATGGTCTACTGAGACACACTGGACAATCACAGACCATTCTGAGCTAAGATGTAATAATGGTTTCCTTTGGCTTTAGCTGGAACAAATAGATGTTGGCATGAATATATACAGTGCCTTCAGAAAGTATTCATACCCCTTGACTTGTTCCACATTTTGTTGTGTTACAGCCTCAATTAAAATGGATTAAGTTGATTTCTTCCCACACCCATCTACACACAATATCCCATAATAACAAAGTGAAAACATGGTTAATTTCTTGAAAATTACATACAAAATATTACATTTGCGTAGTGGCATACAGCAGTAGAGTAGAGACACAGTAGAGACACACGTGGGGAACAGTTTTTGTTTCCTAGGGTCGGGGAAAAACATGTCCTTTTAAAAATGCATTTCATGAAATTGTATGTCATTTTACATTTTTATTTTTATTTTACGTTTATTTAGGCAAGTCAGTTAAGAACAAATTCTTATTTTCAATGACGGCCTAGGAACAGTGGGTTAACTGCCTGTTCAGGGGCAGAACGACAGATTTGTACCTTGTCAGCTCGGGGGTTTGAACTTGCAACCTTCCGGTTACTAGTCCAACACTCTGACTGGAGACTGACAGAATCTTTTTTAATAGAGCACACATTTTTGAAATGGCAGGCTACTTTGACTTACCGAGATCAATAAAAAAAATGACCTCGTCTTAAATCCATCAATAGCCTAGGCTTAGGTGTGTGGAGACACATATTGTAATTATAGTCCTAAAAATCCTTTCCAGTTTCATTGACTCACCCAATGATGCGCACCTCCCTCACTGTTGATGGCCGAGGTGCTTGTGCCAAAAGCCTCTCTTTTGCAAAACAATATTTGGAAGTTGATCAAATATTTTGGTAGCCTACTGCATAGTCTTCACTTTTCAACAGTAGCCATTTGCTTTCAAACCTGTGTTTACCCTAGATTTGTATTTGAAATATTTCGAAAGGCCTGTTTCCTCTGCATGCTGTTTTTTCACTGACAGATTTGCCATGTGTAGGCTATTCCCAGTGGTGTAAAGTACTTAAGTAAAAATACTTTAAACTACTTAACCTCTCTAGAGTATGTGGGACGATAGCGTCCCACCTGGCCAACATCCAGTGAGATTGCAGAGCGCCAAATTAAAATACAGAAATACTCATTATAAAAATTCTGAAAAGATACAACGATTTTACATAGGTTTAAAGATTAACTTCTTGTGAATCCAACCACGGTGTCAGATTTTTAAAATGCTTTACGGCGAAAGCATACCTTATGATTATTTGAGAACATCGCCCAGTAGACAGACAAATCATTACAAACAGTAACCAGCCAAGTAGAAGAGTTACACAAGTCAGAAATAGTGATAAAATTAATCACTTACCTTTGATGATCTTCATATGGTTGCACTCAGAAGACATCCATTCATTCAATAAATGTTCCTTTTGTTCGATAGTCTCTCTTTATATCCAAAAACCTCTGTTTAGTTCACGCGTTTTCTTCAGTAATCCACAGGCTCAAACACTGTCACAACAGGCAGACAAAAAAATCCAAATTGTATCCGTAAAGTTCATAGAAACATGTCAAATAATGTTCATATTCAATCCTCAGGTTGTTTTTAGCCTAAATAATCTATAATATTTCAACCGGACAATAATGTTGTCAATATAAAAGGTAAACGGCCAGGTCGCAATTGTGAATGAGAACTTCTCAACTTGCCTACCTGGTTAAACAAAGGTGAAATAAACAAGAAAGGCACTCTCTGTCATGCAGGTGAAAGAGGACCCAAACGCGACTTAACAGAAACAGAGTTTATTAATGTTCAAAACGGAATAACTGAAATCCTCTAGATTTGTAGAGGGGAAAACAACTGGAGAAGCGGCCACAGACTGCAGGTCGCTTCGGGTAGGCGCAGGCCGTAGTCGACTGAGACACCTGCTCACACGCAGCGTCTGATGAAGGCACAAAACACGACAGGACAGGGTGATACACAATCACGGCAAAAAACACGACAGGACAGGGCGAAACGCAATCACAGCATGGTGAATACAAAACAAGGAACCGACGGCACAGGAACGGAACACAAAGGAATAAATAGGGACTCTAATCAGGGGAAAGGATCGGGAACAGGTGTGGGAAGACTAAATGATGATTAGGGGAATAGGAACAGCTGGGAGCAGGAACGGAACGATAGAGAGAAGAGAGAGCGAGAGAGTGAGAGAGGGAGGGGGAGAGAGAGGGCTAGAAGGAGGGAAAGAACCAAATAAGACCAGCAGAGGGAAACGAATAGAATGGGAAGCACAGGGACAAGACAAGATAATAAATGACAAACATGACAGTACCCCCACTCACCGAGCGCCTCCTGGCGCTCTCGAGGAGGAACACTGGCGGCAACGGAGGAAATCATAGATCAAACGGTCCAGCACGTCCCGAGAAAGAACCCAACTCCTCTCCTCAGGACCGTAACGAAAAACGATAAAAGGGAAACTAGGGTACTACTCTAAAAAAAAATGAGAACTAGGGACAGACTGAGACACAGCAAGGGCAGGGACAAGAACAGGAGAGATGCGATGGCAGGGAACAGACTGAGACCCAGCAAGACCAGGAGCAGAAGCAGAAAAAAAAATTACCAGACTTCTTCTGCGCGCAGTCTGAACACGCAGCCACGAAACGGCGCGTGTCACGCTCCTGAGTCGGCCACCAAAAGCGCTGGCGAATAGACGCAAGAGTGCCTCGAACACCGGGATGACCAGCTAACTTGGCAGAGTGAGCCCACTGAAGAACAGCCAGACGAGTGGAAACAGGAACGAAAAGGAGGTTACTAGGACAAGCGGCGACGCAGTGTGCGTGAGTGCTTGCTTAACCTGTCTTTCAATTCCCCAGACTGTCAACCCGACAACACGCCCATAAGGAAGAATCCCCTCGGGATCAGTAGAAGCCACAGAAGAACTAAACAGACGGGATAAGGCATCAGGCTTGGTGTTCTTGCTACCCGGACGGTAAGAAATCACAAACTCGAAACGAGCGAAAAACAACGCCCAACGAGCTTGACGGGCATTAAGTCGTTTGGCAGAACGGATGTACTCAAGGTTCTTATGGTCTGTCCAAACGACAAAAGGAACGGTCGCCCCCTCCAACCACTGTCGCCATTCGCCTAGGGCTAAGCGGATGGCGAGCAGTTCACGGTTACCCACATCATAGTTGCGCTCAGATGGCGACAGGCGATGAGAAAAATAAGCGCACGGATGAACCTTATCGTCAGACTGGAAGCGCTGGGATAGAATGGCTCCCACGCCTACCTCTGAAGCGTCAACCTCGACAATGAATTGTCTAGTGACGTCAGGAGTAACGAGGATAGGAGCGGACGTAAAACGTTCTTTTAGAAGATCAAAAGCTCCCTGGGCGGAACCGGACCACTTAAAACACGTCTTGACAGAAGTAAGAGCTGTGAGAGGGGCAGCAACTTGACCGAAATTACGAATGAAACGCCGATAGAAATTAGCGAAACCTAAAAGGCGCTGCAACTCGACACGTGACCTTGGAACGGGCCAATCACTGACAGCTTGGACCTTAGCGGAATCCATCTGAATGCCTTCAGCGGAAATAACGGAACCGAGAAAAGTAACGGAGGAGACATGAAAAGAGCACTTCTCAGCCTTTACGTAGAGACAATTCTCTAAAAGGCGCTGTAGAACACGTCGAACGTGCTGAACATGAATCTCGAGTGACGGAGAAAAAATCAGGATATCGTCAAGATAGACAAAAACAAAAATGTTCAGCATGTCTCTCAGAACATCATTAACTAATGCCTGAAAAACAGCTGGCGCATTGGCGAGACCGAACGGCAGAACCCGGTACTCAAAATGCCCTAACGGAGTGTTAAACGCCGTTTTCCACTCGTCCCCCTCTCTGATGCGCACGAGATGGTAAGCGTTACGAAGGTCCAACTTAGTAAAGCACCTGGCTCCCTGCAGAATCTCGAAGGCTGATGACATAAGGGGAAGCGGATAACGATTCTTAACCGTTATGTCATTCAGCCCTCGATAATCCACGCAGGGGCGCAGAGTACCGTCCTTCTTCTTAACAAAAAGAACCCCGCCCCGGCCGGAGAAGAAGAAGGCACTATGGTACCGGCGTCAAGAGACACAGACAAATAATCCTCGAGAGCCTTACGTTCGGGAGCCGACAGAGAGTATAGTCTACCTCGAGGAGGCGTGGTCCCTGGAAGGAGATCAATACTACAATCATACGACCGGTGAGGAGGAAGGGAGTTGGCTCGGGACCGACTGAAGACCGTGCGCAGATCATGATATTCCTCCGGCACTCCTGTCAAATCGCCAGGTTCCTCCTGAGAAGTAGGGAGAGAAGAAACGGGAGGGATGGCAGACATTAAACACTTCACATGACAAGAAACGTTCCAGGATAGGATAGAATTACTAGACCAATTAATAGAAGGATTATGACATACTAGCCAGGGATGACCCAAAACAACAGGTGTAAACGGTGAACGGAAAATCAAAAAGAAATAGTCTCACTGTGGTTACCAGATACTGTGAGAGTTAAAGGTAGTGTCTCAAATTTGATACTGGGAAGATGACTACCATCTAAGGCAAACATGGGCGTAGGCTTGTCTAACGGTCTGAAAGGAATGTTATGTTTCCGAACCCATGCTTCGTCCATGAAACAACCCTCAGCCCCAGAGTCAATCAAGGCACTGCATGTAGCACCGAACCGGTCCAGCGTAGATGGACCGACATAGTAGTACAAGATCTAGATGAAGGGACCTGAGTAGTAGCGCTCACCAGTAGCCCTCCGCTTACTGATGGGCTCTGGCCTCTTACTGGACATGAATTAACAAAATGTCCAGCAACTCCGCAATAGAGGCACAGGCGGTTGGTGATCCTCCGTTCCCTCTCCTTAGTCGAGATGCGAATCCCTCCCAGCTGCATGGGCTCAGTCTCAAAGCCAGCGGAGGGAGATGGTTGCGATGCGGAGCAGGGAAACACCGTTGATGCGAGCTCTCTTCCACGAGCCCGGTGACGAAGATCTACCCGTCGTTCTATGCGGATGGCGAGAGCAATCAAAGAGTCCACATCTGAAGGAACCTCCCGGGAGAGAATCTCATCCTTAACCACTGCGTGGAGTCCCTCCAGAAAACGAGCGAGCAGCGCCGGCTCGTTCCACTCACTAGAGGCAGCAAGAGTGCGAAACTCAATGGAATAATCCGTTATGGACCGTTCACCTTGGCATAAGGAAGCCAGGGCCCTAGAAGCCTCCCCACCAAAAACTGAACGGTCAAAAACCCGAATCATCTCCTCTTTAAAGTTCTGGAATTTGTTAGAGCAATCAGCCCTTGCCTCCCAGATAGCTGTGCCCCATTCTCGAGCCCGGCCAGTAAGGAGTGAAATGACGTAAGCAACTCGAGCTCTCTCTCTAGAGTATGTGTTGGGTTGGAGAGAGAACACAATCTCACACTGCGTGAGAAAGGAGCGGCACTCAGTGGGCTGCCCGGAGTAGCAAGGTGGGTTATTAACCCTAGGTTCTGGAGGCTCGGCAGGCCAGGAAGTAACAGGTGGCACGAGACGTAGACTCTGGAACTGTCCAGAGAGGTCGGAAACCTGAGCGGCCAGGTTCTCCACGGCATGGCGAGCAGCAGACAATTCCTGCTCGTGTCTGCCGAGCATGGCTCCTTGGATCTTGACGGCAGTGTAAACAGCGTCTGAAGTCGCTGGGTCCATTCCTTGGTCGGTTCCTTCTGTCATGCAGGTGAAAGAGGACCCAAACGCGACTTAACAGAAACAGAGTTTATTAATGTTCAAAACGGAATAACTGAAATCCTCTAGATTTGTAGAGGGGAAAACAACTGGAGAAGCGGCCACAGACTGCAGGTCGCTTCGGGTAGGCGCAGGCCGTAGTCGACTGAGACACCTGCTCACACGCAGCGTCTGATGAAGGCACAAAACACGACAGGACAGGGTGATACACAATCACGGCAAAAAACACGACAGGACAGGGCGAAACGCAATCACAGCATGGTGAATACAAAACAAGGAACCGACGGCACAGGAACGGAACACAAAGGAATAAATAGGGACTCTAATCAGGGGAAAGGATCGGGAACAGGTGTGGGAAGACTAAATGATGATTAGGGGAATAGGAACAGCTGGGAGCAGGAACGGAACGATAGAGAGAAGAGAGAGCGAGAGAGTGAGAGAGGGAGGGGGAGAGAGAGGGCTAGAAGGAGGGAAAGAACCAAATAAGACCAGCAGAGGGAAACGAATAGAATGGGAAGCACAGGGACAAGACAAGATAATAAATGACAAACATGACACTCTCGGTCGCTCGCATGAAAAAGCTCTCCGACACTGCAGGGTCCACTCATTCAGACTGCTCTTACTCCCTCATTTTTCAGAATACAAGCCTGAAACAATTTCTAAAAAGACTGTTGACATTAGTGGAAGGCACAGGAACTGAAAATTGAGTCCTAAATCAATGGATACTGTAATGGCATCCTACTTACTGAATGGATTCTTCTCAGGTTTTTGCCTGCCAAATCAGTTCTGTTATACTCACAGACACTATTTTAACAGTTTTGGAAACGTTAGAGTGTTTTCGATCCAAATCTACCAATTATATGCATATCCTATCTTCTGGGCCTGAGTAGAAGGAAGTTTAATATGGGCACGGTTTTCATCCAAAATTTCCAATGCTACCCCCTACCATAGAGAAGTTAAGTGGTTTCTGTACTTTACTATATATTTTTTTGAACTTTTACTTCACTACATTCCTAATGAAAATTATGTTTTTTACTCCATACATTTTCCCTGACACCCAAAAGTAGTTACATTTTGAATGCTAAGCAGGACAGGAAAATGGTGTAATTCACTCACTTCAAGACAACATCCCGGTCATCCCTACTGCCTCTGATCTGGCAGACTCACTAAACACATGCTTAATATTTGTAAATTATGTCTGTGTCTGAGGCGTGCCCCTGGCTATACATAAATTAAACAAAATAAGAAAATGGTGTCGTCTGGTTTGCTGAATAAGGAATTTGAAATGGTTTATACTTTTAATCCTTGTGTATTTTAGCAATTACATTTACTTGTAATACTTAAATATATTTAAAACCAAATACTTTTACTCAAGACGGATTTTACTGGGTGACTTTCACTTGAGTCATTTTCTCAACGTATTTTTACTTTTACTCAAGTATGACAATTTGGGGACTTTTCCTATTCCTTGTTATTGGGCTACAATCCACAGCTAGGCTATTTTCTAAAAGAAGCTATTGATCCACTGTAGCTAAATTATAGGCCTTCTCAGAGTGTAGTAGGCTATTCTGAATCATTTAATTTGTTTCTGAACAGACAATGTTTCAGGGGTGCTGCAGTTCCTTCAGAACCATTCACGCGGCTATGCTTCTATAATAAAATAAATTATGAAGTGCAACGCCGTAGAGATGAGTTGCAAGCTCATGTCTATCCGAGCAGAGAGGACGAGAGATCATAGAAAGTGAATCTCATTCTAGTTATGTGAGATACTGGCGCACATCTCACACAGCCACGGCCAAGCATTGGTCTCAAACATAGCTTACAATGTTGCACAAAACATAAACCAGGGTCGGTCCAACCCAAATCAACTGTTAGAATATTAGGCCCGGGCTGAGAATCTACTTTTTTTTCTTTTGTGGGGGCAGGAGAATTAACCATGAGGCAACTCAAATTAACTTTGATCGCTTTTATTATTTTGCAAAAAGTGACAATTATTTCTCATGCCATGAAAGGTACTGGATCCAGCCAAATACATTTCGGAGAGGTCCCGGCTCAAATTAAGCACTGGTCAATACATGTTAGAGTCATCTTTGGCAGTGATACAACCTGTGAGTCTTTCTGGGCAAGTCTAAGAGCTTTGCACACCTGGATTATACAATCTTTGAACATTATTCTTTTAAATTCTTCAAGCTCTGACAAGTTGGTTGTTGATCATTGCTAGACAGACATTTTCAAGACGATTTAAGTTTAAACTGTAACTCGGCCACTCAGGAACATTCAATGTCGTCTTGGTAAGTGTCTGTTGGAAAGCAGACTGAACCCGATTGTGCTATAGGAGTTTGCCTGTGCTTAGCTCTATTTGGTTTATTTTTATCTCCCAAAAACTCCCTAGTCCTTGCCGATGACAAGAATACCCATAACATGATGTAGCCACCACCATGCTTGAAAATATGAAGAGTGATCCACCCTAAGTTCTTCTAATCACAGCCAATCAACTCTGTTTGAAAGACACCATTGGCCTCGTGGTGAATCCCTGAGCAGGTTCCTTCCTCTCCGGCAACGAAGTTAAGCCCCCCCCTTTCAGGGATCGGCTGCCTGCTACATTGTATCAGAACACCAAAGTTTTTACTATCACTAGCTAGGTTTCCATCCAATTGGCGACAGATTTTCATGTAAATATTCTAAAATCCACAAAGAAAGTTAGCATTTCTCCACCAGTGGTGTGTTTCCACCAAACTGACTATAATAAGAATAATAATATATGCCATTTAGCAGACGCTTTTATCCAAAGCGACTTACAGTCATGTGTGCATACATTCTACGTATGGGTGGTCCCGGGAATCGAACCCACTACCCTGGCGTTACAAGCGCCATGCTCTACCAACTGAGCTACAGAGGACCACAGAGGACTAGTTGTAGTTAAAATTAGTGTGTGAGCTAGGGCACACAAAATGTAGTTTTTATATACCTAATAAAATTCTAAAGTTCAATGTGTTGCCAACACATTTTCAACTCTAACACTAAATAGCAAATGTTCCTACTCTGGTCTTGGCACGTGGACTTAAGCCAACAGCTTGCAGATACAGTACGGGTAGGCTGGTCTACATGAGATTATTATGGATAATATAATATTTGTCAAACGACAATCAACCATCGATCCTCATGTCACCAGATCCTGTGAAGTCCATAACTTATTTAATCTATAGCCTAATAAACTGCATGCTTTCCTAAGTCATAGTGAGAGGACCACACACCATTCATTGCGTGACTCCAAGTTTACTTTGATATGATGGTTATATTAATATTCGGGCATAAAGACATTTCCACTGCCAATTTATAAAATTGTACCGGCATTTCCTGTTTCCATCAGCCCAGTCGTGACTTTTTTCATGAGTCAGGTAGAAATGGTTAGAAGGAAACCTGATTATATACATATTATTATGTAACTTAAAATGTGATCTTATGTCACACAGCCTTATCTAATCGAAGTAATTTTGGAGTGGGCCAGCAGCATGGAGATCTGGAAGTCGCACTGCCACACATTGTCATGGAGACAGAGAAAAGCGAGGTCGTTTGGCCTAGTTTTGAAAAGAAGTGAAATGGGGAACATGTCCTATAACACATGCAAGTTTTACTTGAAAGTTTGAGATCTGAGCATTTCTCAATTTCGGATGTACAGAACACTAACATTACTATTAGTGAACCATACCCAACACTTTTCTCTGAGTGTGGCCAGCCAGCTTGCCGTGGGGGAGGCAGCCAGAGGTCCAGCAGCTCTGAGGGCAGAGTGGTCAGTTGTTGCTGGACAGGTCCAGGTAGGTGGCGTTGGGAAGAAAGAGGGCAGTGTGGGCATGGAGGCTGACGAGACGGTTATTGTGCAGTCCCAGAGTGCGCAGATGCGGCATGTCCCTAAGCCCCTTACAGGCGAGAAGATTCCCATTCAATCGTAATTCACACAGCGCCATCAGGGAGAGGTGAGCGAAAGATGGTATGAAAACACAGTTTTAAACTAAGTAATTCTAAGGCTAGTGTTGCAGATAGGGCTGTTACGGTGACCATATTATTGCCACACCGGCGGTCATGAGTCATGACGGCCGTCAAATTCCATGATGACCGTTTAGTCACGGTAATTAGGCTTCTCCCAGCTCTGATGCTGCTGAGGGTTATCAGGAGTCTACCAAACTTGCTAACTGCCTGATACTCAGCACTCTATTGTCCCTCTAATCACTCCGACATCAATGCAAGGCTAATCACACACTTCATGAGAGCACATGAGTTTATGTTGCACAACATTTCTATAGGCTATACAATTGCGTGAGAAAACAGTGACGGCCTTTATTAAAAAGAGGATCCATCAGATTTCTATAGCCTAGGCCTACTATATATATTTATCAACATTCCTAATATTAAGCACATTGCTTATATTGTAGTCATAGCAGGTAATATTCAAATTTTTGGTGACTTTAATATTCACATGGAAAAGTCCACAGGCCCACTCCAAAAGGCTTTCGGAGCAATCATCAACTCAGTGGGTTTTGTCCAACATGTCTCTGGACCTACTCACTGTCAGTCAGTGACAGTAGACTACTAACACTTCTGGACCTAGTTTTGTCCCATGGAATAAATGTTGTGGATCTTAATGTTTTTCCTAATAATCCTGGACTATTGGACCACCATTTTATTACGTTTGCAATTGCAACAAATAATCTGCTCAGACCCCAACCAAGGAGCATCAAAAGTTGTGCTATAAATTCACAGACAACACAAATATTCCTTGATGCCCTTCCAGACTCCCTCTGCCTACCCAAGGACGTCAGAGGACAAAAATCAGTTAATCACCTAACTGAGGAACTCAATTTAACCTTGGACAATACCCTAGATGCAGTTGCACCCCTAAAAATTAAAAACATTTCTCATAAGAAATTAGCTCCCCGGTATACAGGAAATACCCGAGCTCTGAAGCAAGCTTCCAGAAAATTGGAACGGAAATGGCGCCACACCAAACTGGAAGTCTTCAGCCTAGCTTGGAAAGACAGTACCGTGCAGCATCGAAGAGCCCTTACTGCTGCTCGACCATCCTCTTTTTCCAACTTAATTGAGGAAAATAGGAACAATCCAAAATGTATTTTTAATACTGTTGCAAAGCTAACTAAAAAGCAGCATTCCCCAAGTGAGGATGGCTTTCACTTCAGCAGTAATAAATTCATGAACTTCTTTGAGGAAATGATCATGATTATTAGAAAGCAAATTATGGACTCCTCTTTAAATATGCGTATTCCTTCAAAGCTCTGTTGTCCTGAGTCTGCACAACTCTACCAGGAACAAGAATCAAGAGAGACACTCAAGTGTTTTAGTACTATATCTCTTGACACAATGATGAAAATAATCATGGCCTCTAAACCGTCAATCTACATACTGGACCCTAATTCCAACTAAACTACTGAAAGAGCTGCTTCCTGTGCTTGGGCCTCCTATGTTGAACATAATAAATGGCTCTCTATCCACCGGATGTGTACCAAAATCACTAAAAGTGGCAGTAACAAAGCCTCTTGAAAAAGCCAAACCTTGACCCAGAAAATATAAAAAACTATCGGCCTATTTCGAATCTTCCATTCCTCTCAAATATTTTAGAAAAGGCTGTTGCGCAGTAACTCACTGCCTTCCTGAAGAAAAACAATGTATACGAAATGCTTCAGTCTGGTTTTAGACTCCATCATAGCACTGAGACTGCACTTGTGAAGGTGGTAAATTACCTTTTAATGGCATCAGACCGAGGCTCTGCATCTGTCCTCGTGCTCCTAGACCTTAGTGCTGCTTTTGATACCATCGCTCACCATTCTTTTGGAGAGATTGGAAACCCAAATTGGTCTACACGTACAAGTTCTGACCTGGTTTAGATCTTATCTGTCGGAAAAATATCAGTTTGTCTCTGTGAATGGTTTGTCCTCTGACAAATCAACTGTAAATTTCGATGTTCCTCAAGGTTCCGTTTTAGGACCACTATTGTTTTCACTATATATTTTACCTCTTGGGGATGTCATTCGAAAACATAATAGTAACTTTCACTGCTATGCGGATGACACACAGCTGTACATTTCAATGAAACATAGTGAAGCCCCAAAATTGCTCTCGCTAGAAATCTGTGTTTCAGACATAAGGAAGTGGATGGCTGCAAACTTTCTACTTTTAAACTCAGACAAAACAGAGATGCTTGTTCTCGGTCCCAAAAAACAAAGAGATATTCTGTTGAATCTGACAATTAATCTTAATGGTTGTACAGTCGTCTCAAATAAAACTGAAGGACCTCGGCGTTACTCTGGACCCTGATCTCTCTTTTGACGAACATATCAAGACCGTTTCAAGGACAGCTTTTTTCCATCTACATAACATTGCAAAAATTAGAAACTTTCTGTCCAAAAATGATGCAGAAAAATGTATCCATGCTTTTGTTACTTCAAGGTTAGACTACTGCAATGCTCTACTTTCTGGCTACCCGGAATAAAGCACTAAATAAACTTCAGTTAGTGCTAAATACGGATGCTAGAATCCTGACTAGAACCCCAAAAAATTATCATATTACTCCAGTGCTAGCCTCCCTACACTGGCTTCCTGTCAAGGCAAGGGCTGATTTCAAGGTTTTACTGCTAACCTACAAAGCATTACATGGGCTTGCTCCTACCTATCTCTCTGATTTGGTCCTGCCGTTCATACCTTCACGTACGCTACGGTCACAAGATGCAGGCCTCCTAATTGTCCCTACAATTTCTAAGCAAACAGCTGGAGGCAGGGCTTTCTCCTATAGAGCTCCATTTTTATTGAATGGTCTGCCTACCCATGTGAGAGACGCAAACTCGGTTTCAACCTTTAAGTCTTTACTGAAGACTCATCTCTTCAGTGGGTCATATGATTGAGTGTGGTCTGGCCCAGGAGTGTGAAGGTGAACGGAAAGGCTCTGGAGCAACGAACCGCCCTTGCTGTCTCTGCCTGGCCGGTTCCCCTCTTTCCACTGGGGTTCTCTGCCTCTAACCCTATTACAGGGGCTGAGTCACTGGCACCCTTTCATGCCGTCCCTAGGAGGGGTACGTCACTTGAGTGGGTTGAGTCACTTACGTGATCTTCCTGTCTAGGTTGGCGCCCCCCCTTGGGTTGTGCCGTGGCGGAGATTTTTGTGGGCTATACACAGCCTTGTCTCAGGATGGTACGTTGGTGGTTTAAGATATCCCTCTAGTGGTGTGGGGGCTGTGCTTTGGCAAAGTGGGTGGGGTTATATCCTTCCTGTTTGGCCCTGTCCGGGGGTCTCATCAGATAGGGCCACAGTGTCTCCTGACCCCTCCGGTCTCAGCCTCCAGTATTTATGCTGCAGTAGTTTGTGTCGGGGGGCTAGGGTCAGTTTGTTATATCTGGAGTACTTCTCCTGTCTTATCCGGTGTCCTGTGTGAATTTCAGTATGCTCTCTCCAATTCTCTCTTTCTCGCAAAGGACCTGAGCCCTAGGACCATGCCTCAGGACTACCCGGCATGATGACTCCTCGCTGTCCCCAGTCCACTTGGCCATGCTGCTGCTCCAGTTTCAACTGTTCTGCCTGCGGCTATGGAACCTTGACTTGTTCACCGGACGTGCTACCTGTCCCAGACTTGCTGTTTTCAACTCTCTAGAGACAGCAGGAGTGGTAGAGATACTCTAAATGATTGGCTATGAAAAGCCAACTGACATTTACTCCTGAGGTGCTGACTTGCTGCACCCTCGACAACTACTGTGATTGTTATTATTTGACCATGCTGGTCATTTCTGAACATTTGAACATCTTGGCCATGTTCTGTCATAATCTCCACCCGGCACAGACAGAAGAGGACTGGTCACCCCTCATAGCCTGGTTCCTCTCTAAGTTTCTTCCTAGGTTTTGGTCTTTCTAGGGAGTTTTTCCTAGCCACCGTGCATCTACACCTGCATTGCTTGCTGTTTGGGGTTTATGCTGGGTTTCTGTACAGCACTTTGAGATATCAGTTGATGTACGAAGGGCTATATAAATTAATTTGATTTATATTCACAACAGGAGTATAGCCTACCTGGCTCGCATGACAATTAACCATGGGAAAATCGTACTCCATTCCCCTTTTAAGTGCATAAATGTCAGGTATTTTCCCCCCCACGGTCCCTGTTTTGATACAGGTGCCTGATAATAGGTCTATTCTAAATCAAAACAAATTTCACACATATATTATTTAGTATATGTAAAGACGAGATTAAATCAAGAATAGTGTGATTGGGTGACAATATTAGCATATCACTTGTGAATGATGCCCAGTTTAAGGAAAGAAACTGCATGGTTTGTTTTTTTTTGCAACTTTTTCAAATCATAGTCTCACACCTCATGTAGCTAGTCCATACGCCTATATGTTTTGATAAGGTTTGTATCACAATAAAGTGTCTAAATAACTTAAAATGAAGCACATTAATCCGCTTTACAACAGGTGTAGAGCCTAACTGACATACATACGCAGCGCTTGACGTTTGGGGAAGATAATTTCACCATAAAAATGCACCTTTATAATAGCAATACATGCATAATCCCATTTGTGGTCACTTTTGATAGTGGTGTTTAGCTGTAATTATTATATTACAGCCCAAGGGCACAACAGCCACGGAGGGCATGGATTTTTTTTAGGTGGCATTACGGCCACACAAAGGGGATGCAGCCGGGAAATTCGAGGCATGAAGTGCTTGTCAAATTGTGAATGAGAAACTGATGGTTTGTACAGAATTAGCAATTACTCTACTTCTTGGACAAGGTGAGGTGTGTTGGGTCATTGTCCTGTTGAAAAACAAATGAAAATCCCACTAAGCGCAAACCAGATGGAATAGCATATCGCTCTAGAATGCTGTGGTAGCCATGCCGGTTAAGTGTGCCTTGAATTCTAAATAAATCACTGACAGTGCGTTGCTTGTGACACTATCACACCTCCTCCATGATTCACGGTGGGAACCACACATGCGGAGATCATCCATTCACCTACTCTGCATCTAAAAGACACGGCGGTTGGAACCAAAAATCTCACATTTGGACTCATCAGACCAAAGGACAGATTTCCACCGTTATAATGTCCATTGCTCATGTTACTTGGCCCAAGCAAGTCTCTTCTTATTATTGGTGTCCTTTAGTAGTGATTGCTTTGCAGCAATTTTACCATGAAGGCCTGATTCACGCGGTCTCCTCTGAACAGTTGATATTGAGATGTGTCTGTTACTTGAAATGCGAAGCATTTATTTGGGCTGCAATTTCTGAGGTGCAGTTAACTCTAATGAACTTATCCTCTGCAGCAGAGGTAACTCTGGGTATTCCTTTCCTGTGGCGGTCCTCATGAGAGCCAGTTTCATCACAGTGCTTGATGGTTTTTGCAACTGCACTTGAAGAAACTTTCAATGTTCTGGATTGACCTTCACGGTTTCAAAAGGATTGATGGACTGGTGTTTCTCTTTGCTTATTTGAGCTGATCTTATCATAATATGGACTTGGTCTTTCACCAAATAGGGCTATCTTCTGTTTGCCACCCCTACCTTGTCACAACACAACTGATTGGCTCAAACGCATTAAGGAAAGAAATTCCACAATTTAACAAGGCACACCTGTTAATTGAAATGCATTCCAGGTGACTACCTCATGAAGGTGGTTGAGAGAATGCCAATAGTGTGCAAAGCTGCCATCAATGCAAAGGGTGGCTACTTTGAAGAATCAAATAATATACTCAAAATATATTTTGATTTGTTTAACACTTCTGTTACTACATGATTCCATGTGTTATTTCCTAGTTTTGATGTCTTCACTTTTATTCTACAATGTAGAAAATAGTAAAAATAAGTAGGTGTGTCAACTTTTGATTGGTACTGTGTTTTGTGATATATATTCGATACACAACTGTGTCATGTTTTTTTCTGTCCTGCAAATGTGTATTTGTTTTCATAGTCCAGTATTTATTTGGTTACTAACTTTCTTTCATTCAAGCGTCTTTATTCCCACACATTTAACACTTGAAATGTGGACACTCCTTCAAATGAGTGGATTCAGCCATTTCAGCCACACCAGTTGCTGACAGATGTATAAAATCGAGCACACTGTCATGCAATCTCCATAGACAAACATTGGCAGTAGAATGGCCCGTACTGAAATGCTCAGTGAGCTCAGTCAACGTGGCGCAGTCATAGGATGCAACCTTTCCAACAAGTAAGTTTGTCTGCTCTGGTCAACTGTAAGTGCTTTTATTGTGAGGTGGAAACAGTCTAGGAGCAACAATGGCTCAGCCGCGAAGTAATAGGCCACACAAGATCACAGAATGGCTGCAACATTCACTACGGAGTTCCAAACTACCTTTAGAAGCAATGTCAGCACAATAACTATTCGTCAGGAGCTTCATGAAATGGGTTTCCATGGTCGAGCAGCCGCACACAAGCCTAAGATTACCATACCCAATGCCAAACGTCGGCTGGAGTGGTGTAACGCTCGCCACCATTGAACTCTGGAGCAGTGGAAATGCGTTCTCTGGAGTGAGGAATCACGCATCACCATCTAGCAGTCCGATGGACAATTCTGGATTTGTCCAATGCCAGGAGAACGCTACCTGCCCGAATGCTTAGTGCCAACTGTAAAATTTGGAGGAAGAATAATGGTCAGGGGCTGTTTATTATGGTTCTGGATAGGCCCCTCATTGCCAGTGAAGGGAAATCTTAATGCTACAGCATACAATGACATTCCAGATGATTCTGTGCTTCCAACTTTGTGACAACAAAATGCCCTTTCCGGTTACAGCACGACAATGCCCCAGTGCACAAAGCAAGGTGCATACAGAAATGGTTTGTTGAGATCGGTATGGAAGAACTTGACTGGCCTGCACAGATCTCTGACCTCAACCTAATTGAACACCTTTGGGATGAATTGGAATGCAAACTGCAGGTTTGGAGAATTTACGCAGCAGGTTAAGATTATTAACGTAGCAGTTTAGGAAACTCAGATTTAGGTTAGGAAAATAGTTAGGGTTAGCTAAAACGCAAAAAAATATATAAAAATATACTTTTTACGTTAATTTGTCAAACTGGATTCCTTCTAGCAATGACGCTACCGGTGCCAGCACATGCGCAGATCAAATACACCCCTGGAACGCATTCAACTGTTTAGCTTGCTACATGTCCTAATAATTCGAAAGATACCTGCTTTTCTGAGCTGTTTTAATCGTCGTATGCTTACTCCGATTAAGATAAACATAGTAATATGTTGACACTCGGCTTCTGCCATAATCAGTTTAATATCGAATAATTGCATGTAAATGTTGTTTGATATAGACATTTCAGCTATTTGACACTGACAGCTGAAGTTGACACGCCCCTTACCGTGACGTTGATTCCCACACGTGATGACGGGGGGGGGGCGGCGGCGGAAGTGTCAATGACAGTCCTGGTTGTTTTGTTCTCATTCCTAAACCTCATCGGATAAACATAATCATAACGACGTGAATAACATGACCACCATATCACAATTTGTGAATGATCAGCCGGTACTGCATCGGCGGGAGTTTGAGGAGCTAGATAGTCGAAGAAGGTGTCAATCTCATCATCCATCCAACACACCAAGACAAACATTCCAGGTAGCCAGCTAACCTCGTTAGATAGCTAATGCTATCCAGCAGGTGCAGTTAACTAGCTAGTGTTGCTAGCAGTGCAATATCTAAATCAAGTGGAACTGTAACTAGTTATATAAAAAAACATCGTACTGGCACGAAGCGAATAAATTTCAGGGTTAGCTAATTGGTGACTGACGATTCATAAAATGCTTACTAAATTGCTTGGATAATCAGCGAGCATGCTAAATCCCTTGACGTCATACTGACATGTAGCTTTGGGACAACAGACTCCTGAGTCTGTATAGTTGTGCATCGTGCTGGCGGGTGGCGACGGAAAATAATCCTACCACAATATAGCCGGCTAAATCCCAACAATTGTTTTTCTTGTCAATAAGAGGATATGTATAATATAAGAACTCTACTTACCAGACGTAAAAGTGAAATGTGTCCATCGAATAAGCGTCTGAATCTATCTTGTCACCATATTCCCTCCGAGTTAAACTGGGGCTGCGATTAGACCACGCACTTCACGTGAAACTTCCTAACACTAAATCTACCACTGTTTACACAGCAGGAATGTGAGGTGGTTTGGACAAAAGTTGGATTCAGAAGTTTATTTCCCGATGTATTCCAAAACTAGATTACATAAGGCAGCTATTGCCGTTTCAAACCAACTGGGAACTCGGAAATCTCCCGAATTCAGTGCATTCAAGACAGCTGGGAACTCGGGAAAAAAATAAATAGCTCCAACTGGGAAAAATCGCTTTGAAAGGTCATCCAAATCGGAAACTAGGACATCGTTTTAGTTTTTGAGCTCCTACTTTGACCTGAAATCACTAACTCGTGATTTGACCCCATTTTTGGCACCTGTATTTGGGGAATTTCTCCCATTCTTCTCTGCAGATCCGCTTGCGCTCTGTCAGGTTGGTTTTCTGAGCAATTTTCATGTCTCTCCAGAGATGTTCGGTTGGGTTCATGTCCGGGCTCTGGCTGGGCCACTTAAGGACATTCAGAGACTTGTCCTGAAGCCACTCCTGCGTTGTCTTGGTTGTGTACTTAGGGTTGTTGTCCTGTTGGAAGGTGTACCTTCACCTCCATCTAAGGTCCTGAACAGGTTTTCATCAAGGATCTCTGTACTTTGCTCCGTTCATCTTTTGCTTGATCCTGACTAGTCTCACAGTCCCTGCTGCTGAAAAACCTCCCCACAGCATGATGCTGCCACCACCACGCTTCACCGTTCTCCCATCTCCATAGAGGAACTAAGGAGCTCTGTCAGAATGACCATCGGGTTCTTGGTCACCTCCCTGACCAAGGCCCTTCTCCCCCTATTGCTCAGTTTGGCCAGGTGGCCAGCTCTTGTAGAATAAGGGAGGCCGCTGTGTTCTTTGGGACCATCAATGCTGCAGATATGTTTTGTTACCCGTACCAAGATCTGTGCCTTGACACAATCATGTTTCAGAGATCTACAGACAATTCCTTCAACCTCATGGTCATGCTCTGTCAACTGTGGGATGTTATATAGACAGGTGTGCCTTTCCAAATCATGTCCAATCAATTGAATTTACCACGGGTGGACTTCAAGTTGTAGAAACATCTCACGGATGACCAATGGAAATAGGATGCACCAGAGCTCAATTTCGTGTCTCATAGCAAAGGGTCTGAGTACTTATGTAAATAAGGTATTTCTGTTTTTTATTTTGAATCAATTTGCAAATATTTCTAAAAACCTGTGTGTAGATTGATGAGGATTGATTTTATTTTATTTAATACATTTTAGAATAAGTCTAACATAACAATGTGGAAAAAGTCAAGGGGTCGGAATACTTTCTGAATGAACTGTAGCTGGCTACTTTTAGTGCATTTATTATGCTTTGGGCAATGTTTCTGTCACCTAGCAACTTTAACAACCAACAGTTACATTTCAAGGCTGGTGGGCAGTCTTATGATTCCAGCATGTATCAGTATAATGCTGATAAGAAGTTATGTGTTGTTGAAATGAGAGACCCATTCATACAGCCTAATGGCATGTCACACAGCCTTATGACATAACCACATGCCTATCCTAGGTATGGTACGTTCCATGTAGTGTACCTCTTTTGACCAGATCCATATGCAACACTGGATAATTGTAGTGAGGCACAATGTATGGGGAATAGGGGTGTCATTTAAAAGCCATACTTGTCTTTTCAGGATGACCCTAGAGTCAGACCACCTGGACCTAGATGGCAAGGCCCTCCCGGTGACCCTGGGACTTGGTGGTCACGCCCCTCTGGCGCCCCTGGAACCAGACCCCGCCCCACCGCTGACCCCAGAGCCAGGCTACGCCCCTCCGGTGACCCAAGGCCCAGACCACGCCCAGCCGGTGACCCCATGGCCAGGTGGCCCCTCATTGACGATCCCACGACAAGACCTCAGGTGGATGACTGCGAGCGGATGGGGACCCTTTTCGGGCAGCTAAACAAGTGCCTGCGCAGCGCGGGCTTCACCCAGATGTACTTTGGGGAGAAGGTTGTGGATCCTGTGATCATCATCTTTTTCTGGGTCCTACTGTGGTTCCTGGGCATCCAAGCTCTTGGGCTGGTGGGGACTCTGTGCATTGTCATCATCTTCATCCAGAAGTAACTCGATCTCCAGCCTGTTTGATTGGCAGTTGGGAGCTCCGGTGTCTACAAATAAAAAGGACTTGAACTCCAAATGAAAGGACTTGAACTCCCTCGCTGTCTGTTCTGTTTGCATTAAAAGGGCAATCAGCAGTTACTTCTTACTTTTTTGGACTTGTATATTAATGATATGTACCCATTGATTCTTGAAGAATATTATGCCTCATGAGCTTAGTTTATCTGTGGTACCCCATCAGAACTCAAAATATAAGCTTGTTTTACCCTAATGTTTGTAAACAAACACTGTATAGCATAGTTTTAACCAGGTTTTTCTATCATTTGAATATCATGGATGGTCAGTCCTTGCATCCCTAGCTCTGTCTTTGAATTTGAGAATGGTTAAATTTCTCCAGCTCCATATCGCCACTTTATGCTGAAACAGAGGTGGGGAGCATGCTTTATTTTTCAGCTGCTGATTGACACTTTAAACCTTCCTAGACTCAGTGAGCGTTTGTCAATACTCATCTTCTTAGTGGCCAACTACACTTTATCTGGAGGGAACATTTAGAGTGCTGGCAGGTGAAATGGGGGCCTTGCTCTTAACTACAGATCTCCTGGTTTCAAGCTTTTAAAACTGAAAATCAGACCACTTTGCTCACTAGCTGCACCCCAATACTCAAAAGCAATGTCTGATTATCTCATTACATATGTGAGTATTGAATTGAAAGAACTGGATCAGTGAAAGCAATATATCTAATAGCTTAACTAGTTTTGTATCGCATAGTTTAACTGGTAAGTGTCATTTTCAAGTTTTATGAAGTTTTTGATCATGAGGGAAAGCAATCAAGGAAAGGAAGTCTATCAGAACTATTTGGATGCAGCCATTGCTTCAAGTATACTGAGTAGTTAAATATGCAATCTGTAAGCCTCCCGTGTGGCGCAGCTCCCGAGCCTGAACGGGAGTTGTAGCGATGATACAAGATAGTAGCTACTAAAAACAATTGGATACCACAAAATTGGGGAGAAAAAGGGGTAAAAATAAATATGCAATCTGTAAGATGATATCTATAGTGTACATGGAATTATATTATGTGGGGAAAAACAAATATTTCGTAACATCATTAGAACCGGTAGCCTAAATCAAGGAGCGGCCCGTCATATTCCAAGGTGCATTCCATGAGATTTGCACATACAAGTAGCACTGTATTTCTATGATACAATTTGTAGTGGTCAAGGAATGACATTCCATGAGAGCAACATTACTTTGCTTCACATCTTACATTATATGCCATTTTGTTAAACAACAGAATGAAGTCAAATATCCTTCATTTTGGGGTTATCTAGAGGTCTGTTTCTGCTGCATTAGTTTTAATTACCAATGACCATCAGGCCATATGACACATTGCTTTTTTAAGGCAATTTGGGAGCAACATTCTAACACCTGCATGCCTACAAGGACCTGGAATGCATATCACTGACTAGTTTATTAGGTTCTATAGTAACGTGAGTTGTCCCCCTACTTTGAAAATGCATTCAAACATATACCTTTGATATGCATGTACTTCAAAGTAATGTGTGGTTGCTGTGAAGGAGAAAAGTGTGCTCATGACTAGCATGGATGTTTAACTTTTGCACATTTGTAAATGGGAATGGTAGAGAGAGTTATATTATATCAAGCCTATCTTTTTGAATGAAAATGGTACATAAATTGTCAGGAATCCTACTATTTTTAAAGTTGCATGCAATATGTAACTTGAAAGCAAGTCTAAGAAGCAGTAGATCTGTTATGTGCTCTATTTCTATGCTTCCCGTTGCTTTCGGTTTTGTTCACCAGCTGAAAATACAATATTTTTTAGATGGACAAATGATTTTCTACACTATACATTGCTTGTTATGTCACAAACTGAAATTGGGCGAACTATTCAAATTTTTGTAATCAGGAAATGATGACGTGATTTATGCATGTTGCACCTTCAGTGGAGGTGACAAAATACCCATAAAACCTACCGGTCAAACAGGGAAATGTTCCAATCGTGTTTCTTCCATTCATTTTTCCCATAGGGGATTTTATGAAACACTTCAAATAAGGGCTGTGTTTCGTGTAGGCTTACCCTGACGTGCCATTTTGATAACCATGTAAATCTCTCTCGGACAAGGTGACTTTTATCAATATATATATTCGGCTCTGTTTCCTCTCATATTTAAAAAAAATAATGCTAATTAGCATTAAAGGAGACATCATGCAAAACTACAAATCCCTTCAAGCTCCTGAATCTTCTCCAGCTGACATCTTTGCTAACAGGTATTGTGTCAATTTAAAACTTGCACTAGACGGTTCAAAGAATTGTCCATTTAAAGAAATGTAGTCAATTTATTCATTACTACATTTAGCTAACATTAGATAATCCAGAGATTCTTACCTTTGCCCTGATTTGGAATTCTCGTCCAGATAATCATGGCATTTGTAGTTATTTATGAAAGCCACATTAGCAGCTAATTAGCGTTTCATTTTGGGGGTAAATGCAGGCTAATAGATTGATAAAAGTCACCTTGTCCTAGAGAGATTTACACAGTTATCAAAACGTCACACCATGGTAAGTCTACACAAACATTATTTGAAGTGTTTCTAAAATCCCCTATGGGAAAAATAAATGGTTGAAAAACAATTGAAACCATTTCCCTGTTTGACTCTAGGTTTCATGGGTATTATGACTCGTACTGTGGTACTCTATTGAGAGTGGTATATCATTCTGAAAATTACTCCAAATGTAATCGGAAGGTAGTGCTGTAAGGCGAACAAGCACTTATCCTTGTGGTTTTTTGTTGTCAATTAATGTAGGAAAGGCTATATCAAATTGCAATGTTGAGATTGACTAGGCCTAAATATATCACTGCTTTTGTGAGAGATACTGCTACTATCATACTGTTTGAAGATTATGATGATGATGACTTTCCGTCATGGGTGTCCAAATATTCAATATTACAGACATCAGAATGTATGATAGACCACCTACTTATACTACTGTAAGCCAGAGGACTGCAAAGCATGCCCAGTGTTCACTGCTTGAGAATAGTTGTTTAACTTGTGGAGTACTACATACACATCACATACACTCCTAGGAAAATATTCAGCAGCACTATTGGTTGAGTGCAAGAGCCAGGGATGTAGCCTAGTAAACACTGATAAATGAACATTGTCCATAAGTGCTGATCTAAAGTAGTTTTTGCTGCATAAGGTTTTAGGTTAGGTTAGGATTGGATTAATCGACTTCAGAAAAAAACGGTCATTTTATAAGCTTGTGTGGCCAACTAAAATACCCGTAGTCTTTGTGGAATGCTTCTTGGTGTTTGGCATGTTCCAAGTTGATATGCAAGATTTTTTTAAAGTGGAATGTCTATTAATATCTACAAAGTAGGCTTTTAAGAGTGATCGAGCACAAAGCAAAACAGATGTGGATCTGCAGAGTGAATTGAGAGGGAATTTGTTGGATTGAATTGATATATCATATTCACTATAGTCTGTGATCAGTTTAGTAAACATAGATCCCGCATTCCTTTAACAATGAGAATATACAGTCATTTGTGTGTTATAAGAATGTTGAAATTTGGGTAAATTACTTAATGATTGAAAAGCTGGACGATGTGTGAGAAATTTGTAACAAATGTTAATATGGTTTTCTCCTTTTTGGCATTAATTGTACACTAATTGAGTGTAAATGCTTTGCTACTGTATGAGTATAAGATGTTGTATGTCAAGTTAAGAGTCAAGCCAAGCGGCCGGTAGCCTAGTGGTTAAGAACGTTGGACCAGTAACTGAAAGATTGCTGGTTCAAATCCCTGAGCCGACTAGGTGAAAAATCTGTCTGTGCCCTTGAGCAAAGGCACTTAACCCTAATTGTTCCTGTAAGTTGCTCTGGATAAGAGTGTCTACTAAATCAGGGGTACTTTTTCACTCAGGCCCCCCTTCCAGCATTGGCAAAAAACCTAGCAAAATATCGTTAGCTGACATGGGTCAGTTGATCTAGACATTTCTGACAAGTTGTAAATAGCTCTCTAAAGTATGTCATGACTGACACGACAAGAGGAAAACTGATGATGCACTCCCCAATTTCGATTTTGCACCTTGTGCATTCTACTATTACACTTTTCAAGAGTAAATTGAAAGCCAGACTGAGTTCCCCCTGCCGACCCCTCGCCCCACAGTTTGGGACCCACTGTGCTACATGACTAAGAATGTAAAATGTAAGTCTTCCACAGAGGAATATTTCAGGACAGAAAAGGATGGCATAGCATGGATCACTGATTGTGCCGTACTCATACCAATGAATTAATATAATCGTGCTTCATTTTTATTATTGATTTTTAGTTATATTGATTTATTTTAAGATTAAGATTTCTGGGTGATATTCAGATCTTACAATGTTATACATACTTGCAAAATGATTGAACTTGAATTTAAAAAATGTAGATAAAAGTTATGTTTTTAAAAAGTATTCCTTTGTGTCATTTTCTCAACACATGAACATGTGGTTCTGAAAAATACAAACCGCACGGCAAGCGGTACCGATGCACCAAGTCTGGACAGCTTATACCCCCAAGTCATAAGACTGCTAATGTAAGGACCGACGCTGGAGTAGTGAAGCAGGTACGGTGAGTAGAACATTTAATGGGAACAGACATGGAACAGCGTCAGAACCGGGTAATACACAGACGCAGAAGCGGGGAGATTTAGGGGAGGTAATAAAACAGGTGATTGAGTCCAGGTGAGTCCAATGAATCGCTGACGCGTGTGACGAGGGGGTGTCATGTTTGTCATTTATTATCATGTCTTGTCCCTGTGCTCCCCATTCTATTCGTTTCCCTCTGCTGGTCTTATTTGGTTCTTTCCCTCCTTCTATCCCTCTCTCTCCCCCTCCCTCTCTCACT
Source organism: Oncorhynchus gorbuscha (assembly GCF_021184085.1). Lineage (NCBI taxonomy): Eukaryota > Metazoa > Chordata > Actinopteri > Salmoniformes > Salmonidae > Oncorhynchus > Oncorhynchus gorbuscha. Next base: position 74,488,812 of record NC_060182.1, on the reverse strand, counting down.
CTCTCGCTCTCTCTTCTCTCTATCGTTCCGTTCCTGCTCCCAGCTGTTCCTATTCCCCTAATCATCATTTAGTCTTCCCACACCTGTTCCCGATCCTTTCCCCTGATTAGAGTCCCTATTTATTCCTTTGTGTTCCGTTCCTGTCCCGTCGGTTCCTTGTTTAGTATTCACCGTGCTGTGATTGTGTTTCGCCCTGTCCTGTCGTGTTTTTTGCCTTCATCAGATGCTGCGTGTGAGCAGGTGTCTCTGTCGACTACGGCCTGCGCCTACCCGAAGCGACCTGCAGTCTGTGGCCGCTCTCTTGTTATTCCCCTCTACAGACTAGAGGATTTCTGTTATTCCCTGTTTGGACTTGAATAAACTCTGTTTCTGTTAAGTCGCTTTTGGGTCCTCTATCATCAGCATGACAGAAGGAACCGACCAAGGAATGGACCCAGCGACTTCAGACGCTCGTTACACTGCCGTCAAGATCCAAGGAGCCATGCTCGGCAGACACGAGCAGGAATTGTCTGCTGCTCGCCATGCCGTGGAGAACCTGGCCGCTCAGGTTTCCGACCTCTCTGGACAGTTCCAGAGTCTACGTCTCGTGCCACCTGTTACTTCCTGGCCTGCCGAGCCTCCAGAACCTAGGGTTAATAACCCACCTTGCTACTCCGGGCAGCCCACTGAGTGCCGCTCCTTTCTCACGCAGTGTGAGATTGTGTTCTCTCTCCAACCCAACACATACTCTAGAGAGAGAGCTCGGGTTGCTTACGTCATTTCACTCCTTACTGGCCGGGCTCGAGAATGGGGCACAGCTATCTGGGAGGCAAGGGCTGATTGCTCTAACAAGTTCCAGAACTTTAAAGAGGAGATGATTCGGGTTTTTGACCGTTCAGTTTTTGGTAGGGAGGCTTCTAGGGCCCTGGCTTCCTTATGCCAAGGTGAACGGTCCATAACGGATTATTCTATTGAGTTTCGCACTCTTGCTGCCTCTAGTGAGTGGAACGAGCCGGCGCTGCTCGCTCGTTTTCTGGAGGGACTCACGCAGTGGTTAAGGATGAGATTCTCTCCCGGGAGGTTCCTTCAGATGTGGACTCTTTGATTGCTCTCGCCATCCGCATAGAACGACGGGTAGATCTTCGTCACCGGGCTCGTGGAAGAGAGCTCGCATCAACGGTGTTTCCCTGCTCCGCATCGCAACCATCTCCCTCCTCTGGCTTTGAGACTGAGCCCATGCAGCTGGGAGGGATTCGCATCTCGACTAAGGAGAGGGAACGGAGGATCACCAACCGCCTGTGCCTCTATTGCGGAGTTGCTGGACATTTTGTTAATTCATGTCCAGTAAGAGGCCAGAGCCCATCAGTAAGCGGAGGGCTACTGGTGAGCGCTACTACTCAGGTCTCTTCATCTAGATCTTGTACTACTATGTCGGTCCATCTACGCTGGACCGGTTCGGGTGCTACATGCAGTGCCTTGATTGACTCTGGGGCTGAGGGTTGTTTCATGGACGAAGCATGGGTTCGGAAACATAACATTCCTTTCAGACCGTTAGACAAGCCTACGCCCATGTTTGCCTTAGATGGTAGTCATCTTCCCAGTATCAAATTTGAGACACTACCTTTAACTCTCACAGTATCTGGTAACCACAGTGAGACTATTTCTTTTTGATTTTCCGTTCACCGTTTACACCTGTTGTTTTGGGTCATCCCTGGCTAGTATGTCATAATCCTTCTATTAATTGGTCTAGTAATTCTATCCTATCCTGGAACGTTTCTTGTCATGTGAAGTGTTTAATGTCTGCCATCCCTCCCGTTTCTTCTGTCCCTACTTCTCAGGAGGAACCTGGCGATTTGACAGGAGTGCCGGAGGAATATCATGATCTGCGCACGGTCTTCAGTCGGTCCCGAGCCAACTCCCTTCCTCCTCACCGGTCGTATGATTGTAGTATTGATCTCCTTCCGGGGACCACTCCTCCTCGAGGTAGACTATACTCTCTGTCGGCTCCCGAACGTAAGGCTCTCAAGGATTATTTGTCTGTGTCTCTTGACGCCGGTACCATAGTGCCTTCTTCTTCTCCGGCCGGGGCGGGGTTCTTTTTTGTTAAGAAGAAGGACGGTACTCTGCGCCCCTGCGTGGATTATCGAGGGCTGAATGACATAACGGTTAAGAATCGTTATCCGCTTCCCCTTATGTCATCAGCCTTCGAGATTCTGCAGGGAGCCAGGTGCTTTACTAAGTTGGACCTTCGTAACGCTTACCATCTCGTGCGCATCAGAGAGGGGGACGAGTGGAAAACGGCGTTTAACACTCCGTTAGGGCATTTTGAGTACCGGGTTCTGCCGTTCGGTCTCGCCAATGCGCCAGCCGTTTTTCAGGCATTAGTTAATGATGTTCTGAGAGACATGCTGAACATCTTTGTTTTTGTCTATCTTGACGATATCCTGATTTTTTCTCCGTCACTCGAGATTCATGTTCAGCACGTTCGACGTGTTCTACAGCGCCTTTTAGAGAATTGTCTCTACGTAAAGGCTGAGAAGTGCTCTTTTCATGTCTCCTCCGTTACTTTTCTCGGTTCCGTTATTTCCGCTGAAGGCATTCAGATGGATTCCGCTAAGGTCCAAGCTGTCAGTGATTGGCCCGTTCCAAGGTCACGTGTCGAGTTGCAGCGCTTTTTAGGTTTCGCTAATTTCTATCGGCGTTTCATTCGTAATTTCGGTCAAGTTGCTGCTCCTCTCACAGCTCTTACTTCTGTCAAGACGTGTTTTAAGTGGTCCGGTTCCGCCCAGGGAGCTTTTGATCTTCTAAAAGAACGTTTTACGTCCGCTCCTATCCTCGTTACTCCTGACGTCACTAGACAATTCATTGTCGAGGTTGACGCTTCAGAGGTAGGCGTGGGAGCCATTCTATCCCAGCGCTTCCAGTCTGACGATAAGGTTCATCCTTGCGCTTATTTTTCTCATCGCCTGTCGCCATCTGAGCGCAACTATGATGTGGGTAACCGTGAACTGCTCGCCATCCGCTTAGCCCTAGGCGAATGGCGACAGTGGTTGGAGGGGGCGACCGTTCCTTTTGTCGTTTGGACAGACCATAAGAACCTTGAGTACATCCGTTCTGCCAAACGACTTAATGCCCGTCAAGCTCGTTGGGCGTTGTTTTTCGCTCGTTTCGAGTTTGTGATTTCTTACCGTCCGGGTAGCAAGAACACCAAGCCTGATGCCTTATCCCGTCTGTTTAGTTCTTCTGTGGCTTCTACTGATCCCGAGGGGATTCTTCCTTATGGGCGTGTTGTCGGGTTAACAGTCTGGGAATTGAAAGACAGGTTAAGCAAGCACTCACGCACACTGCGTCGCCGCGCGCTTGTCCTAGTAACCTCCTTTTCGTTCCTGTTTCCACTCGTCTGGCTGTTCTTCAGTGGGCTCACTCTGCCAAGTTAGCTGGTCATCCCGGTGTTCGAGGCACTCTTGCGTCTATTCGCCAGCGCTTTTGGTGGCCGACTCAGGAGCGTGACACGCGCCGTTTCGTGGCTGCTTGTTCGGACTGCGCGCAGACTAAGTCGGGTAACTCTCCTCCTGCCGGTCGTCTCAGACCGCTCCCCATTCCTTCTCGACCATGGTCTCACATCGCCTTAGGCTTCACTACCGGTCTGCCTTTGTCTGCGGGGAAGACTGTGAGAGCCGCCAATAAACGCAGGATTAAGAGTCCAAGGTATTGTTGCGGCCAGAGAGTGTGGCTTTCCACTCGCAACCTTCCTCTTACGACAGCTTCTCGTGGGTTGACTCCGCGGTTCATTGGTCCGTTCCGTGTCTCCCAGGTCGTCAATCCTGTCGCTGTGCGACTGCTTCTTCCGCGACATCTTCGTCGCGTCCATCCTGTCTTCCATGTCTCCTGTGTTAAGCCCTTTCTTCGCACCCCGTTCGTCTTCCCTCCCCCTCCCGTCCTTGTCGAGAGCGCACCTATTTACAAGGTACATAAGATCATGGACATGCGTTCTCGGGGACGGGGTCACCAATACTTAGTGGATTGGGAGGGTTACGGTCCTGAGGAGAGGAGTTGGGTTCCGTCTCGGGACGTGCTGGACCGTTCACTCATCGATGATTTCCTCCGTTGCCGCCAGGATTCCTCCTCGAGTGCGCCAGGAGGCGCTCGGTGAGTGGGGGGTACTGTCATGTTTGTCATTTATTATCATGTCTTGTCCCTGTGCTCCCCATTCTATTCGTTTCCCTCTGCTGGTCTTATTTGGTTCTTTCCCTCCTTCTATCCCTCTCTCTCCCCCTCCCTCTCTCACTCTCTCGCTCTCTCTTCTCTCTATCGTTCCGTTCCTGCTCCCAGCTGTTCCTATTCCCCTAATCATCATTTAGTCTTCCCACACCTGTTCCCGATCCTTTCCCCTGATTAGAGTCCCTATTTATTCCTTTGTGTTCCGTTCCTGTCCCGTCGGTTCCTTGTTTAGTATTCACCGTGCTGTGATTGTGTTTCGCCCTGTCCTGTCGTGTTTTTTGCCTTCATCAGATGCTGCGTGTGAGCAGGTGTCTCTGTCGACTACGGCCTGCGCCTACCCGAAGCGACCTGCAGTCTGTGGCCGCTCTCTTGTTATTCCCCTCTACAGACTAGAGGATTTCTGTTATTCCCTGTTTGGACTTGAATAAACTCTGTTTCTGTTAAGTCGCTTTTGGGTCCTCTATCATCAGCATGACAGGGGGGGCAGGTGTGTGTAATGATGGTGGCCGGAGTGCGTAATGCAGTGCAGCCTGGCGCCTTCGAGTGCCAGGAACGGAAAGCGGGAGCAGGCATGACAGCTAAATAGTTAACCAAATACTCTACAGCAGCTACCTCGACTAATGCATTGACCCCTTTTTGCACTAACTTTTTTTACTCATCGCATACGCTGCTGCTACTGTTTATTATCTGTCACTTTATTGCTTGTTACTGTATATGTACATATCTACCTCAATTACCTCGTACCCTGCACATTAACTCGGTTAGCCAGGGTATTGTTACTCATTGTGTATTTATTATTACTTTTATTATTGCGTATTTTACTGTTCTATTGTTTATCTATTTTCTTTCTCTGCATTGTTGGGAAGGGCCTGTAAGTAAAAATTACACTGTTAGTCTTCATCTGTTGTTTACGAAGCATGTGACAAAGAAACATTTGATTTAATTTTGATTTGACCAAACTATACTAAACAAAAATATTAACACAAAATGCAACAATTTCAAAGATTTTACTGAGTTACAGTTCATATATGGAAATCACTCAATTGAAATAAATTCATTAGGGCCTAACCTATGGATTTCACATGACTGGGAATACAGATATGCATCTGTTCATCACAAATACCTTAACAAAGAAGGTAGAGGCGTGGATCAGAAACCATTCAGTTTCTGGTGTGACCACCATTTGCCTCTTGCAGTGGAACACATATTCTTCACATAGAGATGATCAGGCTGTTGATTGTGGACTGTGGAATGTTGTCTCACTCCTTTTCAAGTGTGAAGTTGCTGGATACTGGTGGGAACTGGAATACGCTGTCGTACACATTGATCTAGAGCATCCCAAACTTGATCAATGGGTGACATGTCTGGTGAGTATGCAAGCCATGGAAGAACAGGGACATTTTCTGCTTTCAGGAATTATGTATAGATCCTTGAGACATGCTGAAACATGAGGTTATAGAGGTGGATGAATGGCACAATAATGAGCCTTAGGACCTCATCACGGTATATCTGTGCATTCAAATTTCCATAGATAAAATTCAATAGTTTTTGTTGTCTATAGCTTATGCCTGCCCATACCATAACCCCACCTCCACCATAGGGCACTCTGTTCACAACATTGACATCAACTGCTTGCCTACACGATACACGCTTTCTGCCATCTGCCCGATACAGTTGAGACCAGGATTCATCAGTGAAGAGCATGGTTCTCCAGCGTGCCAGTAGCTATCAAAGGTGAGCATTTGCCCACTGAAGTTGGTTATGAAGCCGAACTGCAGTCAGGTCAAGACCCTGGTGAGGATAACGAGCACACAGATGAGCTTCCCTGAGACGGTTCTGTCAATTTGTGCAGACATTTTTCGGTTGTGCAAACCCACAGTTTCATCAGCTGTCCTGGTAACTGGTCTAAGACGATCTAGCAGGTGAAGTAGCCGGATTTGGACGTCCTGGGCTAGCATGGTTACACAAGGTCTGCGGTTTTGAGGCCAGTTGGACGTACTGCCAAATTCTCTAAAACAACGTTGGAGGCGGCTTATGGTAAAGAAATGAACATTCAATTATCTGACAAAAGCTCTGGTGAACATTCCTGCAGTCAACATGCCAATTGCACACTCCTTCAAAACTTGAGACATCTGTGGCATTGTGTTGTGTGACAAATCTGCACATTTTAGAGTGGCCTTTTATTGTCCCCAGCACAAGGTGCACCTGTGTAATGATCATGCTGTTTAATCAGCTTCTTGATATGCCACACCTGTCAGGTGGGTGGATTATCTTGGCAAAGGGGAAATGCTCACTAACAGGGATGTAACAAATCTGTTCACAACATTTGAGAGAGTTTTGTTTTCTGTGTGTATTGAACATTTTGTGGATCTTTTATTTCAGCTCATGAAACATGGGACCAATACTTGATATGTTGCGTTTATATTTTTTTCAGTGTAAAACATTGTCTAATTCTTCTCTATTGGAAGTGATTGATTTCCATACTAATTTCCACTGTCTCTACAACTCAATAGTTAAAATAATTGTGGTAACATTTGTTGTAGTTTCATTACTTGTTCTGTTAGCCTTGGCCTACAAGTTTCAAATCTACCTGTCATACTGTTGAATTGGGAAGGTGGAAGAAGATGAGAATGAGAGGAAGCCTCCAAACGCCTTAAACCAGAGTCAGGAAATGCACCCACATCCACAACTGCTCTACTAGGTCCAATGGAATCCAGAACTAGAAGCAGAGATGAGAGCTCAGGCTGAGCACTCCTACCTGGAGACGGTGCTGTGGAGGTGGCAGAGGATGCTGGGGGGCCAGAGGGACAAGATGAGGAGACTGAAGACTAACATGAAGAGGGAGACAAGAGAGCTTGCAGACTCTGCTCGCTGGCCTCTTGAAGATCTGGGGGTGGAGGCAGAGAGAAATGAAAATTAAATGCAGGTTAGTTCAAGTGAGTCTAAACTGTCATGCTTTTACAATTCGTTTTTTTATATTTTTTTATAATAAAGGACCTCCGTTTTAGCCTTGTGCTACAAACCCAGTCTATTGTTCTGTTTCAGTTGTCTGAAAATGTAACCCCAGTTTGAGGTGGCGCCGAACCGCTCTGCCAAGTTCCTGAAGGAGAACAACAAGCTGAGCTGCCTGCTTCGCATGGTGGAGTCCTTGGTGGCCGACCTGCAGCCCCTGCTCACCTACCACCAGGTCCTTGTGGAGGACACCATGAAGGACAACTCCATATAACACAAGATGTAAAAAGAACTCTGAAGGACTGATAAATAAAAGTTTCTGATTGTGGATCCTATTGTGTTTGCTTACTGTTTCTTTTGGGCTCAAACATTTTAAAATGTATGATCTAAATGATCTAACTATTAGTCTTTCCCTGCACTTTATATGGCCCTAAGACTAAGTCAATATAACTTTATTGCCCTTTATCTTTACAATAAGAGCTACAATTATCTACTAGACTATACTGAGAACCTATGCTATCTGAGATTCAAAGTTCTCTTTATTTTAGAGGGCGTAACGCACATAATGCAGACAGTTGCCGATCCAACTTACAAATGTTGCACTTCTCTGATGACCCTTTTATCAGAACAGTAGGGAATAACCTCACAACAGTGACCTGAGAAGCATTAGAAATGGCTTGCATAACCAATAAAATAACAATCCCAAACATGACATTTCCATTTGCAATAAACTTTTAAACAAGCTCAAATTAATTGATTTTTTTTTTGGTTTTTTTTGTATGATGCAAACTGGTATAATACCTGAATGTAGTTGTGACAATATGTAGCTGCACTGTGAATACACAATACCTGCCTATGTAACTCCCAATGTAATTACATAGGTATTGGGTATTACATTTATTGTAAAAGAGCTCAAGTACTGCTGCTTAAATGGATATTTGACCTAATCATCTATCCACTAACCATGAGGTAAAGGAGAAGAGCAAACGGGGTCTAATCAGAAAAGTGCTGTGACACAGTTCATCAGTACAGACAGCTGACAAAATTATTTACAGAATATAGCAATTTTTTTATCATTTTGTATGTTGTCTGTAACGAGTCCTGAAATCATGTGTATAATTAAGCAATAAGGCCCGAGGGGGTGTAGTATATGGCCAAAATACCATAGCTAAGGAATGTTCTTATGCACAACACAACGCGGAGTGCCTGGATACCAACGTAATTAGATTTATTTCTAATTAAGTATTTTTGGGGGGTCATACTGTCATACAGGGGTGTCAACATATGGCCCACAGGTGGTTTGAGAATACATTTCTACACAGTGTGACATGCGTCACCTAACTGTGATTGTGCCCAGGTATGTCTCGTTATCTGAGGGTGCGGTTTTTCCTATAGAATGACAGTGTTTCCCTGTGCCCAACAGATTGCCATTATTTGCAAAGGTTGGAGTACCTTGGGAGGACAACAGCGGTGAATGTGCCTTAGTCCAAATTCCAGTATGTTGTTGGCAAATGTGTTCCCTTCAGCCATGATCCTCTCTCCTCCTCCCTGTGGCACACTTCCCTCAACAATGGACGGAAATGCTCGTTTCAGTAAGAGGGTCAACCATCCAACTGCACATATTTTTTTGCTGGTCAGCAGAATAAACAGCAAAACTGTCAAATATGGTTTGATAAACCAATCATTCACTATATCACAATAGTTATTAGTAGGGGTGAATACTCAATAGTATGCAGCATACTGTAGGCTTAATGATAGTAACCGTTGTAACAATGATAATCGTTGTAAGGGTTTTCCTGTGGTGAAGTAGAGGCGGACCAAAATGCAGCGTGGTGGTTATTCATGTTCTTTAATAATGGAACTAGACATGAAATAACTAACAAAACAATAAATGTGTGAAAACCAAAAACAGTCCTATCTGGTGCAAACACAGAGACAGGAACAATCACCCACAAACACACAGTGAAACCCAGGCTACCTAAGTATGATTCTCAATCAGAGACAACTAATGACACCTGCCTCTGATTGAGAACCATACTAGGCCGAAACATAGAAATACCCAAAACCTAGAAAAACAAACATAGACTGCCCACCCAACTCACGCCCTGACCATACTAAATAAATACAAAACAAAGGAAATAAAGGTCAGAACGTGACAATCGTAAAGTTTTTATTTTGTTTGGTATCCAGGCCTTTTTCATACCCTTTATCAGTGTAATGTCTGTGCTCAAACACATTTTCACACAGAAACATGTTTCAACAACACTGCTTCTCACCAATTCTTTTCCAGGTTATTCTATTGTCATTTAAGTGATTGTGTTTGAGTGGAGTGACAGAAAGTGACCCAGTTGTTACTTTCGTTGTTACCGAATCAGACAGTGTAGTCTAGTTATTAATAATATTAAGTCAGGTATCAGCTTGTTCCTACATTTGATGATATTCTGTAGTCCTATTTATAATTCTCTATGTGACTTGAAACGGAGTACGATTGATTCCGGCATTAAACATTTGTTTAACACATTTCTGCTATCAGGCCTGAATAAAAACCACAGAGTGATAAATCAAACTCAGACACTGAAGTGACACAAATTACCTGAATCAAACTCACACAGATGAAAAGTTACAGAAGCATCTTGGATCAAACACACAGAGACCACAGTGATTACACAGACCGCATGTGATCACAAGCATACTGCAGAGTAACACAGCCAAAATGAAATTGCACACACTAACCCCGTTTCCATCCACAGTTTTTATGCAAGGAAAGTCATACCGTATATTAAAAGAAAGCTGTGATGGAAACAGGCAGTTTAGTTACAATTTAATAAATGCCAATTTTTTTGTCACTTTTTGGAGTCTTATTTAGCTAAAGGGGTTGTCCCTCCATTTCAGGTAAGTGTTCCTTTTGAGGTACATATGGAACCCAACAACTTTCTTGGTCCTCTCCTTCTCTTTTTTTTAAATATTTGTTTTTTTGCATTTTCCAATTAAGAACATTCAAAACAAAAGTGAAAAGATATTAGACAACGATAGGACAAAGTGACAGTAACAGACGAACGTAACAAAAATAAATGATAATTATAGTTATATAAACAAACATACAATAATTAAAAATATTAAAAATATAAAAAAATATATTTAAAAAATATTTTCTTTAAAAACGAGACATTGGATCACCTGCCGTAGGCTACATAATATACATTACGTGTGAAACATTATGTGAGGATTATATATAGATTCAATCAATGAGATAAAAGGTTGACAAATTCTGTAAAATGTCTTTAACTTATTCCTCAAGCAGTAAGTGATTTTCTCCAAAGGGATACAACTATTAAATTCCCGAAAGCCACATTGCAACTGGCAGGGAGGAATCCAATTTCCATTTCAAGGCAATACATTTCTTGACAATCGCTAGCAATATTTCTGTTAGCTTTATAGTATGGCTTTGCCTAAGATTGGTGTTAGTAAAGTTACCCAGTAGTCAGACCTCCGGGTCTAAAGGGAATGCAACCCCGTGAATTGAGGATATGGTATCGCATACCCCCTGCCAGAAACCGTGTAGTTTTGAACACTGCCAAGTGGAATGGAGGAATGTTCCTTCATCTGAGCCACATCTAAAACATAGGGAGGAGATATCTGGGTTGAACTTGTGCAGTCTAGATGGGGTGACATAGAGCTGATGGAGGAAATTAAACTGGATCAGTCTGTATCTGGAGTTCAATGTGGATGTAACCCCATCCCTGCATAGGTCACTCCATAGATCCTCATCAAGATCAATACCCAGATCTCTCTCCCATCTAAGTCGGGGTTTATCTAGCCCAGGCAGTGTTAGTCCTGACATAAGAGCATTGTAAACACGGGAAATAGTCTTGAACAGTGGTTGGTCTGCGTGGCAGAGTTGTTCTTTAGGTGACATCTTAGGTAGGTTCCATTGTCCCTTGAGAGTCACCCTAATAAAGTTTTGTAGTTGTAGGTAGCTAAAGAAATCCCTGTTAGGCAAGTGGTATTTCTGTTTCAGCTGATCAAAAGACATAAGAACTCCCTCCTCGTAACAATGTTCCAGAAGAGTGATCCCCTTATCAGACCATGGTCTAAAGTTACTATTCTGGAAAAACATAGGGATCAATCTATTGTTCCATAAAGGGGTTTTAGGGGAAAGGAATCCCCCTCGTCCGAACAGCTCATGCAGTTTGCACCATGCCAGGACAGAATGTATGATTAAAGGGTTGTCTGTGATGGTTTTTATAGATTTTCTGTCCCATTTGTAAAACAGATCTGCCCCAGTGTCATCATTTACCTCAAGCTTTTCAATGTTCAACCATGAGGGTCATTGTCAAACCTCTGAGCCAGAAACCTAGACTGTGCAGCCCAGTAGTACATTCTAAAATTCGGGAGGTTTAAGCCCCCTTGACTGTAATCAAGGGTCAGTTTATCCAGGCCAACCCTAGGGGTTTTGTCGTGCCAGATAAACCGTCTGGTCAGCTTGTCGAGAGAGGAAAAAAATGCTGCGGGAACAGGGATAGGGAGAGATTGAAACAGATATAGAAACCTGGGCAGGACATTCCTTTTAATTACATTGATTCTACCCAGTAGAGTGAGAGGTAAGTCCATCCATTTACAAAGGTCAATCTCCACCTTTTGCAACAAACTGGCCAGATTGAGTTTATAGAGGTTGTTCAGATTACCATCTACCATTATGCCCAAATATGTGAAGCCCATAGGCGACCATCTAAAAGGAAACTTGTGCTTGATGGTAAGATGGTCAAAGACAGACAACGGTAAGATTTCGCTTTTATAAAGATTGACCTTATATCCAGAGAAAGAACTATAACACTGTAGTAGGATCTGCAAGTGAGAGAGGGAGTGTTCTGGGTTTGTTAGGAATAAGATAAGGTTGTCCGCAAAGAGTGATAATTTATGGGTATGGGGGCCCATCTCAAAGCCATGTATGTCAGGGCACGTTCTAATAGCCTCAGCCAACGGTTCGATGGTGAGGGCAAAGAGGTGGGGGCTAATTGGGCAACCTTGTCTGTTCCCCCTATAAAGAGGGAAAGAGGAGGAAGTAATCCCATTGGTAGCAATCCTAGCTTTAGGAGATTTGTAGAGTGATTTTATCAAATTTACAAACACGGTACCTAAACCGAACTTTTCCAAGACGCGAAAGAGGTATGGCCATTCAACCCTATCAAAGGCCTTTTCAGCGTCGAGGGAGACTGCGACACCAGGTATTTTGTTTTTGTTAGCAAGGTGAATTATATCAAAGAACCTTCTGAGATTATTAGAGGACAATCTATTAATTATGAAGCCAGTCTGATCTGGGTTGACCAACAAACCTGCCAGAGGGATCAGAGATGGTGTTGTTGACGCAGAAGGGGATGTGTCTACTTATCAAAATTGCATTACCTCTTGCTTTGGAGTTAAAAGAGGATGCAAAAACTTGTCCTACCCATTCCCTCTTCAATTTATTGTGTTCACTGGCTGTAAGATGTGTTTCTTGTAAAAACACAATGTCAGCCTTTAATTTCTTAAGGTATGTATAGACTCTTTTCCTTTTAATCGGGCTGTTAAGACCTTTTACGTTGAATGTGACATATTTTAGTGGATTAAGCATAGGTTGGGTTTCAAATATGTAACTGAATAGAAATCTATCATATGCAGATAATTAGGAAATGTTTCAACTTTGGTTTGAGCACAAAACTGACCTGTGTGTCTCTTTAGGAGGAAAACAATAAACATAGAAAAAAGGAAGAAAAAAATAATAAGAATCCCACCCACCCCGATTGTCAGACTAGAACAACAGTCCCAACAATCAAACATGAATACACTTGTAGAGATACGTTGCTGCTCGCTTTCCATCTTGCTCTTACTAGCTAAACCTTGGCGTAAACTAAAACCTGCAAGCTCTCTAAATTGAAAACAAATGTTGTGAATAGATATTTATGGCTGAATATTTACTGCCCATGGTAAGGGCTGCTTGAGTCTCTTTACGAAAGATTAACATAAATGAGGGGGAAAGCAGTGGGCCTAAACCCACTTATTGCTTCGCCCCCAGTAGATATGGACTAAACCAAAATATACTCTCCTGTAAAAGTAATAGAACTCACCCCGGGAAGATACGGTTAGTTGAAAATGTACAACTCAATTAAAGTGACCGGGAGATACCAGCAGTTCAATCCGGATAAGAGAAAACAAACGAACTGCATTTTATCCCCCAGAGAGACCGTCCTGGCTCAGACTCAGACGTTGCTCAGTTCTTTGAGAAAAGTGTGCACTTCTCCCGGTGTGTTGAAGAGATGGCTTTGGCCTTTGTACTGAACTTTCATCCGCGCAGGGTGGATGAGGTAGCCGGTGATGTTCTTCTCCTTCAGAGCTTTGGCGGCAGGTCTGAACTGCTTGCGGCATCTGGCGAGGTCCACGCTCATATCCGGGAAAAGGCTGGCCCTCTTCCCATCGATGGCGATGTCCCCTTTGGCTCTTGCGAGTTGCTTGGAAACGGAGGAACCTGATCAGGACGGCTCGTGGGGGCTCATCTGGCCGGGGTTTCGGCGCTGATGTTCTGAGGGCACGTTCGATTTCCAGCGGCTTGGTGAAGTTGGTTATGCCTAGGTCCTCCGGGACCCATTGAGTGAAGAAACAGACCGGGTCACGGCCCTCGCTGTCCTCTTTCAATCCCACCACACGGATATTACTACGTCTACTCTGGTTCTCCATCTGATCTACTTTGTTTTTGAGGTAGGCATTGTCCTTTTGCAGTTGTGTCAAGACCTGGTCATGTCTAGCGATGGTATCTTCAACTGTGCTAATGCGCAGCTCTGCCTCAGTCATTCTCAAAAGGAGATCATTCATGGATGATTTCAGGTCGTCAATGGAAGAATAGAGTTCAGCCGATTTCTTATCGATTTTCAGAGAAAGACCTCTGTTACCATCCTGAATTTCCCGGAGGAGAGTGGCCAGCATGTCGGCAGGCTCGCAAGAGGCTGCTGAGAGCAACAGTCTGGAACTGTCGTCTGAGTTATGAGGGCTAATGCTAATCTTGCTAGCTGTAGCGTTATCGTTATCTTGGGAATCAACTACGTTTTGGTCATCCTTCTTGCCTCTCGGTCGGAGGTCCATGGCTCTTTGGGAAGGTAAGTACTTGACAATTTATCAGCCAATGTTAGAATATTGTTTCAACGTTGTTATTTAGGTAAAAATAGAATAACTTTGAAGAGCTCGGTTTGTCAACGTCTGCTCAGCTCCGCGGCATCACGTGTCTCCGGTCCTCTCCTTCTCTAAGTCTTCCAGTATGATGTTGGGGTTGCCCTCAAGTAGAAACCAGGTCTGAGCCACATGCAACTCAAAGCAACACCACATACTGCCAACAAAGTTTCTCGACACTATCACAATGATCTTGTGGCTTTTCATAATCCCCAGATTGATAATATTGGACGCAATGGATTCACCTATTTCGAAGTCCCACACATGAAGCCACAGCTGAATGGGAGGGACTCTTTCTCAAGGTTCTCCACCAGTTCCTCCATAACCCAGGACTTGTCCTTGTTGGAGTTGATCACAAAGGCACCGCAACTGTATTCTTGGCATTGAGAGACCTTGTAGTTTCTCAGCTCATCCACCCCAGCTTATCTTGAGGCGCAGTATGGCGCTGACCTTCTGCACCTTCTCCCTCATGCGCTCCTCCATGCCTCCCATGGAGCATCTTGCTGCTGCTTCTGTTTCAACTCCTCTGCCTTCTGCCTCTTCCGAGGAATCGGCAACCATCTAAAAGAGAGAGGGTTACGGTCAATTAACAATAAACAGATACATCAGTATTACCTCATCTTGTTTGCCCTTATCTTGACAAAGGAAAAATGCTCACTGACAGGGATGTAAATGAATTTGTTCACATTTGAGAGATATAAGCTTTTTGTGTGTATGGAACTTTTTGGGGATCTTTTATTTTTTTATTTCACCTTTATTTAATCAGGTAGGCTAGTTGAGAACAAGTTCTCATTTGCAACTGCGACCTGGCCAAGATAAAGCATAGCAGTGTGAACAGACAACACAGAGTTACACATGGAGTAAACAATTAACAAGTCAATAACACAGTAGAAAAAAGGGGAGTCTATATACAATGTGTGCAAAAGGCATGAGGAGGTAGGCGAATAATTACAATATTGCAGATTAACACTGGAGTGATAAATGATCAGATGATCATGTACAGGTAGAGATATTGGTGTGCAAAAGAGCAGAAAAGTAAATAAATAAAAACTGTGGGGATGAGGTAGGTGAAAATGGGTGGGCTATTTACCAATAGATTATGTACAGCTGCAGCGATCGGTTATTTCAGTTAATGAAACATGGGACCAACACTTTACATGTTGCATTTATGTTTGTGTTCAGTATACATTCACTTAAGGGTCTGAGTGTGTATGTGTGTGTGTGTCAATAGCCTTACATGGTTTCCTTCCGTTGTATCCTTAACTTTGTAATAAACTATTAGATAATGTGAGAGCAATAAGCCCTGGTTAGCATAGGTATCCATCCACTGCATTGTTTTCACCCATTCAGAACTGTTATATCAGTAACCTAAAAGAAAGGAGTTGAGGAGAGGCACTCAGGCACCAGCACCACTGTAGAGAATTGGGACATGGTGAGCATATGACTGCTTGGTTGCTGCATTTTGATTGGTCTCACTGTGGCTGATAAGACCTCTACTTTGCCCTAACATTTTTACCTCTGAATGAGAGGGAAAATGGCAACTGCAGGAGAGGTTAGTGTGTATATTATATTCTCCTGTAAATAGCCTTCAGAAAGTATTCACACCTCTAGACTTTTTAAACATTTTGTGGTGTTACAAAGTGGGATTAAAATGGATTTAATTGTCATATTTCTGTCAACGATCTACACAAAATAATTTAAAAGTGGAAGGAAAATTCTAAACTTTTGTAAAAAAATATATAATAATATGAAAAATTAAATATATCTTGATTAGGTAAGTATTCAACTGCCTGAGTCAATACATGCTTGAATCGCCTTTGGCAGTGATTACAGCTGTGTGTGTTTCTGGGTAAATCTCTAAGAGCATTCCATACCTGAATTGTGCAACATTTGTCCATTATTATTTTCAAAATTCTTTAAGCTCTGTCTAATTGGTTGTTGATCATAGCTATACAACCATTTTCAGGTCTTCCCATTGATTTTCAAGTAGATTTAAGTCAAACTGTAACTTGGCCACTCAGGAACAGTCACTGTCTACTTGGTAAGTTACTCCAGTGTTGGCCTTGTGTTTTAGGTAATTGTCCTGCTGAAAGGTGAATTCATCTCCCATTGTCTGGTGTAAAGCAGACAACCAGGTTTTCCACTAAGATTTTGCCTGTGCTTAGCTCCATTCCGTATTTTTTAAAATCCTGAACCTCCCCCCCAGTCCCAAGTATGCCCATAACATGATGCAGCCACCGCTATGCTTGAAAATGTGAAGGTACTCACTAATGTGTTGTATTGGATTTTCCTCAAACATAAGACTTTGTATTGAGGACAAACAGTTCATTGCTTTGCCACATTTTTTGCAAAATTTCTATAGTGCCTTGTTGCAAACAGGATGCATGTTTTGGAATATTTTGATTCTGTACAGGCATCCTTCTTTTCACTCTGTCGATTAGGATAGGATTGTGGAGTAACTACAATGTTATTGATCCATCCTGAATATTCTCCTATCACAGCCATTACATTCTGGAACTGTTTTAAAGTTACCATTGGCCTCATGGTGAAATCTCTGAGCGGTTTCCTTCCTCTCTGGCAACTGAGTTAGGAAGTATGCCTGTAACTTTGTAGTGACTGTGTGTATTGATACACCATCCAAAGTGTAATTAATCCCATGCTCAAAGGGATATTCAATGTCTTCTTATTTATTATTTTACCCATCTACTAATAGGTGCCCTTCTTTGCGAGGCATTGAAAAAACTTCTTGGTCTTTGTTGTTGAATCTGTGTTAACTGCTCAACCTAGGGACATTACAGATAATTGTACTGTATGTGTGGGGCATGCACAGAGATGAGGTAGTCATTAAAAAATAATGTTAGACCCTATTATTGCACACAGAGTCCATGCACCTTATTATGTGACTTGTTAAGGAAATTGGGGCTAAATAGTTGACTCAAGACATTTTAGCTTTAAATGTTTTATTAACTTGTAAAACATTTCAAAAAACATTATTCTACTTTGACATTATGTGGTATTGTGTGCAGGCCAGCGACAAAATAAAATCTATATTTAACACAACAAAATGTGGAAAAAGTCAAGGGGTGTGAATACTTTCTGAAGGCATTTTAATTGTTCCATATTCTTGTAAAGGTGATATGTCAACAAAACTATCTGTGTCGTCCAGCGGTTGCAGCTGAGGGGAGAACGGCTCATAATAATGGCTGTAATGGAGTGGATGGAATGGTATCAAATGCATGGTTTTCATTTCATTCCAGCCAGTATTATGAGCTGTCCTCCCCACAGCAGCAGTTCACTGTCACATGGCCAGACAAGATGCAACTCCTTACTCATTTCAATCTACACATTTGATAGAAAGAAACACACATTTGACAAATCAAACCTTGTTTAGTTTGTTTGAACTTGGCCACCAATTTCATGCCAAGGAATCATGTTTGGCTTAGCACTCAAAGCGCATACAGAATATTCAATATATTTACAGTAGTTTTTCCTTTGCCACGGATAGTGCAGTCAGACAAGCAGGGAGACAGATCTTTAGGCTCTCCAGCTCAGCCAGTGTTTATAAGAGGGTGTGCCATTTTGTGTGCTGTATTCTTACTCAGCAGCCATGTCTTCCCCCAAAAAACTGTACTATGAGGCCATGTGTTATATTCCAATGTATCAAAGGTCATGTAGAATATTGCTAAACTATAAAGAGTATGATTATTGTTTTTCAAATGAAAAGAAAGGCAGAAATCCAGGGCTTGAGCAATCTGTAGTTTTGGGAGAGGAGACAGTCCACTGTTGCAATTATTTCCACACAATCCGTGGCAATGGAAAAACTAGTGTTTATAAGTTGTATATACTGTATGTGTCTGGGCGGAAATACATCTTTGAGTGCTAAGCCAAACATGATTCCTTGGTATGAAATTAGTGGCCAAGTTTAAACAAAGTAAACAAGGTTTGATTTGTCAAATGTTTGTTTCGTTCTATCAAATGTGTTGATTGAAATTAAATGCATCTTGTCTGGCCATGTGACAGTGAACTGCTGTGATCCGATGCCGGGCCGCAGTTGCATGCTAGGCTGGGGAGCCCCTCTCCGTGGAGGAAGTGCGCATCAAGATAAAGGTCACAAGGTCATGTACTATAGCATGGAACCACTGGTGTACCTTATACTTTGGTCACAATAGCACACTTAGTATTATTAACTGCTTTCTTTCATTTACTTTCGATTCAATTGATTTAGCTTGCCATGTTGCAGTGCTCCTTACAGTAAGAGATTACCGTGAAGATGGGACAAGTTCTGGGAGGGGGAGAGTTGAGTGGGTGACCAGAAATCATAGGGCAAGAGTCCGGTTGCCCTTAAATTACTAACATCATTGACATTTATGGGGGGTGGTTTCATGATTGCCCTTGAAAACACTACAATTATTGTAATTACCTAAGTGGACAATGGTAAAGTTGAATCATCTCCTAAATTGGCCGAATTAAAATACCCTGAATGTGTTGCAAATTGTTGCCTCTGGGATCTGCCATACAGATTCCTGAACCCTGAGTGGCTCAAACCCAGAGTGGGGTTTCCCTGTCGTGAAGGTGCTGGGACGATGGAGAGCCTTGAAGATGGTATCACAAAATTCAAACCAGGTAGTAATACCAGAGAGGTAGCAGCGAAGCGAGAGATTTCACTCTCACCAAAATAAACCCAATAAGTTTCTATGGGTTTATTTTGGATCTAAGCTTGTCGCCAGCCTTCCCGCCTTTGGGACGACGACTCCCATTGTTAGGGCGGAGATGTGAGCATCTCATCATTATATACAGATCTCTGATCATACTGAGTGAGTCAGAGAAAAATTTAACCAAAGGATATTGTTACCTCCTATTGCTCACATTCCAAGAGCTTTCAATAATTTTATTTAAATATCTTGATATAATACATACAGAGCTTTCACAAGTTATTTATTGTGTGTGTTTTTCAGGGGATACTGTGATCCTCCTGTACCTCCCCGTGTGGAGAGTGCAAGTTCTGTAAAAATCACAAGACTAACCTGGTCAAAAGATCAGGTGAGTGTTCCGGGCACAGCCAACAAAATCAGAGACAACCTCTAGCCACTACATCTGATTGTCACTAGTTGCCACAGCCACAAAGTCAAAACAGGTACATCATAATAATTCATGAAAACAAAGATGTGGTTTTGGTCTTAATTTAAGGTTAGGCATAAGGTTAGCAGTATGGTTAAGGTTAGGGTTGGTTAGGGTTGGGCCTGGCTGCCATCAAGGGATGCAAAGCAGCTGAGGCGACCAGGATCATTGGGATTGACCTCAACCCAGTTTAAAGTGGCCAAGGAGTTTGGATTGTTCCTTCATACGTGTGTGCAACATGGGGATCATGGTGAGGAAGTGGATTCTACCTTTACAGACCACCCTTGAGTGTTTGGGGAATTAATGACCATTTTACTGACAATGTGTAGAAAGAGTGCACAGTGCTTTTCTCAATTTTATGCTCAACTAAGCCGTGGTGTAAAGTAATCAAGTAAAAATACTTGAAAGTACTACTTAAGTAGTTTTGGGGGAGTATCTGTACTTTACTACATTCCTAAAGAAAAGTATATACTTTTTTCCATGACACCCAAAAGTACTCGTTACATTTTGAATGCTTAGCAGGAAAGGGAATTGATCAAATTCGCACTTATCAAGAGAACATTCCTGGTCATCCCTTCTGCCTCTGATCTGACGGACTCACTAAACACATGCTTCATTTGTAAATTATGTCAGTGTTGGGGCTTGCCCCTGGCTATCCGTAAAAGAAAATGATGCCGACTGGTTTGCTTAATATAAGGAATTTGAAATGATTTATACTTTTACTTTAGATACTTAAGTATATTTCAAACCAAATACTTTTAGACTTGTACTCCAGTAGTATTTTACTGGGTGACTTTCACTTCAGTAATTTTCTATTAAGGCATCTTTACTTTTGAAAATTGGGTACATTTTCCACCACTGCAGCTAAGTGTTGTAATCTTAATTGCAGCATGTGTTACACCTAATGGCCATAGTGGCACGATAGCAAGGTTACAGCTGTGTAAGTGACTGTTCCAGAGTGCGGCCCTGAAGGCTCGTCAGCAGGCAGGCAAAAGATCTCCATTCACCCATTCCAACTGGTGACAGGATGAACTTGGATGCGTCTAGTCTAGTGTGTTAGTGAGAGCCAAAAGCTCTGTGTAGTCGTCTATCATTTGATTGAACTGAGGTCATGCTTTGCATTTGCTTTCCATAGGAAATACAAGTGTGGAGGGTGTTCCTAAACTGGTCAGTGAGTACATGAACAATAAGCTGAAGGTGGATGATTGTGACCCACACACCACCCTTCGAACGTGATCAGAGGGCTTCAGTATAATGCATGCTGGGAAATTTTAAGGCATTGCACAAAAATCACAACAAAGCCTGCTTTCCATTTTGTGTTTACTAAATGTTTCTTGTTTCCTCGGTCCTGCAGTATTCGTGTTGTCCTGAAATTTTAGATTTCAAGAGGCGGCTCTGAAAACCATAACATCACTCCTTATTTCTCCATTTCAATTGAATACATTAAATCAAAGGATATTCAAGGGATTGTCTTACTGGTCAAATTAATTTGAACCCCGTTGCCAGGATAATTGAGCCTAGCATTGGGAGAAAGCATCTAGTGAACGAGTATCATGTCATTTGCAGTCAGATTCTCTTAATGTGCACATCATAGAAGTACAAAACAAGAGACGCTTAACTTTGAGCTAATGCAAAACAATCAATACTTCAATGATTATGTTATTACTATTTTAATAATACAGTACTCTGAAAAAGGGTATTAATTCACAGGTCTGTAGTAAACCCAGACTTCTGCTGCAATAGAGCCTTTGGCATTTATACAGTCCTCACCACACTCTAACACAAAAGCATATACGCACACAAACACACAACTACAGAACAGCTGTTTATTACTCCCATCATAGAAGAAATAAAAAGCTGGCAGAGAAACTGGAAAGATTGGATTAAAATGGAGACTCAAGAGTGTTGCTCAACAGTATATCAAGGTAAATATTGATCGACTGGATTGAGGAATAACGGACATGCTGCCTAGACATTATCTGGCATGGTTATTCTTAATTCACACAGATTAAGGCTCAACGCACTACACCAGGGCAATTCCAGTCCAGGCCTTGGGGTCCACCACACTGCAGGCTTTCCTTTCGATTCAAACCAGACCTGGCAAGGAGATTCTGGTCAATCAATGAACCTAAATCAACTAGTTAACTACAAGAGAGAAAAGAAAACTAGTAGTGCTGCAGACCTCAGGACCCAGGTTTGAATAGACCTGCACTACACACTTTAGCAGAACACTGAGCTCAACAGCTCCCCTCTCTGGCCAGTCAATAGGACCCAGCTGCCTTGCTGTCAATTAGCAACACAGTAAGGTGGCACATGTCTAGAGGTCAAGGAGTCAAACTGAAGCATGACCCTTTCCACACCTCTGCAGTCAAATATGTCAACAGAATCAAAGCTCACAATCAAGGTAAAAATTAAACCTGCTACTGCGCATAAATACACTTCTTTATTTTTAATTTTCATCTCCTGATGAGACATTTATTTTTTAAAACAGCCTCATTAAAACAATC
Organism: Oncorhynchus gorbuscha; assembly: GCF_021184085.1. NCBI lineage: Eukaryota > Metazoa > Chordata > Actinopteri > Salmoniformes > Salmonidae > Oncorhynchus > Oncorhynchus gorbuscha. The sequence continues at coordinate 74,466,838 of NC_060182.1, read as the reverse complement.
CACACAGTTGATATCAGATGTATTCAAGTACTTCCCGTAAATCTTGGAGAACAACACTAAATTTGTGGAACGGTGAGAGCCAGGCCGCGGCAGGGACAGCCTCCGGAGGGGTGGGGGCAGGCGGGCGGCGTGCCTCAGGTTAGAGGCGTGTATGTGTGATATGACATTGGGGATCAAAGTGAGCTGCCCACGAGACAGTCATTTCGTTGCTGTATCCCTCCCCCCATTTAGATTTGGTTGAGGAAGTGGGGACGTCCGTTGTCGTCCAGCCGGCGTGTCAGAATGTCACAGCCCGTCTCAGTCACAAGCAAGGTGTGCTCAAACTGGGCGGAACGCTTCCCATCCCGAGTCACAGCTGTCCAGCCATCAGGCCACGTCTCGTCCTGCCAACCACCTACACAGAACACAGGTAGCCATTATTAAATTATTAAAACACAGGTATACAATTACTAACCATTACATTAAGCACACACAAACAAAATTATACCCCAAATCTGCTGTCATGTCTGAGAACCCTTACCTTCACAGATCATGGGCTCGATGGTGAATACATGGCCAGGTTTCATCACCCCGACCGCTTTGTTTTCTGCAAAGAAAGGAAACCCACCAATTTATACATCTTCCCCCCAAAATCCTCTTGAGGATTAACGTGTACGTGACCTATAAAATTTGAAGTAGGCTACTGTGTTATCTGAGAAAGGGACGTCAATTTCACAAGCGTATTGGTGGAAGGAGACGGATGGGTACTCACTGGCATAGTGGGGCACGTTAGGAGCAGTGTGGAACAGTTTGTGGATGCCATGGCCACAGTAGCTCCGCACCACAGAGAAGCCGTTAGCCTGGGCATGTTTCTGGATGATGTTACCAAGCTCCCTGTAGCGGATACCAGGCTTTACTAGAGAAGGAAGAGGGGGACATTGTGATAGTGACCTAATTGAGATTCGTTCCAGGAAACTAGGCATATGTCACGTGTCACTACGTCACAGGAGCGCCATTTGAATGCAAACTTTATTTATTTATCAAAACGCATTTGGTCAGAAATGCCTTCTGGAACATGTGAACTTTCATGTGCCTTAAATAAACTTGTATGCCATCTGTAAATACAAATAAAATTGTTAAATTACGAGCCTAGTTGGTTTAGCCATGGAAAAAAGCCACAGCCTTCCAGCTAGCCATGGTTGGCTGAGACAATGAGTGGGCTGAACATGCTGAGAGATGAGTTTGGATTGGCCTGCCATGTAACATGCTTCTATCTATAATATGACCTGGCCAGTATGTGTAGGTAATCCTTTCAAAAACGGGGCTTTTGAAAGATATTAGGTAGAACTGCATAACTGTTGCTCCCCACTTTCTGGAGGACTGAGTTTTGAAATCAGTGGAATTTGAGTATGATAGCTAAGGAAATTCTGGCGTTTTGATTGCAAATATGCAGACTGAGTCGAAAAGAGAACACACAAAAGGCTGTTGTATAAAAACATTTGTCCTCGGATTACATCTTCAAACTAAGGGTAACCACGTCATCCGTGACAGAGGGAGAAGCATCCATCCATGTACACAGGTAAGAGAGTTTCTAATTTTGCCAGAAAGGCATTTTCAAGGCAAGTTAAAGTGTACTGTTAGCTAGCTAGCTAACATTACGTGTATGATCTGTGTAGTAATATTATTCGTATCCCAGAGCCATTTGCATTGCTAGTTATAGCCTAATGTTAGCGAGCTAGCTAACATTGAACATAGTTGGTTAGTTACTTGCAGAATCATACAGGGTATTAACGTTAGGAGTTGGGATTATGTTTCATTGTTTAGCTAGCTAGATGTCTTGACAAGAGTCCACTATGCAAGAAACTATTTCAATAGAATGTTTATGATGTCACTGTGACAACTGTCGATAGACGTAGCTGGTAAATTTAATCTCGCTATCTACTCCGATTTCTGAGCACTCTCGAGTGTGCCAGAGTGCAGAGTAACTGACAAATGTACAAACGCTCAACACCCAACGAATATGTTCGGTGTCAGTAAACTTGGGCAAAAAATGTGTAATTAAATAGTTGCCAGCGTCACAGTTGCAGTCACCAACGCTCTGGATAACCAGCTCTGCTAGGGCGAGTAAAATGGTCAGAGTGAGCTGTTCTCACATTTGTATCTGAAAGTAGTTAGCCAAAGTTAGCTTGACTGCTGTTAGGTCAGAAAGCTCAGATCAACCCAAAGTTTCATCCAGTGTCCAATGTGTGCTCTAAACGCCCCGAGAGAGAGATGCTCTCAATTTACAAACGGTCAATCTGACAACACTTGGTTTCCGAACACCCAGAGCACTCTGGCACTCCAAATTAAATGTACCAACACTCCCGTAGTTTCAGCCTTTAGTCTTGAAATCTTTGTTTTTTTAGTACATAGCCTCACATGTGAATCCTTAAACCTTAAAATGTTGTGAACGATTCTGAATGGGTGTAGACAAAGAGGAGCTCTCCAGTAGATGTACCAAAACATTCAAGGGGCATTTTCTCAAAAGTGAGGTTACAAGTTTATCAACTTTAAGAAGTACAATTACTTTCCCATTGTTTATCAACTGCAGTATATGACATACCATTTTCTAGTCTCTACTTTTACTCAATGTAAAAAACACAATTTATAATTTTGCTACATAAGACCTATTCGAGCCGGTCATCCACAATTATATATAATTTTAAAAAACGAGTTTATCTGGCATCGGGTAAGAGATCCTACCTGAGTCGATGGCTTGCATAAGGCATTCGAAGGTGGTCTGGACAAGCTTTTTCGCCCCTTCATCTGCCTCTCCGACAAAGAAGGTCTCGTTGAGATCTCCGTGGAATCCATTGTGGTACACAGTAATATCCACTGCAGGGGGGGAATGCTGAACATTAGCAGAAATATATACAGTGCCTATAATAAAATAAATGAATGCTAGATAGATATATATATATCTATATAAAAAAACACCTTTGGCTGACATTACAGCTTTTGACTCTTTTCTGATAAGTATTTAAAAGCTTTGCACCTGGATTGTGCAATATTTTCCCATTATTCTTTACAAAATTCTTCAAGTTCTGTCAAGTTGGATGCGGGATAACTGCTAAATGGTCATTTTCAAGACTTGCCATAGATTTTCGCTCTGGATAAGAGCGTCTGCTAAATGACTTAAATGTAAATGTAAATTTTCAAGAAGGTTTAAGTCAAAACTAACTAGGCTACATGGAAACATGATGTCTCTTTAGAAAGCCTTCTGTTTTGGGTTATTGTTCTGCTGAAAGGTGAATTCCTCTCCCAGTGACTGGTGTACTGTGCAGCAGAGCACGAGCAAATGGCTCCGTTTCAAATTGGTAGTGATTCATTTAGTGATACCCGAGCCCTGCCCATACCCTTTTTATTGTTAAAAAAAACAGGCCCTATGTATAATGTCGGGTCATGCAAGGCTTGGTTAGGGTTAGGAAAGACAACCATCCTTGTGGTGTCTGGGTCGTTTCATACAACATCCACGGATTAAGTGCTAACTTGAGCCTACTTAAAGGGATATTCAGTGTCTGCTTTTTGTTTTACCCACCTACCAATCTGTATGAGGCACTGGAAAAGCTCCCTGGTTTTATAGATTAAATCTGTGCTGGAAATTCAAAACACGACTTAGGGACCTTACAGATGCTGTATAAATGGGGTACAGGGGAAGTCATTAAAAAAAACATGTTTACCCTTATTATTTCACACAGAGTGAGTCCAACTTGTTACTCCTTAACTAATTTAGTGTTGCCCTAACAAAGGGGGTGAATACTTATACAACCAAGATATTGAAGTTGTTCATTTTTATTAATTTGTTAGCATTCATATAATTTAATTTTCACTTTGACACTGACATTTTCACTTTGAAATATTTGTGTAGACAAAAGAAAAAAAAAGTCAATTAAATCAATTTCAGTCACACTTTGTAACAGAGGGATAAATACTTGGGCACTATCATGCTCATGAGACCACTTGTCTTGTCAAACCATGCTGTAAGTCAGTCTCATGGGATCTTTCTCTTGAGAATAGTCCCGTTAGCAGACATATATAGGACACAGGCTACATTTTGGCTGAAGTCCTATAGACTCTTGCTGAATACTAATAAAAACCATTTCTCTTGTCAAACCATGATGTCAGCAAGAGCTCTTTGGCAGTATTTCTAACGGGAACTAGCCCATTCTTTATGTGCATCTCAATAGTCTAAAGTCTCACTCACCTATTTAAACCACATCATACTCAATGATCTGAAAACACACATTAGCTGAAAGAATATGGAGGATGCCAACTGGGGATTTATATTTCACCTGTCCAGTCAATTCAAGTAAGTAACGGTAAAGGGACAGATGGGGAAGCCACTTTTTGCCCGTGGGAAACCTACCGTTGAGGATATCCCCATCCACCAGACGCCTCCTGTCTGGGATGCCGTGGCAGATGACCTCATTGACTGACGTGCAGCAGGACTTGGGAAAGTTGTAGTAGTTGAGAGGGGAGGGGTAACAGTTTCTGGCTGTGCAGGCCTGGAGGAAGGAAGTACTTACACGTCAACGTTCAAGATGAGGGAGAGAGGAGGAAAGAGTGAAAAAGGGAAAGAGCGACAGGAGAAAGTGAGTGGATGGAAAAGAGGGAAAAGGAGGCTAGTGTCTTTACCAGGTGCACAGTGTGGTCAATCTCTTCCGTGGTCATGCCAGGTTTCACCATCAGGGCGGCAATGTCAAGCACCTCTCGGGCCAGCTACAAAAGACAGAAATAGACTTTGCATTTCAAAACCACTGTTTTTAAAACTGTTTGAGTATGTTATTAACTGCAACAGCGAAAGATTTAAAAAACAATTTAATAATTTACCGTAGACACAACTCTCATGCCTTCAATGTCTTCGGCAGGAAGGATCTTGATCTGTGAAGTGCCCTTCAAAGACTGCTCCGACTCAGACATGCCTTAAAAAAAATACAAGAGAAAATAATAGGCATACTGGTCTCATTTTAACATCACTATTCTATCCATACACCAACTCACCCTGATCAGCTTTCCATTAAACTGAGTCAACGAACATCACTCAGCCCAGTCTGACTTTCACTCAAAATGGACTACCAGTCTACTGACTCAACCACTTCATGCATCTGCTCAAAAAAGTAGTTATGCTACTGGAAAGAGCTTAAAAAGGGATACTTCGGTAAATGAGGCCCTTTGTCTACTTCCCCATAGTCCGATGAACTAGTGGATACCATTTTGTGTATCTGTCTCCAGTATGAAGGTAGTTCGAGGTAGTTTGCAAGCCAATGCCAACTAGTGGTAGCGCAACGACTGGAAGTCTATGGTATCTACTAGCATAGACTTACAACAATAAAAGATCAGAATTGGGCTGCCTATGAAAAACGCAACTTTTGAAGCCCACATCCTCACAGAATAGATTCACTGCATTAAATTAAAGTAGACACCAAACGCCCTCACCTAACCTGGCTATATGAAATAAAAATAATACACTATATCACAGCACGTCACAAGGATGCAGTTCTACACAAGTCGACCAAGGGGCATGATAATATTGATCTGCAGACCTCCTGAAGCCGCCTCAATTCTGCGGCGCTCCAAATCAACCTCTGCCCCTTACACTAAAAACCTGTAGAGCTGGAAGGATCCTTATCCGGCTGGGTGGAATTCTCTATTTCAGAGCTACATAATTCTATGGCATGGGGGCATTTTTATTGACATAGGCATACAGTTATTCTGGTTGAGCCACATGGTTAGACTATTTTCATTGAAAAGGCCCATGTCATTCTTCTTGTACAGTTTTTCTGGTTATCAGATCACAACACCAAACAATGTTTACATACAATGTATAGACCACAGCACTGACATGAGCGTCATATTCGGTGTAGGCAACATCACTAAAGCATGAGCCACAACCACATCAGTATGTTTATCAACCACTTAGCAGGGACAACACAATTACTAATCTAAACCCCTATCACTATGATAAAATACAGACCATAGCTCTAATGCAGCAGCAAAAGATGAATGAAAACAATGCCATGCAGAAACACAATATCTTTGACCATGGTTCAGTTTCCTGCCTGGTGTTCGCAGATGGAGACATACAAACGAAACATACAAGAGGAGAGACAGTGTGTGGTTATGTGCTGCACAGATGGGGAATAAGGGATTGTTGTGGGTGGGGTAGGACGTACCTGCCATAAGACCCACTTCTGCTGCTGAAGTGATGAGTAGAAAAGAGCTTCAGACACCAGCCTCTCCCACTCAAACATGCGAGCACACATGGACCCCCTCTTAAACTCACACAAACACTCAAAAGCACTTGCATACATAGCCAGACACAAGTGGGAATGACCATGGGATCGACCAAGACGAATACGCTTTTTTCCGAAGGTAGCAAATGTATAAAGGTATGCCATTGTTTAAGCTAGTTTGTCTACAGATTAAGCAGAGGCAAAACGTTATTTTAGGGTAAAATTCTCTCGTTTAATGGATTGAGTAGGAGAATTTAACTGGACAGAGTTCAAGTGCTGTAGACTCAAAACCTTGCTAAGAAGCTAGCAAAATACAAAAGGCACCTGCTACAACAGCCATCTACTGTAACATACACAAAGGAATTCATCCCGTTTACTTATTTGCTGAGATGAAATATTAATGTGCATGTGTACAATACTGAGTTGCAGTTCAACAATGGGTTGTTTGTACTCTGAACCAACAGAGAAAGCCTAGGGGTAGATCAATTATACCATCTCACTAGCCAGGGTCACACTGTAGACTAGACTCAGGACGACAGGAAGCGATTTGATGCCATTAACAATCAACAGCACTGTGGCAGACTCAAATCAAATATTATTGCTCACATACACATATTTATCAGGTGTAGCAATATGCTTCTGTTCCTAGCTCCAACAGACTGTCTGGCGATTCATTCTGGGAAAGGACATCAAAGTAAATTGACAGTTGTGCTGCTTATGGTTATATTTAACCCAGCCAAGCTGTATGAGGTCTAAATGTTTAAATTTTGAAGTGCCCAGAAATCTAGGTTACATTCTAATTTTGAGAACACTGCAATGCAGAGATCATCAGAACTGGGAAGTGACTGATGTGAAATGGGTTATGAGTAAAGTTATTAATTCACGAAAACACCGCACGCTTAGTGCTGGCTAACTGAATGGTCAAATATATGTTATGCAGTAGTTAGCCGGAGTCAACATTCCAATCAGATTCCATACATAGTCATTTCTATTTATGGAAGTTTGCATGGTTGCCTAGCAACATGAGGTTTTGCCAGGATCATTTGGCTATGGAGGAAAATGTTCAAGCCCCTTGCCATCCAGAGAACCTGAACTGGAATTCACTGTGCACTGGCTACTAATGACTTACTTTCAGACTTTGCTGCTTCAGTAGAGAAATACATAAACTATCGTTCCAAAGTTTGGAGTCACTTAGAAATGCCCTTGTTTTTGAAATAAATGCTATTTTTTTGTCCATTAAAATAACATCAAATTGATCAGAAACAGTTTAGACATTGTTAATGTTGTAAATGACTATTGTAGCTGGAAACAGCTGATTTTTTTATGGAATATCTACATAGGCGTACAGAGGCCCATTATCAGCAACCTTCACTCCTGTGTTCCAATGGCATGTTAGCTAATCCAAGTTTATCATTATAATGGCTAATTGATCATTATAAAACCCTTTTGCAATTTTGTTAGAACAGTTGAAAACTGTTGTACTGACTAAAGAAGCAATAAAACTGGCTTTCTTTAGACTAGTTGTGTATCTGGAGCAAAAGTCATTTACAACACATTAACAATGTCTACACTGTACATCTGATCAATTTGATGCTATTTTAATGGACAACATTTTTTGCTATTCTTTCAAAAACAAGGACATTTCTAAGTGATGCCAAACTTTTGAACGATAGTGTAGGTATTGTAACATAAGTCGAAATGGATCATAGCTAAATTAATGCATGGAGTTCCCATCATATCATGTTCCAACATTGAAATCGCCAGCAAAATAGAGCTCTTTTGGCTGGCCTTACACAAGATGTGGCTAGGGTTGCAAAGGTTCGGAAACTTTGTCAGTTTCAGGAATTTTGAGTACATTTTCCATGAGAAGTTAGAATGCACTGTGTATGCAGGAATTTTGCTTAAATTCAGCAAAAATGTTAGCTTATAAACAGTGAACCTTTATTGTGGGATACACAAGGCAATTCTAGATCTTGTGTCATTTTGTTTAAACTATCCCCAATTCAATGGAATTGCAACCCTATGCATGCACAGTGCATTCTTCCATCACAGCTGATTTTCAAGATCTTGCACACCAATGAGATGCTATTATGCCCACACTACTACACTGTCTGATTCAAGGACTACATGCTTTCTGGTAAATTTGGATTACAATACTGGGTGGGGTGAATATATTTTATGACATACATTATTTTTTGTTAACTAGTGAATAGTAGCCTACAGCAAAGTGTGTTTAAATCATTTCTAACAATTCCTGCTAGTTAGTTTTTGCTACCATGTGGATTTTAGCTTGCATGAGCCTGCTAACTGAGTGTTAATTCACCCGTTTCCATACATGTTCCATTTTAAAACATTTATCTTACAAAGGAGTTTAATCTAACTGCTTAACTATTTATCTGTACACGGAATTGTTTTTTTTTTTTGACTCGTTTTTTCCCCAAATCTTTACAGGAAAATGCCACAGGCACAATCTGATGTGTGGAGACATTTCACTGCAGCTAATGTAGAAGGAAAAGCCGTGTACCTTTGCAAATACTGTGCCAAATCATATGTGAAGAATGCAACAAAGATGCAGAATCATCTGGTCAAGTGCACAAAGTTCACTCAGCGCTCACAACAAGCAACCTCTGATAAAAGTCCCTACTTCTATTCGAGGTGAAAATGATGAATCAGACACCTTATCGATAACAACAGCTCGGGTTCCTCCTGAAATCAGATGGTTTTTTTTGTCTCAATGGAAGAACATGGTCAGAGAAATGCTGATGAATGTCTTGCTCGAGCTGTATATGCAACTGGTTCACCGCTGATGCTCACAGGCAACGTGTACTGGAAGAGATTTCTCAATGTTCTTCACCCAGCATACACCCCCCCAACCAGACATGCTTGATCTACTAATTTGCTGGATGCAGAATTCAACAGAGTTCAAATGAAGGTCAAGCGAGTCATAGAGAAAGCAGACTGTATTGCAATCATCTCTGATGGGTGGTCGAATGTTTGTGGGCAAGGAATAATGAACTACATCTCCAACCCTCAACCAGTATTCTACAAGAACACACACAAGGGCCAACAGACACACCGGTCTCTACATTGCAGATGAGCTGAAGGCAGTCATCAATGACCTTGGACCACAGAAAGCATTTACACTGGTCACAGACAATGCTGCGAACATGAAGGCTGCTTGGTCTAAAGTGGAGTCCTTCCCTCACGTCACACCCAATGGCTGTGCTGCTCATGCATTGAATCTGAACCTCAAGGACATCATGGCACTGAAAACAATGAATACACTCTACAAGAGAGCCTTGGAAATGGTTAAGTATGTGAAGGGTCATCAAGTTATAGCAGCAATCTACCTCACCAAGCAAAGTGAGAATAATAAGAGCCCCACATTGAAGCTGCCCAGCAACACCCGTTAGGGTGGTGTTATCATGTTTGACAGCCTCCTGGAGGGGAAGGAGTCTCTCCAAGAAATGGCCATATCACAGTCTGTCGATATGGAAAGCCCGATCAAGAGGATCCTCCTGGATGATGCATTTTGAGAGTGGTAAGCAGCCTGAAAGTCCTGAAACCAGTAGCAGTAGCCACTGCACGGATTGAGGAAGACAATGCCATCCTGTCTGATGTTCATACTCTGCTTGCAGATGTAAGAAGAAATCCGTACTGCCCTGCCCACTTCACTGTTGCTCCAAGCAGAGGAAACCGCAGTTCTGAAATGCATCAAAAGGCGTGAAGATTTCTGCCTGAAGCCCATACACGCAGCAGCGTACATGTTGGACCCAAAGTATGCTGGCAAGAGCATCCTGTCTGGTGCAGAGATCAACAAGGCCCATGGTGTCATCACTACTGTGTCTCACTCCCTTGGCCTGGACGAGAGCAAGGTTCTTGGCAGTCTGGCGAAGTACAGTTCCAGGCAAGGGCTTTGGGATGGAGATGCAATATTGCAGTCATGCCAACATATCTCATCAATCACCTGGTGGAAGAGACTTTATGCATCTGAGGCCCTTTCCCTTGTTTCCTCCATCATCCTCAAAATCCCACCCCCTCAGAGCGCAACTGGTCCTTGTTCTGGAACACACACACACCAAAGCATGCAACAGGCTGAACAATACAAGGGTTGAAAAATTGTGGCCATCCGGGCAAATGAGGCTTTCTGAGCCTGACAACGAGCCATCCTCAACAAGGTTGGAAAGTGACAGTGAAGATGAGGCCTCAGAGTCTGATGTCCAAGAAGTGAACATTGAGGAGGTCCAGGGAGAAGACATGGAAGCCTGAGAAGACAACCAAAGCGTTAGCTTCTCGACTATCACTTTACAGATGTTGAAAACGTTTTTGGGACATGCGATGGATCATTCAATATTCCCTTTTGTTGTTCAGGGAAATCATCCCATGTGAAGAGCCAACTGATTTAATTAAAGTTCAATTCGTAACTAAATTACTTTTTTGAATTGCTATTGTGAGGATTTAATCATTTGCAATTGTTATAAGGTAAAAGTTCTGTTTGTCTTCTTATGATAAATATATTTAATGCAACAAACATCTACATTTAAATGGTATTAATATTAATTGCTATATATTCCTGTTAATTCCCATGGAAAGTTTCTACCTCTGAATAAAATGTGCAACCCTAGATGGGGCTGCAACTATAATGTCAGACTGATCTGATGACAAAGGCCTAATTAAACTGATGTTCGTTCAACTTCAATTCACTGGCGCTATGAAGAATAGTTTAGCCATTAATCATTGATAGCCTAATATATACTTTGGGTGAATTTACGAGGCAGATACAGATTACCAAGAGATAGCCTACGCACGTGGTTCTGACTGTCTGCCCCCCCTCCTTTGCTCCGCTTTCTCTTCGCAATGAAAAACGCTAGTGTGTGTTCGGGCTGTTGCGTGCAGTATAGCTCAGTCTACTCATTGATAGCCCCTACTTTAGTAAACTTGCCCGAGGCATTGCAAGCAAAGAAATTGTGAACTAAAGCACAGTTCTGACTGCCTACCCCTGCATGGCTGTGCCTACCCCTGTATGGCTGTGCCCCCCCAATCACTCTCCCTCTGCTGTGAAAGATGTGAGAATTTGTGTTTTCGAAGTAAACTATGGAAAACGTTATCGTCGCAAAAATACTGAATCGTAGGAGTTAATTCCTAGTGGAATCGAAGTTTGACACCCAGGCTGCTGTCCAAACACTTAAGACACACCCTATCCCCTCAAATTAAGTGGACACTTGACATATCATGACGTCTGACGAGGACACACTTGCAGGTCCTACTGTACGATAGCCAGTAAATTAATTAGCTAACTAAAGTTAGCCTGCCTAGCTAGAACTTCTGAAGGAACTTGTTTTATTTCTACAAATTCCAAAAGATAACCAAACAAAAACATATTTACTATTTAAGAGACGTGTTTGTGCCATCAAGTGCATTAGAAGCACAATTTCTAATTTGTTTGCATTGGTTTTAACTTACACTTCTATGTTGACTTCTCCATTGATGTCGTTTAAGTTTTCGCAGACTTTTCTTAACGGGTGTACAATCGTTGCAAATTGAATTATGGAGAGTTTCAGGCCCCGGACTGAACATAATTGTACACTCGCAAAGCCAACTAAAAACAAGTACTGAGGGGCTTACGTTGCAAATTTCCCTTGCTTGGCTAATCATTTGAGTCACCGTCCAAGATGGCGACGGGGATTCCCCTAAGGGCATAATGCGAGGGTGTGTCTTAAGTATTTGGACCGCAGCCCCAGAAATGGGAGTCAAGGAATCTATTATTTTGGAGTCGAATCCACACCCCGAATCAGCAGTCAGATGGTGCATTCGTAAAATTCACTCTCATTTCAGAGCACTCGTGTTTGAGTATAGAATAGTTTATGAATTTAAGAACGCGCAACACCCATTGTTGACTGGTGTCAGTAAACGTCCGCAAAAAAACATTGTTTCCAGCAGCACAGTTAGTCACCAACACTCCAGATAACATTAAAAACAGCCTAATCAGCTCTGCTAGAGCGAGTAAAATGGTCAAAGTGATGTGTTCTCTCATTTGTGTCTCGAAGTAGCTAGCAAGCTACTTAATGTTAGCTTGGGTGCTTGACCGCCGTTGTGATATCAGAACGCTCAGATCAACCCTACTCCTCAGCCACAGCATCCAGTTTACGCTCTAAACACTCCGAGAACGAAACACTTTGAATTTATGGACAGAATGGATGCTCAGCCTAGAGGTTCCCATGGTTACAATATGAATAACCAGCTTTAGTGGAATCTAGGGCTGGGGCAGTAAACCCATTTTCTATGACTGATACTGTATGTCAGGTGAGATGTTAAACATAGAAACATCAATACTTTTCTGGGAAGCGTTGTTCCGGTCTTTTTTGATACTAGATCATGAAAAACGGTTCGGCACTAGATTGGTCTTTACTTTGGGCACTTCTGTCAAATGTGTCTCACGGATCAAATCTGTTAATCAGCGCAGCCGACCTCTTATTATAGTGCGCACTGTGCTTTCTCCACTTACTCATTGCTAGCCTGCACTGGGAGTCTAGGCTGCATCATGTTAGCTCCCCACTCATGCTGCACTGAAGTTAACAAATTTGAATAATACAACACTGCATGTAAAAATGTTGAAACTGTTAATTACTGTTCGCAAAACAATGTTCATACAAGCTTGAACACTTTACAACGCAAGAAGATATCAGTAGCTTCCAGCTTTATAGGCAGACTTTCCTTGCTAGATGACAGCTAAAGCTAACATATATTCACTATCCTAGTACTTAGTGATAATGTGCAAATCACAATACAAAATTTGCTGATTTGAAAACCGATTGTCACCAAAATTATTCATTCACTTATTTGGTCTCTTGTTCACATCTCTCCCAAAGATGATCTATTGCCTCTGCAAATTGACTGTGTTGCAATGGGCCACCTCACTCTTGCCTCATGAATGAAGTCATTGCTGGTTAATGAGACAGTGCACATTTTTTTATAAAAGAAGCTACTTCAATGGCCTCCCGGGTGGCGCAGTGGTTAAGGGCGCTGTACTGCAGCGCCCTGTGCCATCAGAGACTCTGGGTTCGCACCCAGGCTCTGTCGCAGCCGACCGGGAGGTCCGTGGGGCGACGCACAATTGGCCTAGCGTCGTCCGGGTTAGGGAGGGTTTGGCAGGTAGAGATGTCCTTGTCTCATCGCACATCAGCGACTCCTGTGGCAGGCCGGGCGCAGTGTGCGCTAACCAAGGTTGCCAGGTGCACGGTGTCCTCCGACACATTGATGCGGCTGGCTTCCGGGTTGGATGCGCGCTGTGTAAAGAAGCAGTGCGGCTTGGTTGGGTTGTGTATCGTAGGACGCATGACTTTCAACCTTTGTCTCTCCCAAGCCCGTACGGGAGTTGTAGAGATGAGACAAGATAGTAGCTACTAAAACAATTGGACACCACGAAATTGGGGTACAATAAAAATAAAAATAAATTTTTAAATACTGTTGAAAAAAATATATATATATATATATTGTTGATAAAATAAGTCACAAATCGAAGGGAAACAGATTGTCATCTGTAACCCCATGTAATCAGCCAGCACAAGTTCAATAAAGCAATGCATGCACACAGGCCTATCCACAATACATTCACATTCACCTGTATTGTGGATAGGCATAGGCTACATACATCTTGATGTACCCAGTTTAAGAGATATACCATCTTGTTAGATTGTTTTTACCAAAGTACAATTAATTGTATGAATGTATAATTGTTCCATGGCTGTCTGAAAAATGTTGACGTAAAAAAAACATTGAATGTAATGATATTGGGGCAGCAGGTAGCCTAGTGGTTAGAGCGTTGGGCCAGTAACCCGAAAGATTGCTGGATCGAATCCCTGAGTTGACAGGGTTAAAAACTAAAAAATATCGGTCATTCTGCCCCTGAACAAGGCAGCGAACCCACTGTTCCCCGGTAGGTCACCCATGGCATCATTTTTTGTTTTGAGTATTGTGATGGTATTATGATACAAAACCTGGTATCGAGGTCAAAATGATGGTTTCACGACAACACTATTTATAGGTATAGTACTGGGTATTGACTAGAGGTTGACCGATTAATTGGCATGGCCGGTTAATTAGGGACGATTTCAAGTTTTCATAACAATCGGTAATCAGCATTTTTGGATACATTGCATTCCACGAGGAAACTGCGTAGCAGGCTGACAACCTGTTACACGTGTGCAGCAAGGAGCCAAGGTAGGTTGCTAGCTAGCATTAAACTTATCTTATAAAAACAATCAATCTTAACAGAATCACTTGTTAACTACACATAGTTCATATTACTAGGTTAACCAACTTGTCCTGCGTTGCATATTATCAATGCGGTGCCTGTTCATTTTTCAACGAATCACAGCGTACTTCGCCAAACGGGGGATGATTTAACAAAGGCGCATTCACAAAAAATATAATATAATAACAGCAGCCTAATATTTCTTTACTGGGAATATTGAACCACCAGCTTTCATATGTTCTGAGCAAGGAACTTAAACGTGAGCTTTTTTACATGGCACATATTGATTGCACTTTTACTTTCTTCTCCAACACTGTTTTTGAAATATTTCAACCAAATTGAGCATGTTTCATTATTTATTTGAGACTATGGACATAAAATAAGTGTTCATTGTTCATTCAGTATTGTTGTAATGGTCATTATTTCGAATATATATATTTAAAAAATTGGCCGATTAATTGGTATCGGCATATTTGGTCCTCCAATAATCGGTATCGGCGTTGAAAAATCATAATCGGCTGACCTCTAGTATTGACAGTGTAAATTTTCCTTGGATAAAGTGTAATGTTTCAATATCAACACAACTCACAACAAATAATACTAGCTTTGGGAAGATTTTCCAAATAGACACCAAAGGATTTCATAATAATTAAAAGCAACTGGAGGCTGTTTCAGTCTAAGAGGAGTAGTGTTACCTAGTGGATGATCAGCATAGTCAGGTCTTTGGATGTCACTGGGGACAGTCCTCATCGGAGTCTACATGGGGGAACCAATGACAACAGAGATTGATTATATGGCGCTCACAGAAGCAACCAACAAGAAGAGCGATTACAGACATGATTACACAGCTCCCGGGGGCTAATGAGTAAACTTAAACAAAGCTTGCGTGGTTTACGTCTATTAATCATGTTATGTGGACATTAGATTAACTACTATGTAGCCAAGAAAAAAATATCCTACATAAAAGCTCATATCAGCACATTAGCACCATTTAGAAATGTACCAGAAAGGTGTTCTTACAAGTGGGTAGTGAGGGCGTAGTCTGCCCGTGTAGCGGTAGCCAGGCCATGGGTCTGTGTTGGTGTCGGTCTCCACGCAGTTCTTTGCCTCATCCTGGTTATCCTCCTCTGCAAAAACAATGTAATTTAGGTGATCTGATTTGACACCATTGTGAAAGATCACAGTTAGTCTTGTGTATATACGTGAACATCTAAGGTAGGGGTGGGCACACTTAGCCTATGAGGGCCAAGTGTGGGTACACGTTTTTGTTCCAGCCAAGCAGTAAAATGCCCAAATCTACAAACAAAATAAATAATTGCCTTTAATGGTGACATTGTTTAGTTGAATCAGTTGTGTTGCTGCCCTCTCAGGTTGTCCGCCCCTGCTCTAATGGCTTGTACTGATTGCAGTGTATCATCCATTTTGAATAGCTACACCATTGCTCTATTCCACCATAAAATATAGTGGATGGAAAAGTTCAGGCAATTATGTGGGCTTTCACCCATTCTATGCTTTCAGATGATAGGTAAGAATGGGAACAATGACAAACGCCATGAGGGGACATTTTGGTCTATTTGAAAAATTATTTGGAAGGGAGCAAGCCTATGTGATAGAATA
This sequence comes from Oncorhynchus gorbuscha, assembly GCF_021184085.1. NCBI lineage: Eukaryota > Metazoa > Chordata > Actinopteri > Salmoniformes > Salmonidae > Oncorhynchus > Oncorhynchus gorbuscha. The sequence continues at coordinate 74,450,716 of NC_060182.1, read as the reverse complement.
TTGCTGAGGATACATACTTGCTTTTTTGTGCAGCTGCTTGTGAGTGGCCCAGCTCCCTTTGAAGCACTCCTGAATGAGAGGACATGGGGAGGAGAGAGAAATACATGACTCAGTACACCAGGGTGTACAGGTGTTAATGGCAGCAGTGTCTGCTGATTGTTGGTTTTTCACTGGCCCTAATTGCGGAATCAATTCCTCATCAATTCCTCTAATTAACTGGGAGTTGTGCATCCCTGCTCAATATTAAAGGCAGATGGAGTGAAACCAATGAGCTCTGAATTTCACACGTTACATAACCCACTTTAGTTTCCAACAGTGTCATTGAGGAACGCTGCCATTTAGGCTAGTCGAACTGGTAATAAGACATACAAGGCCATTGGCCATGACCATGGCCATTTGACCATGACTAATCTCTTGGTTGTTCAATTTTTAATTTTTTTTTGGGATGACCAATAGAATAAGGAGAGAGTAGTGGGGTTAAAATTTCCCTTGGAATGCAACTAGCCTCGTGGCTCTGGGTGGGATAGAGGCTCTGACAGAACTACCTGTGTGGAACGTCGCAGCAGATCCACCAACCCATCTGTATCAGACAAAAGTGAATCTAGGCCTACACTGCCAGAGAAGTTTAAGCTTTAAACTAATTACATTACCTTTTATCCTTATCTCTAGTGGTACACAGCTAAACAGCCACTTGGCCCCTGCATCCTTGGCAATTTCAATGATCGTATCCCATTCTAACATACTCTTAGTTACCCATTGGTAATGGTATGCATTCATTTAACAACGTTCAAAGTTGCTCAACATTTCACACAAGCAAGCCACAGGTGGTTTACAGCCAGGCCAGGGGCAGATAAATCAAATGAATGAATATAGCTAGTTAACGTCACATCAGCGTGTTGAACGCATGCCTCAGTTAGCCTAACTTGCTCAATGACATTGTTTGTTAAAATGAATGAAATGGTTAAATAGCCAAACAAGGAAGAGCTACCTAGCCAGCTAACGTTAATTTACTAGACTTCTCAAACTTGATGCTCAGATGAACTAACACAGACTTAACGTTAGCTAGTAGCTAGCTAGCTAGCTAGCACCTAACTTACTAGTAAACCCATAAAGAAAACTTTAACAACCATTTTTCATACATGATTATAACAGTTGTTGACACCCTAGATAATATATTTACAAACCGTTACTTTTTTAGCTAACGTTAGGGTTTTATGCAGATAATTGCTTGTAAGTTAGCTTCATGTGCTAGGCTAGCTAAAGGGGTGTGTGAGGAAACTCAATCAGGGCCGTTATGTTACCTCGTGATGAATTATGTATTGCTGGGCCGCTGTGTATCATGTCAGACCCCTCTCTAACTGAATGAATTAGAAAATGAATGTTACCTGAGAGCAGAAGTATGAGCCTTGGATCCCGAGCTTGATGCAGGTTGGACATTGAAGTTTGGCCTTGCTACTACAGCCTTCAGTTTCGCATTCCCGAGCCTCGATAGCCGCCATGCCTGCAGTCTGGAGGGGTGGAGACTGGGGAGTGGACTGGACGATCTGTCAGCTGGAGAGAACCTCGCGAGCGCTGCCTGTGCACATAATTATGAGAAATTCAACATGTAGTTCTGACCTTGGCTGGCTATTTTATATGCTGAAATAAAGTATATTTGTGTGTTCACCATAAAAAATAGTTAGCGTTTACAATACGATTGTGTATTGACTGTGCGCACGAGTAATACAATATCTGATTAGTTTACACAATACAATTATATTTTTAAAAATTCACCTCTTTTATGACTATTATTACGTGTTTAATTGACAATTACACTAATAAAATGTAGGCAAATAATATTTAAATTACTTACTTCAATAAACTTTTTTACCTATGCCCAAAGAGGAACAGGGGTAGATTCACTAGGAACCCAATAGAACCCTAACGGAACGAACCCGGGAGGGAACTACCTGAATTTATTCAAAATAAACTATCGCGTTCGTTGCAAAACGAAACTGTTTGGACTAATGATTACACCCCAAGTCAGTCCAATGAATGTCAACGTTTACGCGAAGTATCATAAGATGGCGACCGCGGAACCGGTGAGTACCTTTATCGGCCAAAATATTTAATAAAGTTTATCGGAATCCGTTTCCCAAAAATATACACTATTACTCCAAATATGGTATTAGTATCTGAAATCTAACAACTTAGAATGAAATGCATGTTTATGGTCATATTTTCGGTTGTAGAAACTTTTTCTGCCACGACCCAAGCAGCATGGCAAAGTGAGAGGGGAATGTTCGCTAGGTTATGTGAATAGCCTTAATAATAGCGAGTATCTGGCTTGCTACCAAGCTCGGTAAACGGTGTGACAGCTGTTAAATATGCTCGGTCATACATTTTTTAATAAAATAAATCGTGCACCATACATGGTATAACTCGCTAGGTAGTTGTCAGCTTGTGCTTTCTTGGGACTTTTTTTTTATCCCACTTCAGGCTAGTTAGCTAGCTATCTCTAGCTGGTTTCCTAATAAAATCACACTGCGCTATACAGGTAATATACAACGGGTGGGTCTAATCCTGAATGCTTATTGATTAAAAACGCATTCCAGCCGGTGTCTATTCCACAAGTTACCACAGGCTTTTTAAGGTCATAGATTTAGCCGATTTACTCTGATCCATCTGACTGGGCAATTCACTGTCTCGTCAGCCCAGCCAGGAAAATTATAAACTTGATATCCACTATAAAAAGCATCTTGACATTATCTCATTGCTTTTAGACTAACATTTAGTTTAACAGCAGATATTTGTATAAACCTTGCTGTCTGTCTCTCCGACATTTGCAACATTGTTTCAATAGTCAAATTAGATCTCCAATTGCCCCATCGTAGGCTGGACACATGACATTTTTAACAATGCTTTTTTTTCTGATTAAAAGCTTTTTCATTGCATCCGCCGTGGAGCCCAGTTTAATAATATTACCATATGTCCCAGCTGCTTGCGGTAGTTTAAGTATAAGTATATATTTAAGTATATAGTATCTGGATAAGAGCGTCTGCTAAATGACTTAAATGTAAATGTATAAGTAATCACGAAAAAGCAGGCCTTATTTTAGGGCATTTTAGCCTTCCGAACGTTCTATTCCCTGCCTTTTGTTCCACGTCACAATGTGTGCGTTGCTATTTTTGGCAATGAGACCTGTCCAGTGATGCCAGTTTAGCAATTTTCAGAGTACCCTGGCAACTTTTCTTTCATTCAGCACCTAGCAACAAATTTAGCTACTTTTAAAAATGTATTTGAAACTTTTGAAAAGTGACTCAAACGCTAAAATTCACGCATTTCCACTCTAAATGCGGAAAAAAAAACTATTTACTGTCACAACACACGTGCCTGGCTGCAAAAGTGCATTGTGAGTGACGTCAGCAGCAGGCGCTCAGCTCGTGCACAGGCAGCCGCAGGACAGCAGCAATTTCTACAAATTGCAAATCTTTGTTGGCTGCAGTGATGCCAATTTAGCAACTTTTCAGACTACCCTGGCAACTGTTTTTTCAAACAGCACCTAGCAACAAATTGAGCTACTTTTAAAAATTGATTTTGAACTTTGACCAACTTTTGAAAAGTGACTCAAATGCTAAAATGCACGCATTTTCCTTCTAAATGACACAAAATTATTTTCTCTGTCACACACTCAGTCACAACACATGTGCCATGCTGCAAAAGTGCATTGTGAGTGAGGTAAGCAGCAGGCGCTCAGCTCGTGCACAGGCAGCAGCAGGCGCTTAGCTCGTGCACAGGCAGCAGCAGGCGCTCAGCTCGTGCACAGGCAGCAGCAGGCCAGCAGCAATTTCAGCAAATTGCAAATCATGACGAGCCAAACCCAATTAATATAGTTGGTCACGAATGTTTGATCTTGAACAGAACTTACAACATCAATCAACAAGTTTCAATCAAAATTGTACAGAAAAAAGTGGGAGTCTACCTGAACAAATGTCAAATCATATTTTTCACTGAGATGGCCAGTCAATTTGAGTAACGTTATTGTGTATTCTAAGTAATGACGCAGTTTAAGTTATCACGCAATGACATCACAACGTCATTTAGCAACTTTTAGCAACAAATCAACCTGCCTCTAGCAACTTACCCTGAAAATTAGTTGGCAACACTGGTTGGCTGACTGCAGCAGTAGTATGTGTTTGACGAGACAAACCCAATGAATATAGTTGGTCACGAATGTTTGATCTTGAACAGAACTTACAACATCAATAATGTCTCAATCAAAATTGTACAGCCAGAAGTATAGAAGAGTGGGAGTCTGTACCTGAATTTAAAGGGTGGCTGAAGCCAGTAATTGGGGATGATTGTGAAGCATACTGTACTGCAAATCAGATATGCTTGCAAAAATGTATGACATCAATAAACATTGTGCTACTGCAAAGCATATAAATAAATCAAAACTGTACAACCCCACAACGCAGTCTACATTACCACAGTTGGTTAAGAAAGTGGCTAACTGCAAAAATCGTAGAAGCTACTATGACAATGGCCATTGCGGAGCATTGTTCCCTGCTAGCATGCGACCATTTAGGTATGGCTTGCAAAGCTGCCTTTTCAGATTCTATGGCAGCAACAAACTTCCAAATGCACCACAGCAAGTGCACAGAAATGATTAGGGGAGTACTGGCTCATTATTTTCTCAAAATGGTAACATCAGATTTGGGGGATGAGAAGTTCAGTCTTCTTTTGGATGAGTACACTGATGTCAGTGCCTCGAAATACCTGGGTGTGGTGATTTGGTATTTCAGAGCTAAATAAATAACCATTGTGTCCACATTTTTCGGGTTGGTTGAATTGGAGGGGGTGAAGCCAGATCAATAGCAAAGGCGGTAGTTGAGTTTCTTGAGAAGTGTAACCTTAAAAAAGAGAATCTTCAGGGTATTGGCACTGATAATGCGTCCGTGATGACTGGGGTGCACAACGGGGTTCACAAGATTTAAAGGAAGAATGTGCATTGCCCAATTTGGTACTCATCCACTGTGTGTGCCAGTCTTTACAATTGGCTGTCAGTGCAGTATCCAAAGAAACTATCCCTAGGATTGTTGAGTACTTAATCAGGGAAACCTACAACTGGTTTTCGATTTCCCCAAAATGGTGCGAGGAATACAAAGCAGCGTGTGCCACCATTTAATTGTGGCCAGAAACCCCCGCAGAGCACCAAAGTGTGTGCCACACGTTGGCTATCGATTGTGCCTGCGGTAACTCGTATATTGAGCCAGTGGGAAGAACTGAAACTCCACTTTGAGTTGACCAAGGCCAGTGAGCATTACTACATGGCGTATGTGCTCCACCTCATGTACATGGACAAGACCAACTATGTCTACCTGACATTCTTGAAATCAATTCTGTCCGAAGTACAAGTTGCAGTGAAGTCAGTTGAGGGAGAGCAAACAGATCCTGTCAAGCTTTTGGACAGTCTGGTACACCTCTTAACATACATTTTCAGCAGCGTAGTCAACCCTATGGCAAAAAATTGAGGTCCTGAAGGATGCCATTGATGGACATCTCAGTCCATCACATACCTTGGGTACCTTTTCGAGAGCACGGTGTACCAACTCAGTCTTGCGCCAGAGGACGAAAAGGTCATTCGGAGACAGTGCATCAACTACATTGTTGCTTTAAGCAAGGAGCTGCAAGTAAGGCTCCCAGACAACCTAGACGCCTTACAAAACATGGCCTTGTTCAGTGTTAAGGAAACGACAAAGCACAAAGGCACCACTGAAATTATTAAAGTAGCTGAGCTACTGGGGTACCAGCCCCAAAAAATTTATACAATTGTTTCCCAAATTTATGTATATATATTTTTTACTAGGCAAGTCAGTTAAGAACAAATTCTTATTTTCAATGACGGGCCAGGAACAGTGGGTTAACTTCACTAGGGTATGGGGCAGCATTCAGAATTTTGGATGAAACTGCCTGCTACTTAGGCCCAGAAGCTAGGATATGCGTACAATTAGTAGATATGGATAGAAAACACTTTAAAGTTTCCAAAACTGTTAAAATAATGTCTGTGAGTATAAGAGAACTGATATGGCAGGCGAAAACCTGAGGAAAATCCAACCAGAAAGTACTATTACTTTGAAAGGCTGTTTTTCCATTGAAAGCCTATCCACCATACAAAGACTTAGGACCCAGTTCACGATATCTATGGCTTCCTCTACACATGTGGCCAGTCTTCAGGCATTGTTTCAGGCTTTTACTCTGAAAAATTAGGGAGATACAGCACTTTCAATGAGAGGCCAGTGGAAAATTCCAGCCATGAGTCCTGCGCATGATCGGGAGCGTGCATTGCTTGTTTCTCATTTTCTATTGACGAAGCTTTTGTCCGGTTGAAATATTATTTATGACAAAAACAACCTGAGGATTGATTTTAAACATCATTTGACATGTTTCTACTAACTTTTATTGTACTTTTTTTACTTTTCGTCTTGATGTTGAGAGCGCGCATATTGTGCCTTTTGGATTTCTGAACTAAACGCACCAACAAAACTGAGGTTTTGGAACATAAAGAGGGACCTTATCGAACAAAACAAACATTTATTGTCTAACATGGAGACCTGGGAGTACCACCAGATGAAGATCATCAAAGCTAAGTAGTTCATTTTAATGCTATTTCTGACTTTTGTGAGCCCTCTCCTTGGCTGGAAAATGGCTGTATGGTTTTTGTGGCTAGGCGCAGACCTAACATAATCGCGTTGTGTGCTTTTGCCGTAAAGCCTTTTTGAAATATAACACAGCGGTTGCATTAACTTCTTTGGGGTACCCCCCTTCTTCTCAATTTCCGCCTAAAGACGTACCCTAATCTACCTGCCTGTAGCTCAGGCCCAGAAGCAAGGATATGCATATTCTTGGTATCATTTGAAAGGAAACTGAATTTCGTGGAAATGTCAATTGAATGAAGGAGAATAACACAATAGATCTGGTAGAATAAAATACGTTTTCTGTTTTTTGTTGTTGCTGCATCATCTTACAAATGACCAAGAACAGCCAAACATACAGATAGGATGCTGGGGATGATTTTAATGAAGAACATAAGATGGCAACAATAGCTGAGCAAAGGTTTAGACAGATAACTTAAAAAATGAGCGAGCTACATGACATTGAGCATGAAGTCACCCAGGTGTCCCCCACAAATGTAATCAAATGTACCCAAGTGGCCGAATTGGTACAGTGATATATTTTGAAGGAAAGGACTATATACATAAATGCTATTCTAACACACACCAAAATAATATATATATAAAAAATAACTATTTACTCTGTCTCGCTTTCTCTATCAATTTCCTCTATAATTTGGTCTAGACTATATCTAGACTTTGTTTTAGCCTTTTCTGATTTATTCGTCTTAATTTAAACTTCTATGCGTAACACTTGTGGCTCCGTCAAGTAGGACTTGCAATGGCGAATGAACCTCTTTTACACCAGAGTTTACGACAAAGGCTGATCTTCGAACGTATAACCATTACATATTGCCGTTTACCTCAGCTCATTGGCTAATTTCCAAGCTAGATTACAAGATGATCATTGGGCCAAAATACAGTCAATCAACAATAGACCGGTCCTACCATTGGTGCGCATTGAGGTCATTGATTGGTGTCTTCAAATCGGTTTGTTTCGGTCAAAACGTCCCGGGAAAGGACCATCACGTATGGTTGTGTTAGTAACAACCAGAGGATTGCAATGAAACCATTTGTTTAGTGTGTGTAATTACCACGAACGCTTCGTCCAAAGTTGAATGAGACAAATCACGACGCAAGCGGTTTACAAATGTTTCGACTTAGGCTATATAAATGGATGTTTTATCAAACAAAACAGACGTTCACTGTGTAGTCAGGACACGACCTTGAGCGTGGCTGAGATGCACCCATGACCAGCTCAGAAACCAGATTGCATAGCGGAGAAGGTACAGTGGGAATTGAAATGGTCGGTGATCTGTTTGTTAACTTGGCTTTCGAAGACCTTAGAAAGGCAGGGTAGGATACAAAAATGTCTGTAGCAGTTTGGGTCTAGAGTGTCTCCCCCTTTGAAGAGGGGTGACCGTGGCATCTTTCCAATCTTTTGTGATCTCAGACGATACGAAAGAGAAGTTGAACAAGCTAGTAATACGGGTTGCAACAGTTTCGGAGGATCATTTTTTAGAGAGGGTCCAGGTGGTCTAGCCCGGGTGATAGGGTTCAGATTTTGCAGCTCTTTCAGAACATCAGCTATCTGGATTTGGTTGAAGGAGAAGCTGGGGAGGCTTGGGGAAGTTGCTGTGGGGGGTGCAGGGCTGTTGACAGGAGTAAGGGTAGCCAGGTGGAAAGCATGGCCAGTCGTAGAAAAATGCTTATTGAAATTCTCAATTACCAAGATTTATTGGTGGTGATAGTGTTTCCTAGCCTCAGTGCGGTGGGCAGCTGGGAGGAGGTGCTCTTCTTCTCCATGGACTTTACAGTGTCCCAGAACTTTTTTGAGTTTGTGCTACAGCATGCACATTTCTGTTAGGAAAGTAAAGGCTAGCTTTTTCAAACTGCCTGTGTATATTGGTTCCTAACGTCCCTGAAAAGTTGCATATCGCGGGGGCTATTCGATGCTAATGTAGTACGCCACAGGATTTGTTTGTGCTGACCAGGGCTGTCAGGTCTGGATTGAACCAAGGGCTATATCTGTTCCTGGTTCTATTTTTTTTGATTGTGGCATGCTTATTTAAGATGGTGAGGAACACACTTTTAAAGAATAACCAGATATCCTCTACTGACGGAATGAGGTCAATATCCTTCCAGGATACCCGGGCCAGGTCGACTAGAAATCCTTGCTCGCTGAAGTGTTTTAGGGAGCGTTTGACAGTGATGAAGGGTGGTCGTTTGACCGCAGACCCATTACGGACACAGACAATGAGGCAGTGATCACTGTGATCCTGGTTGAAGACAGCAGAGGTGTATTTGGAGGGCAGGATGGTTAGGATGATATCTGTGAGGGTGCCCGTGTTTACAGACATGGGGTTGTACCTGGTAGGTTCATTGATAATTCGTGTGAGATTGAGGGCATCAAGCTTAGATTGTAGGATGCCCGGGGTGTTAAGCATGTCCCAATTTAGGTCACGTAACAGCACGAGCTCTGAAGATGGATGGAGGGGCAGTCAATTCACATATGGTTTCCAGGGCACAGCTGGGGGCAGAGGGTGGTCTATTGCAAGCTGCAACGGTGAGAGACTTGTTTCTGGAAAGGTGGATTTTTAAAAGTAGAATCTCATTGTTTGGCACAGACCTGGATAGTACGACAGAACTCTGCAGGCTATCTCTGCAGTAAATTGCAACTCCGCCCCCTTTGGTAGTTCTATCTTTTCAGAAAATGCCAGGATTCAGACACGGCTACGACATCCGGGTTGGCAGAGTGTGCTAGGGCAGTGAATAAAACAAACTTAGGGAGGAGGCTTCTAATGTTAACATGCATGAAACTAAGGCTTTTACGGTTACAGAAGTCGACAATTGAGAGCACCTGGGGAGTAGGAGTAGAGCTAGGCACTGCAGGGCCTGGATTAACCTCTCCATCACCAGAGGATGGAAGTAGTCTTGGAGTGTGGAGTCAGCTTGGTCGGACCAGCATTGGACAGACCTCAGCGTGGGAGCCTCTTGTTTTAGTTTCTGTCTGTAGGCAGGGATCAGCAAAATGGAGTCGTCGTCAGCTTTTCCGAAAGGGGGGCAGGGCAGGGCCTTATATGCGTCGCGGAAGTTAGAGTAACAATGATCCAAGGTTTTTCCACCCCTGGTTGCGCAATCGATATGCTGATAAAATTTAGGGAGTCTTGTTTTCAGATTAGCCTTGTTAAAATCCCAGCTACAATGAATGCAGCCTCCGGATAAATTGTTTCCAGTTTGCAAAGAGTTAAATAAATTTCGTTCAGAGCCATCGATGTGTCTGCTTGGGGGGGAGATATACGGCTGTGATTATAATCGAAGAGAATTCTCTTGGTAGATAATGCGGTCTACATTTGATTGTGAGGAATTATAAATCAGGTGAACAGAAGGATTTGAGTTCCTGTATGTTTCTTTCATCACACCATGTCTCGTTAGCCATAAGGCATACGCCCCCGCCGCTCTTCTTACCAGAAAGGTGTTTGTTTCTGTCGGCGCGGAGAAACCCGTTGGCTGCACCGCTTCGGATAGCGTCTCTCCAGTGAGCCATTTTTCCGTGAAGCACAGAACGTTACAGTCTCTGATGTCCCTCTGGAATGCTACCCTTGCTCGGATTTCATCAACCTTGTTGTCTAGAGACTGGACATTATTGGCAAGAAGAATGCTTGGGAGTGGTGCACGGTGTGTCTGTCTCCGGAGTCTGACCAGAAGATAGCCGCGTTTCCCTCTTTTTCGGAGTCGTTTTTTTGGGTCGCTGCATGCGATCCATTCCGTTGTCCTGTTTGTAGGGCAGAACACAGGATCCGCGTCGCGAAAAACATATTCTTGGTCGTACTGATGGTGAGTTGATCTTATATTCAGTAGTTCTTCTCGACTGTATGTAATGAAACCTAAGATGACCTGGGGTACTAATGTAAGAAATAACACGTAAAAAAACAAAAAACTGCATAGTTTCCTAGGAATGCGAAGCGAGGCGGCCATCTCTGTCGGCGCCGGAAGTAACGACCCCTCTATGGAACGATGAGACTCACGGATATGATAGTGTTCTCCGTTTGGCTCTACGACCCCTTCTAAAGTCGATTCAGCCGATCTGCTAACTTCTGTCTGTAGCATCCAAGCAGTTTGGGCTATACACTAATATGACCCCTTCATGGAAAGGAGTTTTGCTCTCGGACTGCCAACTGTTGGACCTTATATAGACAGGTGTGTGCCTTTCCAAATCATGTCCAATCAATAAAATGCTCCACGGGTGGACTTCTATCAAGTTGTAAAAACATCTTAAGGATGATCAATGGAGACAGGATGCACCTGAGCTCAATTTCGAGTCTCATAGCAAAGGGTCTGAATATTTATTTGATTAAAAAAAAAAAAAAAATTATTGAGCAAAAAATTCTAAACCTGTTTTTGCTTTGTCTTTATGGGGTATTGTGTGTAGATTGAGGGGGGAAAAGATTGAATCCATTTTAGAATACGGCTGTAACGTAACAAAATGGGGAAAGGATCTGAAGACTTTCCGAATGCACTGTAATTGTTTGACGGTATGTGAGGGCAGGAGGTCCTGCTCTGACTTCTGCAGAGTATGCATTGCAGTAAATCTTACGAAGCCACTCCTTCGTTGCCCGGGCGGTGTGTTTCGGATCATTGTCATGCTGAAAGACCCAGCCACGTTTCATCTTCAATGCCCTTGTTGATGGAAGGAGGTTTTCACTCAAAATCTCACGATACATGGCCCCATTCATTATTTCCTTTACACGGATCAGTCGTCCTGGTCCCTTTGCAGAAAAACAGCCCCAAAGCATGTTTCCACCCCCATGCTTCACAGTAGGTATGGTGTTCTTTGGATGCAACTCAGCATTCTTTGTCCTCCAAACACAACGAGTTGAGTTTTTACCAAAAAGTTATATTTTGGTTTCATCTGACCATATGACATTCTCCCAATCTTCTTCTGGATCATCCAAATGCTCTCTAGCAAACTTCAGACGGGCCTGGACATGTACTGGCTTAAGCAGGGGGACACATCTGGCACTGCAAGATTTGAGTCCCTGGCAGGTAGTGTGTTACTGATGGTAGGCTTTGTTACTTTGGTCCCAGCTCTCTGCAGGTCATTCACTAGGTCCCCCCGTGTGGTTGTGGGATTTTTGCTCACCGTTCTTGTGATAATTTTGACCCCACGGGGTGAGATCTTGCGTGGAGCCCCAGATCGAGGGAGATTATCAGTGGTCTTGTATGTCTTCCATTTCCTAATAATTGCTTCCACAGTTGATTTCTTCAAACCAAGCTGCTTACCTATTGCAGATTTTGTCTTCCCAGCCTGGTGCAGGTCTACAATTTTGTTTCTGGTGTCCTTTGACAGCTCTTTGGTCTTTGCCATAGTGGAGTTTGGAGTGTGACTGTTTGAGGTTGTGGACAGGTGTATTTTATACTGATAACAAGTTCAAACAGGTGCCATTAATACAGGTAACGAGTGGAGGACAGAGGAGTCTCTTAACCTGTTACTCCTACCCCCTACTTTTTCAAACATTCTGTTAAAAATCGCGCAACATTTCAGCGCCCTGCTGCTCATGCCAGGAATATAGTATATGATTAGTATGTGTGGATAGAAAACACTCAGACGTTTATAAAACTGGTTAAATCACGGCTGTGACTATAACAGAACGTGCGTTTCATCGAAAAGTGCAGGAAAATCTGATCACTGAAAATGGAAAAATATATCCATGCGTGACTTGAACCCATTGATAAAGGTGAACCACATTTAATGGGGCTGAGGTTGCAATACCTACAGCTTCCACACGTTGTCTAGAGTCTTGTCATTTGCCTACTATTTGTTTCTTGGTCAAACAGACGCAAGGCAGCGCATTTCTTCCGGTCTCCGACCGGATATTTTGGTTGAGATTTACCCGGACATTATAAAGAATATACTTCGCCTCGTGATCAATTTGATCGCTTATTAACGTTTACTAATACCTAAAGTTGCATTACAAAAGTATTTCGAAGTGTTTTGTGAAAGTTTATCGTCGACTTTTTTAATTAAAAAAAATGCCGTTACGTTATAAGACGCTATTTTTTTCGTTCATCACACAGTCTTCATAGATCGATATCTAGGCTATATATGGACCGATTTAATCGAAAAAAAGACCCAATAGTGATTATGGGACATCTAGGAGTGCCAACAAAGAAGATGGTCAAAGGTAATGAATGTTTTATATTTTATTTGTGCGGTTTGTGTAGCGACGACTATGCTAATTATTTTGTTTACGTCCCCTGCGGGTCTTTTGGGGTGTTACATGCTATCAGATAATAGCTTCTCATGCTTTCACCGAAAAGCAGTTTAAAAATCTGACTTGTTGGTTGGATTCACAACGAGTGTAGCTTTAATTCAATACCCTGCATGTGTATTTTAATGAACGTTTGAGTTTTAACTAGTACTATTAGCATTTAGCGTAGCGCATTTGCATTTCCAGATGTCAGGTAGGAGCAAGAGGTTAAAGAAGAAGTTACAGGTCTGTGAGAGCCAGAAATCTTGCTTGTTTGTAGGTGACCAAATGCTTATTTTCCACCATAATTTGCAAATAAATTAATTAAAAATCCTACAATGTGATTTTATGGATTTTTTTCCTCATTTTGTCTGTCATAGTTGAAGTGTACCTATGATGAAAATTACAGGCCTCTCATCTTTTAAGTGGGAGAACTTGCACAATTGGTGGCTGACTAAATATTTTTTTGCCCCACTGTATACCCTGACTCTGCGTGCAATGAATGCTAGAGAAGTGACACAATTTCCCTAGTTTAATATTGCCTGCTAACCTGGATTTCTTTTAACTAAATATGCAGGTAAAAAAAATATATATACTTCTGTGTATTGATTTTAAGAAAGGTATTGATGTTTATGGTTAGGGACATTCGTTCAACGATTGTGCTTTTTTCGCAAATGCGCTTTTGTTAAATCATCCCCCGTTTGGCGAAGTTGGCTGTTAGGAAGAAATAGTCTTCACACACTTCGCAAAAAGCCAGGTGGCCCAAGCTGCATATACCCTGACTCTGTTGCACAGAACGCAAGAGAAGAAGTGAATCAATTTTCCTAGTTAAAAGAAATTCATGTTAGCAGGCAATATTAACTAAATATGCAGGTTTAAAAATATATACTTGTGTATTGATTTTAAGAATGGCGTTGATGTTTATGGTTAGGTATACATTGGTGCAACAACAGTGCTTTTTTCACAAATGCGCTTGTTAAATGGCCCGTTTGGCAAAGTAGGCTATGATTCAATGACAAATCAACAGGCACTGCATCGATTATATACAACACAGGACAAGCTAGATAACTTCTTATGGCTGGGGGGCAGTATTGAGTAGCTTGGATGAATAAGGTGCCCAGAGTAAACTGCCTGCTACTCAGGCCCAGAAGCTAAGATATGCTTATTATTAGTATATTTGGATGGAAAACACTCTGAAGTTTCTAAAACTGTTTGAATGATGTCTGTGAGTATAACAGAACTCATATGGCAGGCAAAAACCTGAGAAATAATCCAACCAGGAAGTGGGAAATCTGAGGTTTGTGGTTTTTCAACTCTTTGCCTATCCAAGATAGGAAGTGCAATCGGACCAAATTCACACTAAGGCTTCCACTAGATGTCAACAGTCTTTAGAACCTTGTTCAGGCTTCTACTGTGAAGGGGGAGAAGATTTTTATTTATTTTATTTCACCGTTATTTAACCAGGTAGGCAAGTTGAGAACAAGTTCTCATTTACAATTGCGACCTGGCCAAGATAAAGCAAAGCAGTTCGACACACAACGACACAGAGTTACACATGGAGTAAAACAAACATACAGTATAAACAAGTCTATATACGATGTGAGCAAATGAGGTGAGATAAGGGAGGTAAAGGCAAAAAAAAGGCCATGGTGACAAAGTAAATACAATATAGCAAGTAAAACACTGGAATGGTAGATTTGCAATGGAAGAATGTGTAAAGTAGAAATAAAAATAATGGGGTGCAAAGGAGCAAAATAAATAAATAAATAAAATTCTGTAGGGAAAGAGGTAGTTGTTTGGGCTAAATTATAGGTGGGCTATGTACAGGTGCATTAATCTGTGAGCTGCTCTGACAGTTGGTGCTGAAAGCTAGTGAGGGAGATAAGTGTTTCCAGTTTCAGAGATTTTTGTAGTTCGTTCCAGTCATTGGCAGCAGAGAACTGGAAGGAGAGGCGGCCAAAGAAAGAATTGGTTTTGGGCGTGACTAGAGAGATATACCTGCTGGAGCGTGTGCTACAGGTGGGAGATGCTATGGTGACCAGCGAGCTGAGATAAGGGGGGACTTTACCTAGCAGGGTCTTATAGATGACATGGAGCCAGTGGGTTTGGCGACGAGTATGAAGCGAGGGCCAGCCAACGAGAGCGTACAGGTCGCAATGGTGGGTAGTATATGGGGCTTTGGTGACAAAACGGATTGCACTGTGATAGACTGCATCCAATTTGTTGAGTAGGGTATTGGAAGCTATTTTGTAAATGACATCGCCAAAGTCGAGGATTGGTAGGATGGTCAGTTTTACAAGGGTATGTTTGGCAGCATGAGTGAAGGATGCTTTGTTGCGAAATAGGAAGCCAATTCTAGATTTAACTTTGGATAGGATGAGTGTTTGATATGGGTCTGGAAGGAGAGTTTACAGTCTAACCAGACACCTAAGTATTTGTAGTTGTCCACGTATTCTAAGTCAGAGCCGTTGTTGGTGTTTCATACTGGAGAGGGAATGCAAAACAACGACGCTGGACAGAGTGGAATCAGGTGTATCAAAAAGGCTGTTTATTGGTCAAAGATATCTTGTCCTGCCGTTTATCGTGCACGGACCTAAGGAATGTGACTCCTGTAAGGAGTCAGAATAGTTAGGCTGCTCAGCCAGAGTTTACAGCAGAATGTATACACAGAATAATGTAGGTGGAGTCTCGTCGTGTTGATCTTCTGACTGGTCCTGAAGAGTTGGAGGCGGGCCTTGCTCTAGCCAGAGCGGGCCCCCTTGGTGCACAGCAAAGTCCATTGCTCTTGGCACCCGACCAGTAGGGGGGGGTAGAGTGTGTGTGTACAGTGCTTCATGAAATGTGTGTGTGTCAAGGAAACGTGGATATTGGTAATGTCTGCTTTAGGCTCAGGTGTTTCCTGTCTTTGCAGGAGTGCATGCAGAGTTCAATGTCAGCGAGATAGCTTGGCACTTCTAAGCTCGTTAGTGTTGCAGGATGCTCTTTGTAGTTTTACAGGGGAGTAATATTTGCGTGATGGCAGCTGTGTGTCCTTCGGATAATCATGTTATTGCACACAGGCTCTACACTTGGCTGAAGACACTGGGCCCAGAGTTATCTGAGGGCATCCGGTTTAACCAGAGCTTTGGTCTGCTAGTAACGCTTTATATTAGATTATTTATATAACACCGTTCAGAGTAGTGATGTTGGACAGGCGGGTAGGTGCAGGTAGAGATCGGTTGAAGAGCATGCATTTAGTTTTACTTGTATTTAAGAGCAATTGGAGGCCACGGAAGGAGAGTTGTATGGCATTGAAGCTTGCCTGGAGGGTTGTTAACACAGTGTCCAAAGAAGGGCCAGAAGTATACAGAATGGTGTCGTCTGCGTAGAGGTGGATCAGAGACTCACCAGCAGCAAGAGCGACCTCATTGATGTATACAGAGAAGAGAGTCGGTCCAATAATTGAACCCTGTGGCACTCCCATAGAGACTGCCAGAGGTCCGGACAGCAGACCCTCCGATTTGACACACTGAACTCTATCAGAGAAGTAGTTGGTGAACCAGGCGAGGCAATCATTTGAGAAACCAAGGCTGTCGAGTCTGCCGATGAGGATGTGGTGATTGACAGAGTCGAAAGCCTTGGCCAGATCAATGAATACGGCTGCACAGTAATGTTTCTTATCGATGGCGGTTAAGATATCGTTTAGGACCTTGAGCGAGGCTGAGGTGCACCCATGACCAGCTATGAAACCAGATTGCATAGCAGAGAAGGTATGGTGAGATTCGAAATGGTCGGTAATCTGTTTTTTGACTTGGCTTTTGAAGACCTTAGAAAGGCAGGGTAGGATAGATATAGGTCTGTAGCAGTTTGGGTCAAGAGTGTCCCCCCTTTGAAGAGGGGGATGACCGCAGCTGTTTTCCAATCTTTGGGAATCTCAGACGACACGAAAGAGAGGTTGAACAGGTGTCAACAATTTCGGCAGATAATTTTAGAAAGAAAGAGTCCAGATTGTTTAGCCCGGCTGATTTGTAGGGGTACAGATTTTGCAGCTCTTTCAGAACATCAGCTGAACGGATTTGGGAGAAGGACAAATGGGGAAGGCTTGGGCGAGTTGCTGTGGGGGGTGCAGTGCTGTTGACCGGGGTAGGAGTAGCCAGGTGGAAAGCATGGTCAGCCATAGAAAAATGCTTATTGAAATTCTCAATTATGGTAGATTTATCAGTGGTGACAGTGTTTCCTATCTTCAGTGCAGTGGGCAGCTGGGAGGAGGTGTTCTTATTCTCCATGGACTTTACAGTGTCCCAGAATGTTTTTGAGTTAGTGTTGCGGGAAGCGAATCTCTGCTTGAAAAAGCTAGCCTTGGCTTTTTTAACTGCCTGTGTATAATGGTTTCTAGCTTCCCTGAACAGCTGCATATCACGGGGGCTGTTCGATGCTAATGCAGAACGCCATAGGATGTTTTTGTGTTGGTTAAGGGCAGTCAGGTCTGGGGAGAACCAAGGGCTATATCTGTTCCTGGTTCTAAATTTCTTGAATGGGGCATGTTTTTTAAGATGGTTAGGAAGGCATTTAAAAAAAATATCCAGGCATCCTCTACTGACGGGATGAGATCAATATCCTTCCAGGATACCCCGGCCAGGTCGATTAGAGAGGCCTGCTCGCTGAAGTGTTTCAGGGAGCGTTTGACAGTGATGAGTGGAGGTCGTTTGACCGCTGACCCATTACGGATGCAGGCAATGAGGCAGTGATCGCTGAGATCTTGGTTGAAGACAGCAGAGGTGTATTTAGAGGGCAAGTTGGTTAGGATGATATCTATGAGGGTGCCCGTGTTTAAGGCTTTGGGGAGGTACCTGGTAGGTTCATTGATAATTTGTGTGAAATTGAGGGCATCAAGTTTAGATTGTAGGATGGCTGGGGTGTTAAGCATGTTCCAGTTTAGGTCTCCTAGCAGCACGAGCTCTGAAGATAGATGGGGGGCAATCAGTTCACATATGGTGTCCAGAGCACAGCTGGGGGCAGAGGGTGGTCTATAGCAGGCGGCAACAGTGAGAGACTTGTTTTTAGAGAGGTTGATTTTAAAAGTAGAAGTTCAAATTGTTTGGGTACCGACCTGGATAGTAGGACAGAACTCTGCAGGCTATCTTTGCAGTAGATTGCAACACCGCCCCCTTTGGCAGTTCTATCTTGTCTGAAAATGTTGTAGTTTGGAATTAAAATGTCAGAATTTTTGGTGGTCTTCCTAAGCCAGGATTCAGACACAGCTAGAACATCCAGGTTGGCAGAGTGTGCTAAAGCAGTGAATAGAACAAACTTAGGGAGGAGGCTTCTAATGTTAACATGCATGAAACCAAGGCTATTACGGTTACAGAAGTCGTCAAAAGAGAGCACCTGGAGAATAGGAGTGGAGCTAGGCACTGCAGGGCCTGGATTCACCTCTACATCGCCAGAGGAACAGAGGAGGAGTAGAATAAGGGTGCGGCTAAAAGGAATAAGAATTGGTCGTCTAGAACGTCTGGAACAGAGAGTAAAAGGAGGTTTCTGGGGGCGATAAAATAGCATCAAGGTATAATGTACAGACAAAGGTATGGTAGGATGTGAATACAGTGGAGGTAAACCTAGGTATTGAGTGATGAAGAGAGAGATATTGTCTCTAGAAACATCATTGAAACCAGGAGATGTCATTGCATGTGTGGGTGGTGGAACTAATAGGTTGGATAAGGTATAGTGAGCAGGACTAGAGGCTCTACAGTGAAATAAGCCAATAAACACTAACAGCAATGGACAAGGCATATCGCTTTGGATAAAAGCGTCTGCTAAATGGCATATATTATTATTATTATTATTATATTGACATTAAGGAGAGGCATGCTTAGTCGAGTGATCAAAAGGGTCCGGTGAGTGTAGAGGGTGGCTGGGGGTCACGGCGATTTAGACAGCTAGCCAGGTCATCGGTAGCAAGCTAGCATAGGATGGGGGTCTGTTATTAGCCACCTCTTGCGTTCCGTCAGTAGATTAGTGGGGTTCCGTGTGGTAGAGGGGATTAATCCAAATCACACAAAAACAACAAAAATAAAAACAATAGATATAGTTATAAAGGCCCAAGTAGAAAAATAAATAATAATAAAAATAAATTGTCCGATTGTCTATTCAGATAGCAGCCGATAAGACAGCTAACGGTTAGCAGGCTGCAGATGGGCGTTCAGGTAATGTCGCGACGGAAGAGCCAGACGGATAACTCCTTCGGGTAGATAACGTCGGCAGTCCAGTTGTGAAGGCCCGGTGGGGATCTGCGTAGGCAGTAAAACGGGTCCGGATAGGTGACTGCAGCCCAGGAGTGATTGATGGAACTCTTCAGCTGGCTAGCTCCGGAATAATTGATGTTTGCTCCGGAATCGACGAAAGCCGATAGTCACACGGATAGCAGCTAGCTAGCTGTGAGATCCAGGTATGAATGTCCTGAGTTAACAGTTGAAATCCAGGGACATGGAGAGAAAAAAATTGGTCCGGTATGTTCCGTTCCGAGCCGTGCTGCGCCGTACAAAACTGGTGATAGATTTTCGAGCTAAAGGATAGCTGATGACCACAAACCGTGGTTAGCTGAATACTAACGATTTGCCAGTAAAGAAGCTAACTAGCTTCTGAACTAGCTTCTGATTAGCTTCTGGATTAGCTTCTGGCTAGCTCCTGGCTAGTTTCTGGCTAGCTTCTTGGAGTTTATGGCTAGCTTCTTGGAGGATTACAGATTTGAGGTAAATAATACTTTTTTATAAATATAAATTGGTGAGGCGGGTTGCAGGAGAGTGTTTTGAAGATGAGTTTATGGAAAATTAAAAAAAATGTATGTGAAAAAAGTTGTAAGTAAATATATATATATATATGTATACATACGAGACACGACAAGACGAGGACAAAAGACGTCTGAACTGCTATGCCATCTTGGATCAGACGAGAGATGAGAGCTGTTTCAACCAGAGGTCCATGAGCTCAGTGTCACGCGCACCCGTGAGAGTTAGCTGCGTTCCGTTGCATTTCTAAAGTCAAAGGAATTCTCCGGTTGGAACATTATTGAAGATTTATGTTAAAAACATCCTAAAGATTGATTCTATATACATCTTTTGACATGTTTCTACGCACTGTAATGGAACTTTTTTACTTTTCGTCTGGACCTTGTGCCTCATACCTCGCGCCTCATGAATTTGGATTTGTGAATTAAACTCGCGAACAAAAAGGAGGTATTTGGACATAAATGATGGACTTTATTGAACAAAACAAACATTTATTGTGGAACTGGGATTCCTGGGAGTGCATTATGATGAAGATCATCAAAGTTAAGTGAATATTTACAATGCTATTTCTGACTTCTGTTGACTTCACAACATGGCGGGTATCTGTATGGCTTGTTTTGGTCTCTGAGCGCTGTACTCAGATTATTGCATGGTGTGCTTTTTCCGTAAAGTTTTTTTGAAATCTGACACAGCGGTTGCATTAAGGAGAAATGGATCTATAATTCCATGCATAACACTTGTGTCTTTTATCTAGGTTTATGATGGGTATTTCTGTAAATTGATGTGGCTCTCTGCAAAATCACCGGATGTTTTGGAAGCAAAACATTACTGAACATAACGCTCTAATGTAAATTGAGAATTTTGGATATAAATATGAACGTTATCAAACAAAACATACATGTATTGTGTAGCATGAAGTCCTATGAGTGTCATCTGATGAAGATCATCAAAGGTTAGTGATTAATTTTTATCTCTTTCTGCTTTTTGTGACTCCTCTCTTTGAAAAATGGCTGTGTTTTTCTGTTACTAGGTGCTGACCTAACATAATCGTTTGGTGTGCTTTTGTCGTAAAACCTTTTTGAAATCTGACACTGTTGTGGGATTAACAATACGTTTATCTTTAAAATGGTGTAAAATACTTGTATGTTTGAGGAAATTGTTTTTTTAAAATGAGATTTCTGTTGTTTGAATTTGGCGCCCTGCACTTTCACTGGCTGTTGTCATATCAATCCCGTTAGCGGGATTTCAGCTGTAAGAAGATAAACTAGTAATATCATCAACCATGTGTAGTTCACTAGTGATTATGTCAAGATTGTTTTTTATAAGATACATTTATTGCTAGCACCTTACCGTGGCTCCTTGCTGTACTCGCATAACAGGTAGTCAGCCTGCCACGCAGTCTCCTCGTGGAGTGCAATGTAATCGACCATGATCGTGTCCAAAAATGCCGATTGTTATGAAAACTTGAAGTCGGCCCTATTTAATCGGTCAACCTCTAATTGAAATGTCTTCGAACACGTGTGTAACAGAAGAACGATGCCAGAAAAATACTGTCAGCTTCAACTATGTTAAAACCGGTGAGGTGTGCATTTTCTATTTGTGAAATTATTTTGGTGTGATGTGAAAGTTAAGGGCTTTATGTTTCCAAATTTGTATCGCAAGTGAGCATTATAACGTTTCTAAACATTAAAACAGAGGGTCGGGATTGTAGTTCACATGGAGCCAGCTGTGGTCCATACCTTCAGCTAAGAACCCAAAAGGGGAAGCTTTAAACCCCCTTTTGTTGTCCAGATCTAGATGATAGACAGTTCACCAACTTGCCCAATCATTATGGCTGGTGCAAAAGTTTATGCTTGTCCATATTTCCACCCTAGCAAAACCAAACGGTTTATTTAATTGATTTTAAATAATGTTGGACCATCTATGTGATTAGTGTCTATATAAAGTTTTTTTTTTAATTACAATATGTTGCAAAAAAAACTCCATCCGAGGTCATGAGGAAAATCTTTCATTGATTGTTACCTATACTCACTCATCCCAGCTTTGTATAAAATAAACTACAAAAAACATGATAATGACCCAAGGCATGACAGTCCTGCAAGATCACGCTTCTTACTTCTTTAAAATTGTTTTCCACTAGGAGAACAATTTAAATCCCCAACATGCTGAAGGAGGAGAAGAAGCAGAGACTGGTCAGGAGATAGTGAATCCTGAGAGCTATATCAAACACCCCCTCCAGAACAAGTAAGCTGACCCAGGCTACTGCTCTTTAAAAACCCTTGTTCATTACAGGCTGCTGCTCCGTGGTTAGGAAACTTTTCCTGCAAAAGGCCTTCGGGAGTTGTTTTCTGTAAGAATGGTGGGTATTCATCTGATGTAAAGTATCACATAGATCCCACCCGTTTACAGTGTTGCACAGCTGCCAATGCAAAGCACCAATTCAATCTTGTGTGTTACCACTTTGAGTTTGTGCCCCCCCCCCAGGTCTCAGGCATGGTGAATTCACATTGGTAGTATCATGACCCAAACCTAAAGAGGTGACTTTGGCTTATGAGTGTTCGTACCACCACAAGCTGAGGCTGTCTGTGTGTGATTACCAACCATGCATTGCCCTTTCTTATTGCAGTCAAGCGCAGTTGAACTGCCTAAGGATTTTACATTGAATGAATGTCACAAAGCAATAAACCGTGTCAATGTTTTCCCCATAATCCACAAGGTCCTAATTTGCTTTGAGGCTTATGGGCTGTTGATTACATTTGTTTAGCATGTGTTTAATTAGCCAGTGTTTACCTTATGTAAATCCCATTTCTCTTTTGGCCCAACAGATGGTCTCTTTGGTTCTTCAAAAATGATAAGACCAAAACATGGCAGGCGAACCTCTGCCTCATCTCAACGTTTGACACTGTTGAAGATTTCTGGGCGTAAGAATCAATAAGACGAAGGTTGATCTTGTTTTGTGATGACAAGGGTTGAATTAATATGAAAGGATGATTTGAGATGATACCAAAATTTGTCTTCATTCATCATCTTGATAGCATTCAGTTGTCAATAATACACTGCAATTGTGTATTGTACTTACGAAATTATCTTGTCATTTCAGTCTCTATAATCATATTCAGTTGTCAAGCAATCTGATATCTGGATGCGACTACTCCCTCTTTAAGGTAGGTTTGTTGCATTTCAAAAAGCAGACAAGGAACTCATTTTATTCCATGTTACTACATAGTATCTTTGCAACTTAATTCAGAATTGTACCTGAAAGAAAGTTGTTTAGGACTGTTCAGCCATGGCCTTGTTAATGCAAGTAAAGCTGTGTCTCTCCTCTGGTGTGACAGGATGGCATTGAGCCCATGTGGGAGGATGAGCGGAACAAGCGCGGAGGGCGCTGGCTGATCACTCTCAGCAAGCAGCAGAGGAGACAAGACCTGGACCGCTTCTGGCTAGAAACCGTGAGTTTGTGTGTGTGGGCGTGAAGACAATTTGGAATGAAATGCAACCTTGACCTTCTCCCTGTGTGGCTAGATTAAGGAATTATGTGATGCCACTGAAATGTTAATGTGTGGATCCATATTTTTCCTGACACTTCACCTGTTCAGCTTCTCTGCCTTGTTGGGGAGACTTTTGATGACTATAGTGACGAAGTGTGTGGAGCAGTAGTCAATATTCGCTCGAAAGGAGACAAAATCGCCATCTGGACGGCAGACTTTGACAACAGGGAAGCCATAACACACATCGGGTAAGTTAGATCAATGTGAAGACAATGTTTGTTAGTTATCACTTCAACTTTGATCAGGACTCAGGAAAATGTGCTGACTTACAAAAAAGTGTATAGTCTTAGTATTTGCAAATTATTTTGGGCTTGGTTAAATTACTAAGATCCAATACCAAAAAGTTTGTTGCTACCACCTCCCTTCAAATATGGCCATCTGTGTGACAACAGGAGAGTGTATAAGGAGCGCTTGGGAATCCCCATGAAGATGACCATTGGCTACCAGTCACACTCTGACACCTCTACCAAGAGCGGCTCGACCACCAAAAACAAGTTTGTGGTCTGAAAATGCACCAGGTGCCTTGTCTATTACATTTTTTGGGGTCTACTACATTTCTTTGTGGGTGCATTTATTTACATAGCTACAATGACTGCGTGACACAATCTTGGAAAAACTCACGACTATATACAAAAACTTCTACAGAACCGTCCTGGACCTAAAATCAGGAAACACTTTCACAACACGGACACACTACTTTCTCTGGAAACCCCCCCCCCCCCACACACACACACACACACACAAAGACACCTGCCATAGCCACACAGGTGAACATGCAAACCTCAAAACGCAAATTAATACCTTTCATAGAAATGTAAGATGTTCAGAGTGCTCTTATAAAGAAAATTATTTTGTTGATTTATTTAATGGCAGGGAATTAATTTGACATTTAAAAAGTCAACATTTCTCTGCCCTTATACAGCATTGTAATTGCTGTTATCCTTAATGATGTTACGCCGTTTTAATTTATTATACCAATTCGCTTTTTAGCTATTTTTAGAGTTGTTCTGTGCTATGGCCCTAAACTTCAAATGGATGTAATCAAGACTTTCTGATCATGTCATGAATCAATTAGTCTGTGTTAACATGATTAAAACTTTGGGTTTGCAATTCAATAGAATCTGTTTTTATATTGTGGAGTACTTTTTGCAACTTGTTATTTGTACATTTCTTGTTAGAAATGGTCTTACATTTGACTTACAATGATGCTTTTTTTTTTTGCAAAGTATACATTTATTAGTGATTTGTTTTGATCTTCTGCCTGCAATGGAAACAGCACTAATGATTCTTTAAAGTTATTCTGTGACTTTGGATGATTTTTTAAATAATATTATATAGTATGATATAATATATGCCATTACAACCCCAGGAACCAACAGGAAGTAATCTCTTTCTCTGCCACTTGTAATTGCCATAGCTCTTTGGCCCCATCCAGAAACAACCATCCTGTAGCCCCTAGGGACTTCATGTAGAGCTGAATAATGTATAAAGCCATAAGAAATATTATAGTAGCTACACCTACAGTACATACAGTATATCACCGGTTGCAGCATATCATGACAGCCTACAACAATGGCAACCTATAACATTGTCATGTCACCAAATCAGAGCTTTCAAATACTTTCCATTTCATAAAATAAAAGTTGCCATTATTTCAGTCATGTTTCATTCTTATTACTTACTTTTCATAACCGCTCTTCAACATTCATACAATATTTTATGAATTAGGTTATTTTATTTGCAATGCATTAATAAACTGAGTTTTACACTTGAATTTTAAGTATTATCCAATTGCTTTACAGTGAGGGTCAGTGATTTACTCATTTGAAGTCACCATGAAGTTTCATCTCTTCCCTCTTGAGGGTGCTGTGACCCCATTTTGAAGCGCAGGCAGTCATTGGAATAGGGGCTTATTTGACCAGCCGGTATGGGACCTTGATTGTCAGTTCTCCACAGACCAAAATCCACAACATAAAACTAGACCTAAAAAATCTATACCAGGTCCAGTGATGGCAGAACGCCTAAAAGTCAATTGCCACGGTTACTAATCACAAATGGGCATGGCTACAATTTAGTACATTGTTCCCACGGTGGGTGTCTTGTCCAGAGGTGTTATTTTGACATGGAGACTTATTTGACTCACATACATTACAAAGGCCAACAAAAACAAACCCACACTTTATTTCAAGGGTACCTACATAAGGAGGACTTCAAAACCCATTAGTACACCATATACTTAATTCCAAAGCATTACATAAACATTTCATTAATCCTAGTACTTTGGCATTACTGTCAGTCCCTTTTAAAGAGTTGAAGTATTCTATTCCATTCTGTACTTGTATTGTAGGCTATAGTGGCGAGGATGACAGCTGATCATTTTACAGAGGGTCTGTTTGGAGCTTTCATTTCACCCCCACTAGTGTGAAGATCAATGGCAAGATTTGTTAAAATAGATTATGGGAATAGAAAGGATAATCAGAGATGCACTTAAGGATTTAGTATAATGCCTTTGACTTAGACATACACATGAAACATATGGGAGATCTAATGAGCTGAAATCATCTGAGAAAATGGTTAACACATACACCGCCTACTAGTGGAATACAGGTAACTGCCAAAATAAAGGAAACCCCAACATAGAGTGTCTTAATAGGGCGTTTGGTCACCACGAGCTGCCAGAACAGCTTCAATGCGCTTTGGCATACTGTAGATTCTACAACTGTCTGGAACTCTCTTGGAGGGATGCGATGCGACACCACCATTCTTCCACAATTTAGTGGTTTGTTGGTGGTAAAAAAACGCTGTCTGAGACGCCGCTCCAGAATCTCTGCTGACTGACACACTCACTTTAAACCCCCTATGCTCCTTTGAGACCCCTCTTTCAAATTCACTGAGATCTCTTCTTCTAGCCATGGTAACCAAAATAATGGGCAACGACATTTTTACCCATGACCCTAATTGCTTAATTAACTCACCTGCTTTCAATATAATTTATCCCTCATTTACTTGTTTCCTTTGGCAGTTACCTGCTGCCATAGGTAATGACTTTATAGACTCACCACATACAGTGCAATCAGAAAGTATTCAGACCTCTGGACTTTTTCTAGATTTATTCTAGGTTACAGCCTTCTTCATAAGTAGTTTTTTCCCCTCATCAATCTACATACAGTGCGCCATAATGACAAAGCAAAACGTTTTTTCGTGATTTATATTTAAATAAAAAAAACTGAGATCACATTTACATAAGAAATCAGACCCTTTACTCAGTATTTTGTTGAAACACCTTTGGCAGCGATTACAGCCTCGAGTCTTGGGTATGACGCTACAAGCTTGGCACGCCTGTATTTGTGGTGTTTCTCCTGTTCTTCTCTGCAGATCTTCTCAATCTATATCAGGTTGGATGGGCAACGTCGTTGCACAGCTATTTTCAGGTCTCTCCGGAGATGATAGGTTTAGGCTCTAGCTGGGCCACTCAAGGACATTCAGAGACTTGTCCCAAAGCCACTCCTGCGGTGTCTTGGCTGTGTGCTTAGGGTCATTGTCCTGCTGGAAGGTGAACCTTCACCCAGTCTGAGGTCTTGAGCGCTCTGGAGCAGGTTTTTATCAAGGATCTCTCTCTGTACCTTGTTCCGTTTATCTTTCCCTCGATCCTGACTAGTCTCCCAGTCTTTGCTGCTGAAAAACATCCCCACAGCATGATGCTGCCACCACCATTCTTCACCATAGGGATGGTGCTAGGTTTCCTCCAGATGTGATGTTTGGCATTCAGTCTAAATAATTAATTATTGGTTTCATCAGACCAGAGAACGTTGTTTCTCATGCTCTGAGAGTCCATTCGATGCCTTTTTGGCAAACTGTAAGCGGGCTTTCATGTGCCTTTTACTGAGGAGTGGCTTCCATCTGGCCGCTCTACCATAAAGGCCTGATTGGTAGAGTGCTGCAGAGATGGTTGTCCTTCTGGAAGGTTCCCCTATCTCCACAGAGGAACTCTGGAGCTCTGTCAGAGTGACCATTGGGTTCTTGGTCACCTCCCTGACCAAGGCCCTTCTCCCCAAATTGCTCAGTTTGGCCGGGCGGCCAGCTCTAGGAAGAGTCTTGGTGGTTCCAAACTTCTTCCATTTAAGAATGATGGAGGCCACTGTTTTCTTGGGTACCGTTTCCCAGAGCTGTGAATCGATACAATCTTAGAGCTCTATGGACCTTCAATGCTGCAGAACTGCTTTAATACCCTTCCCTAGATCTATGCCTCAACAAAATCTTGTCTCTGTGGTTTACAGACAATTCCTTCCACCTCATGGCTTGGTTTTTGCTCTGACATGCACTGTCAACTGTGGGACCTTGTATAGACAGGTGTGTGCCTTTCCAAATCATGTCCAATCAATTTAATTTACTACAGGTGGACTCCAAGCAAGTTGTAGAAACATCTCAAGGATGATCAATGGGAACAAGATGCACCTGAGCTCAATTTCTAGTCTCATAGCAAAGGGTCTGAATTGTTATGTAAATAAGGTATTTCATTTGTTTTTGTTTTTATACATTTGCAAAAAAATCTAAAAACCTGTTTTCACTTTGTATTTTATGAGGTATTGTGTGTAGATTTATGATGGGGGGAAAATAATTGTATCAATTTTAGAATAAGGCTGTAACGATGTGGGAAAAAGTTGAGGGGTCTGAATACTTTCCAAATGCCCTGTACATGTGTGCATACAGAGCTCCTAGCCTATCCTCCACAAGACCACGATTCCTCAAAGGAAGTAAATGACTAACACACATCCCCAGAGATAGGTGTATACATTTCTTTATTTTGTATTGATCCACACAGTTTACAATTCACCAGGCTACTAAATAACAGACTGATTTAACAGTTTCCATTTAATCTTTCATGCCAACTGGCAGCGCAATGGGCAGACAGGTGACAATGGAAATATACTATATCCAATTGGTAGAGGCAGGTGTATGGCTCTGGGTAGAGAGTGCTGAGCCAAAAGAGTAGAAGTGGGGGAGAATACCTAACATCTGCAAAGCAATTACATCTTAATGGGGACCATCGGGATTAGAGCTCACCATTTAGGTTTATTAGAATAATTACTAGACTGCAACACTAGTTCACTGTGGGTAATACCAGAACTGTGATAGCTCAGTTGGTTTGAGCATGGGGCTGGCAACACCAGGGCAGTGCTCAGTAATGTAATTGTATGGATGATTTGTGCTCTGACTTGATTAAAGCTGGATATAATTATATTGCTTATTATGTTGTGGCATGAATGTTATTTTATGGAACTGTACATTGTTGTTGAACTGCTAATTGAAGACCTGCATTGGTATTGTATGCTATGTATACAATTGCAAATCAGTAGGGATAAAATGTTTACTTGATTAAAAAAAATATATTTAAATGTAATTACTGAACAGAATTTAGGTTATACACTACTTGTAGAAAATCATGCGTACCATGCATTTTCCTGAATTCTAGAATAGCTTAGATGGTGTCATTTTTTTAAACGCTTCCTTCACAAGGCAGCATGGATGTCATGTCATAGTTCTGCCATTTCCTTAAGTCTAGGGCAGTGTGGTGTTGCATCTATTTTGGTCTCCCTTTTCAACCCTCTGTATCAGCTGGCTCAGAGGGAGGCAGCGAAGGCAGTCTGTCACCTCAGGGAGAAGCAGAGAGCTAGTTACAGTAGGGTAGCTAACCCACAGAGAAGCTCAAGCCACAAGTACAGTTGAAGTCGGAAGTTTACATACACTTAGGTTGGAGTCATTAAAACTTGTTTTTCAACCACTCCACAAATGTCTTGTTAACAAATTATAGTTGTGGCAATTCTGTTGTGTCATGCACAAAGTAGATGTCCTAAGTAATTTTTCCAACAATTGTTTACAGACAGATTATTTCACTTATAATTCACTGTATCTCAATTCAAGTGGGTCAGATGTTTACATACACTAAGTCAGTCGCTCTTAACCTGGGTTCGATCGAACCCCAGGGGTTCGGTGAGTCAGTCTCAGGGGTTCGGCGGAGGTCAAGACACACATCCGACTCATATGATTCGTGATGACACGCCCCGCTTGGCCATCATTGGCTGCAGGTGATCACGCTACATCGCTTGGACTATCTGCTGCAGGGAATTTGGTGCGCTCAGTAGTCGACTTGTGACTATCGTGATAGTACGTCTTGTGATTTCTTTCTTAATATTTTAATCCCTTCATACGTACTATGTCGAGCAAAAAAAGAAAGGGGTCGGACGAATATGTACAATATGGAGTCAGCGTCCTAACTGCATGATTTGCAATGCCAAGTTGAGCAATTCTAGTCTAGCAAGGGCAAAACTAAGAGAACACTTCCTTAAGCTGCATGGAGATGGAAAATACAAGAACACAACACTCGCTGAATTCAAGGTGAAGAGAGCCAGATTCGATGAAAAGGCTACTCTGCCTGTTCTCGGCTTTGTACCCATCAACAAACCGATCCTTACAGCATCGTACGAAGTTGCTTACCTGATTGCAAAGCAGGGCAAACCACACACCATTGGTGAAACACTCATAAAACCAGCTGTGTTGAAGATGGCGAATATCGTGCTGGGAAAAGAGGCTGACGTTAAGTTATCCCAAATTCCTCTTTCAAATGACACCATCAGCGACAGAATAGAGGACATGAGCAAAGACATCTTGGCTCAAGTAGTTGCACATCTGATTTCAAGCCCGGCAAAATTCAGCCTTCAACTCGACGAGACCACAGACGTTTCCAATCTAAGCCTGCTTGCTGTATTCGTGCGCTATGTGAAAGACAACGTGATAAAGGAAGATTTTTTATTTTGTAAGCCTCTTACAACAACAACTAAGGCAGTCGATGTGAATAAACTTGTGGATGACTTTTTCAAAGACAACAATCTTTGGTGGGATATGGTTTCTGCAGTTTGTTCGGACAGAGCTCCAGTCATGCTGGGAAGAAAGTCTGGTTTTGGTGCGCTAGTGAAAGCCGATGCACCACACATCATTGTTACGCATTGTATTCTGCACAGGCATGCTTTGGCAACAAAAACTTGCCTCCAAAACTGGCAGAAATATAAAAAATTGTAGTGGAATGCGTGAACTATGTGTGAACTAGTGCTCTGAGGCACCGCATCTTCAGTGAGCTGTGTAAAGAAATGGGCTCTGAATTCGAGATACTTCTGTACAATTCTAACGTTCGGTGGTTATCACGGGGACAGGTGCTGATTCGTGTTTTTGCCGTGCGTGTGGAATTAGCCCTGTTTTTGCAAGAGCACCAACATTGTCATGCAGATTGCTTAAAAAATTCTGAGTTCATTCTCATTTTAGCGTGCATGGCTGATATCTTCGCCGCTCTCAATCATCTCAATCAAAAGATGCAGGGCGGTGGAGTCAACATCATCGAAGTGGAGGAAAACCTGAAGGCTTTTCAAAAAAAGCTACCGTTATGGAAACGACGAACAGAGAACGATAACTTCGCAAACTTTCCCCTGCTGGACGACTGTGTAATAAGTAAGATCGAAGATGTATCTGGAATCGGAGACATTTCTGTACCCGCGGAACTGAAGCAAGCAATTGCCACGCACTTAGATGAGCTTGCAAAGTCTCTCGACGGATACTTCCCTACAAGAGAGTCATATCCAGCATGGGTGAGACAGCCGTTCACGTTTAGTGTTGAGACAACAGATGTCAATGATGAATACCTTGATGAAATCATTGAAATTCAGCAGAGCCAGATTCAACAGCAACTCTTCAGAACAACAACGCTTTGAACGTTTTGGTGTCAACAAATGGTAACGTACCCTGTTATTGCTAATAAAGCTCTGGAGAATTTCATACCGTTTGTTACAACATATCTTTGCGAGCAATCCTTTTTGAGGATGCTGGACATAAAAACGAAGAAAAGGAACAGACTTTGTTGCGAAAATGACATGAGAGTGGCACTTGCCAAGGTGAAGCCGCGCATTTCTGAACTGGTCTCTGAAAGGCAACAGCAGAAGTCACACTGATTTGCAGTAAATATTCATTATTATATTTTTGTTTTTGTGTGAAAATCATGTTTTGATGATTTTGTTCTTTGAACACAGTGATGTTGATGCACGGTTCATTTTGTGCACCAGTAAAATATATACCTATGTTTTGAATTCGGAAAAATAATTTATTTTTCCAATTAAGAAGGATTCGGTGAATGCGTAAATGAAACTGGTGGGGTTGAGTACCTCCAAGGTTAAGAACCACTGCACTAAGTTGACTGCCTTTAAACAGCTTGGAAAATTCCAGAAAATTATGTCATGGCTTTAGAAGCTTCTGATAGGCTAATTGACATCATTCGAGTCAATTGGAGTTGTACCTGTGGATGTATTTCAAGGCCTACCTTCAAACTCAGTGCCTCACATCATGGGAAAATCAAAAGAAATCAGCCAAGACCTCAGAAAAAAAATGTAGACCTTCACAAGTCTGGTTCATCCTTGGGAGCAATTTCCAAATTCCTGAAGGTATCACGTTCATCTGTACAACAATAGTACGCAAGTATAAACACCATGGGACCACGCAGCCGTCATACCGGTCAGGAAGGAGACGCGTTCTGTCTCCTAGAGATGAACGTACTTTGGTGCGAAAAGTGCAAATCAATCCCAGAACAACAGCAAAGGAATTTGTGAAGATGCTGGAGGAAACAGGTACAAAAGTATCTATATCCACAGTAAAACGAGTCCTATATCGACATAACTTGAAAGGCCGCTCAGTAAGGAAGAAGCCACTGCTCCAAAACCGCCATAAAAAAGCCAGACTACGGTTTGCAACTGCACATCGTTATGTTTGGAGGAAAAAGGGGGAGGCTTGCAAGCCGAAGAACACCTTCCCAACCGTGATGCACGGGGATGGCAGCATCATGTTGTGGGGATGCTTTGCTGCAGGAGGTACTGTTGCGCTTCACAAAATAGATGGGATTATGAGGATGGAAAATGATGTGGCTATGTTGAAGCACCATCTCAAGACATCAGTCAGGAACTTAAAGCTTGGTCTCAAATGGATCTTCCAAATGGACAATGACCCCAAGCATACTTCCAAAGTTTTGTCAAAATGGCTTAAGGACAACAAAATCAAGGTATTGGAGTGGCCATCACAAAGCCCTGACCTCAATTCTATAGATAATTTGTGGGCAGAACTTAAAAGCGTGTGCGAGCAAGGAGGCCTACAAACCTGACTCAGTTACAGAAATAAAATAAAAAAGGAATAAAAGCTTAAACAAGTCATTCTCACTTCTAGTATTCTGACATTTCACATTCTTAAAATAAAATGGTGATCCTAACTGACCTACACCAGGAAATTTGTACTAGGATTAAATGTCAGGAATTGTGAAAAACTGAGTTTAAATGTTTTTGGCTAAGGTGTATTTAAACTTCCGACTTCAACTGTACATGCTAATGAAGCAAAATGAATCAATAGCACACCCCTCTCTTACCTACTCCCTCTATTACCACAGCAACTCCTCTTTGTACTGCGAACATACCAGTCAAATGTCCCCAGAGATATAGTTAGAGGAGGATGTCAGAGAAAGTAGAAAATAATGAGAAATTGAATGGAAGAGCGCAAGATTGAAAGGGATAGCCAGGGAGAGGAGTAGAAAACCTGTTTGAGCAGATGTCAGAGAGAAGCTAAGAGGGAGTGAGGCTATGTAAGAGGGAGGGGAGGAGTAAAAGCCCTACTGTAGGTTTTTATTCACCCATTCAGAGCGCAAAGGTAAGGCTGCTCACAGGTGATGTGCAAGAGTAGAGTGAAGAGGGGGGAGGATCAGTAGAGTGAAGAGGGGGATAACTGAACCGCTGCCACTTCTCAACAAAGGAGCTCACACTGGTGAAGAGCCTCTCTCAGCCTCATCTCAGTTCAACTCCCCAGATTCGCCTGCCTGGTCCAGTGTCATACAGGGCTTTCGAGATGCTTCCTTAGAACAGTGGGAGGCAGGAGTGCGAATGTGGGGATGAAATGCGCAGTAATCAAAGAGAGAGGGAGATAAAAGGATATTGTTTCAATGAAGGGCAGATTGGAAGGGACACACAGAGGATTGAGCGGGCACTCCGAGGCAGTGTGTGTGTGTGTGCGTTAGATTGTGTGTGCGTGTAAGTGTCAGTTTGGCTGCATGCCCCATCTGTGAGCTAATCTGGAATATGGATTTTGAAATGAGGAGCAGCACTTTAAGGTAAGAATCGAGACACCTCAAACTATAGCTGTCACTGAGAGTATGCTATATTATTAAGGAATTGTATTTTTTTCCAGAGGGGAGAAATCTTACCAACTGCACTTGTTTCAAATCTGTAACTGACATTTCTAACATAGGGAAGATTTCACTGGCATGACCCTTCAAAGTCTGTCTTCTCTTGCGCATACTGTGTAGGCAGTAGTAGAGAGTAGTAGATTTCATCATTCTCTTGTTTGAAAACCCCCTGAAAAGGCGTAGTCTTATTCTGTTGTGGATGGGCGAGAGGAAACTGGGTGAATTGAAATTAGTCGATGAGGTGGAGGCTGTGTGAGATTATCAGTGGGTGAGGAGTGTGGATGAGGTTGAACGAGCGGATAGCTTTGTGGATGAGGTGAGTTTTGTGGTAGTGTATGTATATGCGCGTGTGATAGTGGGGGATACAATTGAAAATTAAATGAATGGATAAAGTGTGCATAAGGTTGATGACATGACAGGTCTGTGGATGAGATGAACTGGATGGGATGAATGGAACTGGGATGAGTTATGTAGATGTGTACTGCATTGTTGAGAAACATGATGAAACACGTCATGGATGAGAACTGCGGAAGAGGTGAACTAAATGGATGAGACTTATAGATCAGGGACTTGTCGTTTATCTATTGAGCTGTACTGACAAGGTGAGCTGAGGGTATGTATTTCTTCCAAGTGGATGAGCACACTTTTGTAGGCTTGTGGATAAGGTAAGATATTGTGGACGTAGCCCTGCGGATGAGTGCTCGCGAAACCAATAACTTTATACACATCTCCCCCGACCTTCAACATGAGGTGTCCATCTGAATTATAAATGCACCATGCTACTGAAGAGGTCTCCAGCCTGGAGCTGCTATCTGTCTATTCTGTCTGTCTGCTGGAGCTGCTAATGGAGGGGGAGAGGAGCCCAGTTTCCAGTAAAGAGGCAGTGCCCGCGCATGGATGTGAGAGTGTATGTGAGGCGTTACCACAGCAACCTGTCGGGTGTGTTTGTTCCCCTGAGACGGAGGGGAGCAGTGAGGAGCAAAAAACTATCTCTTGTGAGGGGGGATGGGGGGTCCATATTGTTCTCTCATTGTTTTCATGCTCCTCTCTTTGCAGCCATTTATTCAAGAGATGCAGTTTGCAAAAGATTTCTTTTGAGAAAGGTCTACAGCCACATCAGAGAAAGGATATGACCTGTATTCAAGGGAGTAGCAGATTGATGAGAATAATGATATCTGTCAACACACTTAAGCATTTCCCTCTCTCGTACAGTGAATATGGATGGCATGCTACGTGGCACAGTTCTCTGGAGTAGTTGTGCCACTCACCTTCCTCTGCGGCAAGCTGAGGTGTTTGGTTGTTATTGGCGACTGGGTTTGTAGTTCTGACAGGGAGACTAGGCTTCTCTGTAGTGTCTTTAGTCTGGAATAATTAGAATTGCAGATGTAGTCTTCTGTAGGCGTTCTTTAAAAAAAACTCAAGGTTCTCCTGTCTGCGGTAAATAGTTTGACTCAGAAACACTTTTGTGCGGATGATTTACAAGAGCAAGGCCATACTCGTACGCACGAAGGGCCTATATTTTCTCACCGGCAGGTACGCTACCCATAGTGCCACTGACATCAGTTGGACTGCCATGAAACCTGAATTGGTACAGAATACACACACAACTGAATATGGAAGATGCATTCCAGTGAGCTAAATCTTCTGCCTTGAGCGGACCAGAGCAGATCGCTCACAGACTAAGATTTCTTATTTCAAGTTTATATTTTCTGCCCAATTTTCGATCTTGTCTCATCGCTGCAACTCCCTAATAGCCTCAGGAGAGGCGAAGGTGTAGTCATCTGTCCTCCGAAACATGACCCGCCTAACCGCGCTCCTTACCACCTGTCAGCTTAACCTGGAAGCCAGCCACACCAATGTGTCAGAGGAAACACCGTTCAACTGGCTACCGGGGTCAGCCTGCAGGCACCCGGCCTGCCACAAGGGCCCAGTAAAGTCGGCCAAACCCTTCCCTAACCCCGATGACTCACCGTGCCAATTGTACGCTGTCCTATGGGACTCCCTGCCAACAACCGTTTGTGGCACAACCCGGGAATGAAACCCGGGTCTGTAGTAATGCCTTTAGCACTGCAATGCAGTGCCTTAGACTGCTG
Source organism: Oncorhynchus gorbuscha (assembly GCF_021184085.1). Lineage (NCBI taxonomy): Eukaryota > Metazoa > Chordata > Actinopteri > Salmoniformes > Salmonidae > Oncorhynchus > Oncorhynchus gorbuscha. Next base: position 74,415,146 of record NC_060182.1, on the reverse strand, counting down.
CGCCACTCGGGAGGCCCACTCTTATTTCATTTTTAATAACCCATCTAGGATGGTGTTGCTGTAACCCCACTGCTAGATGCTCAATATGTTAATATTTCCCACCACATGGATCATTCGTCAGGGACTTGGCAGATTGTGTTTGCATCCGTTTGTATTAAAAGTCAGATGTACCAACACGTGTGTTCCAGTGGAGGCTCCTCAGAGGAGGACCATCCTCCTCAGTGAATTTCATGAAAAATGTCAATGGTGAAACATTTAAAAAGTTACTATTTTTAGATAAAACTATACTTAATCACGTCACCAAAATAATTTATTAAAACACAGTGTTTTGCAATGAAGGTCTACAGTAGCCTCAACAGCACTCTATATGACAACTTCCAGAGGACATCCTCCAACCTATCAGAGCTCTTGCAGCATGAACTGACATGTTGTGTCCACCCAATCAAAGGATCAGAGAATTAATCTCGCACTGAAAGCATGGGCTACAGCTAACTAGCACTGCAGTGTATAAAATATGGTGAATTGTTGACTCAAATAGCAAGAAAGACAGTAATAGTCTTGAATTAATTAATTTCTTCCAAAATGAAGAAGCCAGAAAGGAATAGAGGCATATTTAGTATTTTTTTTCTCTTCCAATTTCAGTTTCACTTCCATAAAACTTCAAATTATTAGAATATTACACAACGCAAAACAGAACTCCCAGGTTAAGGGTCAGTGGCTCAGGCCAGTGAACAGGAATGACAAGGGGAGTCAGATCGCTTTGATCGCCAGGTACTTTAATTTTGGTTTTCTATTTTCATTTGTTGCGCTACAAGTACTGCCTGTTAATGTTAAGGAGGCAGCTACAGTAGCTGGATGATATTAACATCTTCAGTTTTTATTTCATTACATTTATTTGATTTAATCTGGATGCTTACATCCAGATTACATACTAACACCCTGGTATTACCTGTAGCTCCCGTCTCCTCAGTCTGAGAACACAGAGAGAAAGGTATGTGTCGCAGATTACTCCTGTGTAGAAGTCCAAAACATTAAATAAATAAAGCATCCTAAGGTTAATGCTATAGGTATTGTTATAAAGGAGTGAGACTATTGAAACATGTAACTTTCAGCATGTCCTTATGTGTTGCAGATGGTTAGCTGAGCTGCGACTTATACTAGTGTTACTTTATGGGAGATGTAGTTTTAGCTCTCTAAAGTCTGAATGGGATAAATGTGATTTCTCGTTGTAGCTTGTTTGTATTAGTGTTTTTGTACGTGAGTTGTTCTATTTTAATACTGTCAAACACTGAAATCACCTAGCAATGTATTGGAGATGTGAGACAGGATATGTGTTTTACTTTTCTTCATGCTCCTCTATAGAACAACTTGTCATTGTTATGGTATAAGAGCTCATGAAGTGACATAGTGTGCCTTGAGAAAGTATTCATACCCCTTGACTTGTACATTTTTGTCAACAAATTAAATACTTTAATGTCAAAGTGGAAGAAAAATTCTACCATTTGTATAAAAAACAATAATATATATATACAGTGGGGCAAAAAAGTATTTAGTCAGCCACCAATTGTGCAAGTTCTCCCACTTAAAAAGATGAGAGGCCTGTAATTTTCACCATAGGTACACTTCAACTATGCTAGACGAAATGAGAAAAAAAATCCAGAAAATCACATTGTAGAATTTGTTTATGAATTTATTTGCAAATTATGGTGGAAAATAAGTATTTGGTCAATAACAAAAGTGTATCTCAATACTTTGTTATATACCCTTTGTTGGCAATGACAGAGGTCAAATGTTTTCTGTAAGTCTTCACAAGGTTTTCACATACTGTTGCTGGTATTTTGGCCCATTCCTCCATGCAGATCTCCTCTAGAGCAGTGATGTTTTGGGGCTGTTGCTGGGCAACACGGACTTTCAACTCCCTCCAAATATTTTCTATGGGGTTGAGATCTGGAGACTGGCTAGGCCACTCCAGGACCTTGAAATGCTTCTTACGAAGCCACTCCTTCGTTGCCCGGGCGGTGTGTTTCGGATCATTGTCATGCTGAAAGACCCAGCCACGTTTCATCTTCAATGCCCTTGCTGATGGAAGGAGGTTTTCACTCAAAATCTCACGATACATGGCCCCATTCATTATCTCCTTTACACGGATCAGTTGTCCTGGTCCCTTTCCAGAAAAACAGCCCCAAAGCATGATGTTTCCACCCCCATGCTTCACAGTAGGTATGGTGTTCTTTGGATGCAACTCTGCATTCTTTGTCCTCCAAACACGACGAGTTGAGTTTTTACCAAAAAGTTATATTTTGGTTTCATCTGATCATATGACATTTTCCCAACCTTTTCTGGATCATCCAAATGCTCTCTAGCAAACTTCAGACGGGCCTGGACACGTACTGGCTTAAGCAGGGGGACACGTCTGGCACTGCAGGATTTGAGTCCCTGGCGGCGTATTGTGTTACTGATGGTAGGCTTTGTTACTTTGGTCCCAGCTCTCTGCAGGTCATTCACTAGGTCCCCCCGTGTGGTTCTGGGATTTTTGCTCACCGTTCTTGTGATCATTTTGACCCCACGGGGTGAGATCTTGCGTGGAGCCCCAGATCGAGGAAGATTATCAATGGTCTTGTATGTCTTCCATTTCCTAATAATTGCTCCCACAGTTGGGAGCCCAGTAACCAAGCTGCTTACCTATTGTAGATTCAGTCTTCCCAGCCTGGTGCAGGTCTACAATTTTGTTTCTGGTGTCCTTTGACAGCTCTTTGGTCTTGGCCATAGTGGAGTTTGGAGTGTGACTTTTTGAGGTTGTGGACAGGTGTCTTTTATACTGATAACAAGTTCAAACAGGTGCCATTAATACAGGTAACGAGTGGAGGACAGAGGAGCCTCTTAAAGAAGAAGTTACAGGTCTGTGAGAGCCAGAGATCTTGCTTGTTTGTAGGTGACCAAATATTTATTTTCCACCATAATTTGCAAATAAATTCATTTAAAAAAAATCTCTCTCATTTTGTCTATCATAGTTGAAGTGTACCTATGATGAAAATTACAGGCCTCTCTCATATTTTTAAGTGGGAGAACTTGCACAATTGGTGGCTGACTAAATACTTTTTTGCCCCACTGTGTGTGTGTGTGTGTGTGTGTGTGTGTGTGTGTGTGTGTGTGTGTGTGTGTGTGTGTGTGTGTGTGTGTGTGTGTGTGTGTGTGTGTGTGTGTGTGTGTGTGTGTGTGTGTGTGTGTGTGTGTGTGTGTGTGTGTGTGTGTACAGTGGGGAGAACAAGTATTTGATACACTGCCGATTTGGCAGGTTTTCCTACTTACAAAACATGAAGAGGTCTGTAATTTTTTATCATAGGTACACTTCAACTGTGCGAGGTGGAATCTAAAACAGAAATCCAGAAAATCACATTGAAGGATTTTTAACTTCTTGCGTCGAGCCATCCCGGATCCGGTATCGTGATTACAGCCTCAAGCTCATTACCATAACGCAACGTTAACTATTCATGAAAATCACAAATGAAATGAAATTCATCTATTTGCTCTCAAGCTTAGCCTTTTGTTAACAACACTGTCATCTCAGATTTTCAAAATATGCTTCTCAACCATTGCAAAACAAGCATTTGTGTAACAGTATTGATAGCTAACGTAGCATTTAGCGTTAGCATTCAGCAGGCAACATTTACACAAAGAAAAACAGAAAAGCATTCAAATAAAATCATTTACCTTTGAAGAACTTCAGATGTTTTCAATGAGGAGACTCTCAGATAGCAAATGTTCAGTTTTTCCTGAAAGATTATTTGTTTAGGACAAATCGCTCTGTTTTCTTCGTCACGTTTAGCTACGGAAAAAAACCCTGTATCCAGGATTGTGTAAATCTATCCGCAAGCTCATTCGCATAACACAACGTTAACTATTCATGAAAATCGCAAATGAAATGAAATGAATCTATTTGCTCTCAAGCTAAGCCTTTTGTTAACAACACTGTCATCTCAGATTTTCAAAATATGCTTCTCAACCATTGCAAAACAAGCATTTGTGTAACAGTATTGATGGCTAATGTACCATTTAGCGTTAGCATTCAGCATGCAACATTTTCCCCAAAAACCAGAAAAGAATTCAAATAAAATAATTTACCTTTGAAGAACTTCAGATGTTTTCAATGAAGAGACTCTGTTAGATAGCAAATGTTCCGTTTTTACAAAAAATATTATTTGTCTCGACTAATCGCTCCGTTTTGTTCATCACATTTGGGGAGGGAAAAATATATATATATATATTAAGTCATTAAAACGCGAACTTTTTTCCAAATTAACTCCATAATATCGACAGAAACATGGCAAACCGATGTTTAGAATCAATCCTCAAGGTGTTTTTCACATATCTATCGACGATAAAATCCATTGTGGCATTTACTTTCTCTTCTGAAGAAATGGAACGCGCATGGACCTACAGATTACGCACACAGGACACCGGGCGGGACACCAGGTAAATGTAGTCTCTTATGGTCAATCTTTCAATGATATGCCTACAAACATGTCACATTGCTGCAGACACTTCGGGGAATAGACAGAAACTGCAGGCTCATTCCTGCCGCATTCACAGCCATATAAGGAGACATTGGAACACAGCGCCTTCAGAATCTGGGAAATTTCCTGTATGAAACTTCATCTTGGTTTCGCCTGTTGCATCAGTTCTGGGGCACTCACAGATAATATCTTTGCAGTTTTGGAGATGTCAGAGTTTTGTCATTCCAAGGCTGTCAATTCCATGCATAGTCGAGCATCTTTTCGTGACAAAATATTGCGCTTAAAACGGGCACATCTTTTTATCCAATAATAACATAGCACCCCCATAGGTTGAACAGGTTAAGTAATTAATTAGCATTTTATTGCATGACATAAGTATTTGATACATAAGAAAAGCAGAACTTAATATTTGAGACAGAAACCTTGGTTTGCAATTACAGAGATCATACGTTTCCTGTAGTTCTTGACCAGGTTTGCACACATTGCAGCAGGGATTTTGGCCCACTCCTCCATACAGATCTTCTCCAGATCCTTCAGGTTTCGGGGCAGTTGCTGGGCAATACGGACTTTCAGCTCCCTCCAAAGATTTTCTATTGGGTTCAGGTCTGGAGACTGGCTAGGCCACTCCAGGACCTTGAAATGCTTCTTACGAAGCCACTCCTTCGTTGCCCGGGCGGTGTGTTTTCGGATCATTGTCATGCTGAAAGACCCAGCCACGACCCATCTTCAATGCTCTTACTGAGGGAAGGAGGTTGTTGGCCAAGATATCGCGATACATGGCCCCATCCATCCTCCCCTCAATACGGTGCAGTCGTCCTGTCCCCTTTGCAGAAAAGCATCCCCAAAGAATGATGTTTACACCTCCATGCTTTGTACTTTTTGGAGAAATGTCCTCTGGTCTGATGAAACAAAAATAGAACTGTTTGGCCATAATGACCATCGTTATGTTTGGAGGAAAAAGGGGGAGGCTTGCAAGCTGAAGAACACCATCCCAACCGTGAAGCACTGGGGTGGCAGCATCATGTTATGGGGGTGCTTTGCTGCAGGAGAGACTGGTGCACTTCACAAAATAGATGACATCATGAGGTAGGGAAATTATGTGGATATATTGAAGCACCATCTCAAGACATCAGTCAGGAAGTTAAAGCTTGGTTGCAAATGGATCTTCCAAATGGACAATGACCCCAAGCATACTTCCAAAGCTGTAGCAAAATGGCTTAAGGACAACAACGTCAAGGAGTGACCATCACAAAGCCCTGACCTCAACCCTATAGAAACTTTGTGGGCAGAACTGAAAAGGTGTGTGCGAGCAAGGAGGCCTACAAACCTGACTCGGTTACACCAGATCTGTCAGGAGAAATGGGCCAAAATTCACCCAACTTATTGTGGGAAGCTTGTGGAAGGCAACCCAAAACATTTGACCAAAGTTAAACAATTTAAAGGCAATGATACCAAATACTAATTGAGTATGTAAACTTCTGACCCACTGGAAATGTGATGAAAGAAATAAAAGCTGAAATAAATCATTCTCTCAACTATTATTTTGACATTTCACATTAAAATAAAGTGGTGATCTTACCTGACCTAAGACAGGGAATTTTTACTGAGTTTAAATGTATTTGGCTAAGGTGTAGGTAAACTTCCGACTTCAACTGTATTATATATATATATATATACAGTGCCTTGCGAAAGTATTCGGCTCCCTTGAACTTTGCGACCTTTTGCCACATTTCAGGCTTCAAACATAAAGATATAAAACTGTATTTTTTTGTGAGGAATCAACAAGAAGTGGGACACAATCATGAAGTGGAACGACATTTATTGAATATTTCAAACTTTTTTAACAAATCAAAAACTGAAAAATTGGGCGTGCAAAATTATTCAGCCCCTTTACTTTCAGTGCAGCAAACTCTCTCCAGAAGTTCAGTGAGGATCTCTGAATGATCCAATGTTGACCTAAATGACTAATGATGATAAATACAATCCACCTGTGTGTAATCAAGTCTCCGTATAAATGCACCTGCACTGTGATAGTCTCAGAGGTCCGTTAAAAGCGCAGAGAGCATCATGAAGAACAAGGAACATACCAGGCAGGTCCGAGATACTGTTGTGAAGAAGTTTAAAGCCGGATTTGGATACAAAAAGATTTCCCAAGCTTTAAACATCCCAAGGAGCACTGTGCAAGCGATAATATTGAAATGGAAGGAGTATCAGACCACTGCAAATCTACCAAGACCTGGCCGTCCCTCTAAACTTTCAGCTCATACAAGGGGAAGACTGATCAGAGATGCAGCCAAGAGGCCCATGATCACTCTGGATGAACTGCAGAGATCTACAGCTGAGGTGGGAGACTCTGTCCATAGGACAACAATCGGTCGTATATTGCACAAATCTGGCCTTTATGGAAGAGTGGCAAGAAGAAAGCCATTTCTTAAAGATATCCATAAAAAGTGTTGTTTAACGTTTGCCACAAGCCACCTGGGAGACACACCAAACATGTGGAAGAAGGTACTCTGGTCAGATGAAACCAAAATGGAACTTTTTGGCAACAATGCAAAACATCATCCCCACTGTCAAACATGGTGGTGGCAGCATCATGGTTTGGGCCTGCTTTTCTTCAGCAGGGACAGGGAAGATGGTTAAAATTGATATCCTTAATTGATATCCTTAAGGATCCTTAGTATCCTTAGTTTTTTCCTGTATTATTTCTTACATTGTTAGCTCAAAAAATCTTACGTGTTGTTACATACAGCCGGGAAGAACTATTGGATATAAGAGCAATGTCAACTTACCAAACTTATGATGAGGAATACGACTTTCAAGAAGCGGATCCTTAGTTCGGACCACCACCAAGGACATTGGATCTAATCTCAGAAGCCGACCCAAAACAACGTCACTGCAGAAGAGGTAGACTGAGCGGCCTCCTGGTCGGACTTCGAAGGCCTGCACACCACCCACCCCTTCTGAGTATATGAAGACCGCCACAGGAAAGGAAGACCCAGAGCTACTTCTGCTGCAGCGGATAAATTCATTAGAGTTACCAGCCTCAGAAATGGCTGCCTAAATAAATGCTTCACAGAGTTCAAGTAACACACATCTCAACATAAGCTGTTCAGAGGAGACTGTGTGAACCAGGCCTTCATGGTCGAATTGCTGCAAAGAAACCACTACTGAAGGAAAAGCATTCCAGGTAAGGCTTGTTGAGAGAATGCCAAGAGTGTGCAAAGCTGTTATCAAGGCAAAGGGTGGCTACTTCAAAGAACCTAAAATTTATTTTGATTTGTTTAACACTTTTTTGGTTACTACATTTACATTTAAGTCATTTAGCAGACACTCTTATCCAGAGCGACTTACGATTCCATAATGTATTTTTTTGTTTGTTTTGATATCTTCACTATTATTCTACAATGTAGAAAATAGTAAAAAAATTAATAAAAACTCCTGAATGAGTAGGTGTCCAAACTTTTAGCTGGTCCTGTATCTTTATTAGATAATTATTAAACCCTGAGTCAATACATGTTAGAATCACCGTTGGCAGTGATTACAGCCGTGAGTCTTTCTGGGTAAATCTGTAAGAGCTTTCCCCACCTGGATTGTGCAGCATTTGCCCATTTATTATTTTCAAAATTCTTCAAGCTCTGTCATATTGGTTGTTGATCATTGCTAGACAACCATTTTCAGGTCTTGCCATAGATGTTCAAGCAGATTTAAGCCAAAACTGTAACTCGGCCACTCAGGAACATTCACTGTCTTCTTGGAAAGCAACTCCAGTGTAGATTTGGCCTTGTGTTTTAGGTTATTGTCCGGCTGAAAGGTGAATTCATCTCCCAGTGCCTGTTGGAAAGCAGACTGAACCAGGTTTTCCTCTAGGATTTTTATATTATGATAATTCTTTATCCTGAAAATCTCCCCAGTCCTTAATGATTACAAACATGACCATAACATGGTGCAGCCGGGCACCTTGCTTGAAAATATGGAGAGTTGTACTTAGTAATGTGTTATGTTAGGTTATGTCAAATCCAAATACAACACTTTGTATTCACTTTGCCACATTTTTGCAGTATTACTTTAGTGGCTTGTTGCAAATAGGATGCATGTTTTGGAATATTGTTATACTTATTTAGGCTTGCCCTATCAAAGGGGTTGAATACTTAATGACTGAAGACATTTCAGCTTTTTATTTTTAATTAATTTGTAAACATTTCAAAAAACATAATTCCACTTTGATGTTATGGGATATTGTGTGTAGGCCAGTTACAAAACATCTCAAGGAGTGTAAATACTTTCTGAAGGCACTGTACGTTCTGGAGGGTGCTTCCAGAGGTCATGATTTCCCAGGTTCTAGATTTTTCTCAAACTTTATAGCATGGTGGTCCAAATCTGTTTGGGCTTTGGCGAAGTCCTCCCAGCCATATTTGCTCACTGTCACGCCTAAGTAACATGCATGGCTTGACAAGGAAAGACCTAGTTAGCTATACAGGCAGTGTTCTGTAGGTTGTTATTCAACTTCATATTGAAGCAAATTATGTAAGTTGTTGGTTACTCAACCGGCAACATTAAGTTCCCGAGGCAGGAAGCTAACTGCAGTGCCAACAGAATTTACCTGCTGTGCTGTGGTGGTAGCACATATACCAAGTGCTTGTTTGGCAACAGTATGACAGGCATTATGTCATTCATGACAGCTCTACAGGCAATAACCTACATTTCAAATCAAGATTTGACCTTCATAGCTTGCGAGTTTTACTCAACAGCATTTGTTGAGCGAACTCACTGGCCTGGCCTGACATAAAGTCCAAGAGCACAGTCCTTGCCATGGGCTGTGTGGGTGGATGACAGGCAAATCTGCAGCTTCAGTGTTTTTTTTAAAAGAATGACGACACTAGTCTGTTCCAGAGACTTTTCATGCCCTATAATCCCTGTGACCTATTTCATTTTACTTGCTGTTTATTTGATCCGAGGGCCATAGCAGGAAATAACATTTCTTTGAACCGCCTGTATGTAATGATGAATACATTATAAACCAACCCTTAATCCTATTGTTGACTTGTTGTTGATATAAAAATTAGACAAACTCCACGTAAATTCACTGAACTAGCTACGTTGATGTAATGCAATTAGGTTGATAAAGTAAGTTGTAATAACACGCAAACAAATTTGACTCGCCACTTTTTGTCCAGAGGCAATTTCTCTGTTGCACATCACCACCGTTTACTGTTATATAGGTGCTGCCCGAGAGAGGTTTTCCCCCCCCCAAACTCTCTGCAAACAGAATAAATATTCAATGTTAATCATTATTCTACAAGCTGATTAATCTGAGGTAAAATTAGGGTCCAAGGAATACTGGAGAGAGATTCGAGGAAAAAAATAATGAGAAAATAAAATATTTGGAGTGTTGACTGAATTCAGAGTTACTGTTGGGAGAGAGAACGCGCTTTGGGGACAGTGGGGTAGAGTAAATCTGTGGAAAGTGAGTATTTGACAAGCAAGAACAGGGAGAATGCTTTGAGAGAGAGTTTTGGCAGAACACATTTATGAGCATTGCATTGCAATAATGAGCAAGTGAGCTGGAAGCTACTGTTGAGACAGTGAGAATTTGAAGAGGGAGTGTTGCAAGTGTGTTACTTTTCCCTATTCTTGTGAAATGTGTTAGCATTCCTTGTCACTTGAATTGTCAGCTGCTTTGGGGATTAATTAGCATACCAGCATCTGATATGTATCCACTGCAGTGTTGTGTGACTTTTCCCCAATCTAAAGGTTTATAGTGCCCAGCACACCCTGAAAGGGATAGTTCACTTTACTTGTAAATTATACTTAACTTGGGGCTGGTAGTGGTTTAGAAAAAAAAGACGGAGAAAAACAAACACTTTATTTTTATGTATCAAAACACTATTTGTGGGTCATAAAGCCCACATAACACTGTCATAATAATTACATAATAGATGACAGATGATGGTCGTGGCAGCTGGTGTCGTATAACAACTGTGCCTGTCACGTCTCAATCCATGTTTTTTTTTTCACACCTCAACATTTTCAATAGCTCATTCTTGGATCATTCACATTAAACACAATTCTGTGGAGAGAGAGAGAGAGAGAGATGACTGAGTCATTGCAAAAGAAGACCAACGTGATAGAACTCATAACGGACCCTAGCCAACTTTTTCAATAATCATCTACATGACTTAATTTACCATCTTCCATAACTTAATCAGGAGGAACTAATTAGCTGCTAGATTACTTTATAAGATGACTACAAATACTGTACATGGCGAACGAGATGGCTACCACAGTTAATGCGTATTATATTTTTAGGAATCCTATTGACCATGCAAATCTACATCTTGTGAATACCAGATATAGTTGACAAGCAACAAGTAATTTGATCATATTACAGTAAATGAAACAGACAGCGCACTCACTGTAAAGCAAACAGTTCTTTTTCAGGCACAGTGAAACAAGGCTTGTTTTCTGGCTTGCTGGTGGAAATCTGGATCTGTGGTAATTGGTGTTTTTTCTTTATCTTACGACACACATCTACAGTGACCGTCAGATGCAGTAATAGTTTATGAAACCATACGAGAAAGGACAATATGAAAAGAACAGATCTGAGCCAGAACTGTTACGATTCAGGTTGGCACAATAGGTTGAAAAGGGCAGAGTTGGGTAGGTTACTTTCTAAATGTTATCTGTTGGTTACAGGTTACCTGTCCAAAATTGAAAAACCAGAAGTGTAACTTTGGATTACCCAAACTCCGTAATTTCTTTCCCCTTAAGAGGCATTAGAAGAAGACATTTATGTTACCAATTAAACAACTAAACTAAACAACAATTAAACAACATCTAGTACAGGATAAATCAATGTTAAAGTTTACATAGCTGGCCATATATGGATGTTAAATTATACTTTATGGTTTGATTATGTAGGCTTCTTCTAACCCATAGCTTTCTACTACATATAATAATATGATTAAATTAAATTGTTACATGCACAACCAAAGTCTATTAGAATTCCAGTAATTCCAATAAATGTTATGCCCCTTGATCTTCAAGAATAGGACTTGGAAATATGGAAATATAGATTAGCCAAATTGTTTTACCTGCGCATAACCCCAAAACTAAGGACTTATTAGCCAGCCCTACTCTGTTGTTTATGATTATGTTGTCATGGAGGACTGATTGGGCTCATTGATTCGAGTTGAAAAATAAATGCTGCGCTCATGGAATGGCATGCTTTGGAGCATGACTGAGAAGTCCTATTTACATGTGAAAAATGAATGCCATATGCTGCATTTGCTATGGGCTTATTGTTTACCTTTTTGTTAGTGACTCTTTGACATCTTGATAATATGCAGCTGTTTAAAGGACAAATCCACAGATGAAACAATAACAGTGTTTTGGTAAAAAGCTGAGGGATGGGCCTGGAGAAATGAAACCACTCTCATATTAATAGATATCTATGGATGCAAGGACTGACCATCTAAGATATCAAAATGGTTTTAACCATGTTCTTTATTTTTACTATTTCTACATTGTTGAATCATAGTGAAGACAACAACATAAAAAAATTACACATGGAACCATGTAGTAACTAAAACAAAGTGTGAAGCAAGTCAAAATATATTTGAGATTATTCAAAGTAGCTACCCTTTGCTTTGACAGTTTTGCACATTCTTGGCATTATCTCAATTAGTTTCTTGAGGTAGTCACCTGGAATGCAACAGGTGTGCCTTGTTAATTTGTGGAATTTCTTTCCCTCGTTTGAGCCAATTGGTTGTGTTGTGACAAGGTAGGGGTGGTGTACAGAAGATAGCGCTATTTAGTAAAAGACCAAGTCCATATTATGGCAAGAAAAAAGCTCAAATAACCAAAGAGAAATGACAGTCCATCATTACTTTAAGGCATTCTCTCAACCAGCTTCACCTGGAATGCTTTTTCAACAGTCTTGAAGGAGTTCCCACATATACTGATCACTTGTTGACTGTTTTTCCTTCACTCTCCGGTCCAACTCATCCCAAACCATCTCAATTGGGTTGAGGTCAGGTTATAGTGGAGGCCAGGTCATCTGATGCAGCACCATCACTCCCCTTCTTGGTCAAATAGCCCTTACAGAGCCTGGAGGTGTGTTTTCGGGTCATTGTCCTTTAGAAAAACAAATTATAGCCCCACTAAGTGCAAACGGGATGGCATATCGCTGCTGAATGATGTGGTAGCCATGCTGGTTAAGAGTGCCTAGAATTCTAAATAAATCACTGTGTCACCAGCAAAGTACCCCCACACCATCTCACCACCTCCTCCATGCTTCACGGTGTGAACCACACATGCGGAGATCATCCGTTCACCTACTCTGTGTCTCATAAAGACACGGCGGTTGGAACCAAAAATCTCACATTTGAACTCAGACCAAAGGACAGATTTCCACTGGTCTAATGTCCAGTGCTCGTGTTTCTTGGCCCAAGCAGTCTCTTCTTATTATTGGTGTCCTTTAGTAGTGGTTTCTTTGCAGCAATTCAACAATGAAGTCCTGTTTCACGCAGTCTCCTCTGAACAGTTGATGTTGAGATGTGTCTGTTCCTTAAACTCTGTGAAGCATTTATTTGGGCTGCGATCTGAGGTGCAGTCAACTCTAATGAACTTATCGTCAGCAGCAGAGGTAACAATTGGTCTTCCTTTCCTGTGGTGGTCTCATTAGAGCCAGTTTCATCATAGAGCTTGATGGTTTTTGCGACTTTACTTGAAGGAAAAATACATTTCTTTGCAGCGATTCAACAATGAAGGCCTGATTCATCCATTCTCCTATGAACAGTTGATGTTGAATGACCTTCATGTCTTGAAGTAATGATGGATTGTCATTTCTCTTTGCTTATTTGAGCTGATCTTGCCAAAGTATGGACTTGGTCTTTTACCAAATAGGGCTATCTTCTGTATACCAACCCTACCTTGTCACAACACAAGTGATTGGTTCATACACATTTAGGGAAAGAAATTCCACAAATTAACTTTTAACAATGCACACCTGTTAATTGAAATACATTCCAACCTCATGAAGCTGGTTGAGGGAATGCCAAGCATGTGCAAAGCTGTCATCAAAGCAAAGGGTGGCTACTTTGAAGAATTACAGATATACAATATATTTTGATTTGATTAACACTTCTTTGGTTACTACATGATTCCATATGTGTTATTTTATAGTTTTGATGTCTCTACTATTATTCTACAATGTAGAAAATCGTTTTTAAAAATGAAGAAAAAGCCTGGAGTGAGTAGCTGTGTCCAAACTTTTAACGGGTACTATATTTATAATTTATTTGTCCAAAAATTGATGTAGCAACTACAGATTGCCGCTTTTAAGTCCATCGGAAGTGTGTGAGATTTAGCATGTCTCCATTAGGCCTATGGATTTTTTTAATGAGCATTAATTAGATTGATTCATAATAGCCCCACTTTTATTCCATAGGTTGGGATCCGCACCATGCAGCTGTTGCAAGAGTGCATTTTTCACTGGCTGTCCACTGGTTTCAAAAACAATGATTAATAGGCAGCTTAAACTTCTTGAATTCAACCATTATTGGGCTCAAATACATATTTAGATGTGTGAACAGCCATCCACAACAACCGCAAATAGCTAAATGAGAGAGCAGCAGTGTGATTCACATCAATGCGCTATGTAGATATCAATAATAAGTGATAGCCGTATCGCCGTAGACTACACACACCACTGTCATCCTAAACTTCAAGTGTTTATTCAAGTTCAGTAATCTTTGGATGCTGACAGCAGTCGCACCATTGGAAGACATAGCTTGGACTGGAGCCTACAAAAGCTATTTTCCCGCGATCCATCAAACACATTTGGTGTGTCATCATAGTGGTATCTGACTTGTGGTCAGACTTGCTCAGGTGGACAAATCTAAACTTGCCTTGTTTTCAATGCTGATTTGAATATAATTGAGAACAGAGAAGTGTCTTTTTCAGCAAACATCCTTTCTGAATTTAAAACAAATCATCGAAGTAATCAAGTTTTTCAAAAGTATCTGTTATCTGATTACAATATTTTTGTGGGTAACCGATTACAGTTAATGTTTTTTTTTTGTAATCCCTTACATGTATTCTGTTACTCCCCAACCCTGGAAAAGAGTTTAGGGATTTTCCATTCTTTATTTAAACGTCTTGCTTCAGTTTTACATCAGTCACACCTGTAGGCCAATAACATACAGTAGGGCTAAATCCTTGTGCCAAATTACATAACAGCTTTACAGGTCATACAACAGAATATTGTGGGCATTCATCCACTTCAAGTGAAGTGGAACTGAAACATTTATCTTAAAGTTGTGTATTACCTTGCCAAGCAGTGACAGAGAAATGACAGAAGTGGTGGTCTTTTTCCACTCAATGTGGTTTTCACACAGAGAATAATGGAAGTCAGTCAGGACAAATTCTGTGACTAACAGTAATAACTGCTAATCCCTTGGTATGATTTGATGACGGGAGAGTGTTAATCCTTTGATATGATTCAGTGCCAGTGAGGACTGCTTAATCCCTTGGCATGAGTCTGATGGAAGAGGAAGGGATGCTAACTGGCTCTTCAGGAATAAAACAAGAGCATGCTGGGAAGCAGGGCCAGTCGCTCCAAAGGACTTCCTGTTGTTATCTGGTAGCCATTGTGACAATTCAATGAGGGTTGTTAGCATCTTCTGTAGTTCTTTCAGGTGAAAACTAATGCTTGAATGGCCCAGTGCAGTCAAAAATGGGATTCTCCTGTGTTTTTATACATATTTTCACACTGAGTTTGGAATAATACTGTGAAAATTATGATAATGCCCTTGGAGCTGTTTGAAAAGGCCGCCTGAAATATCAGCCTGTTTTGTTAGGATGGTTTTGGCCTGCCTGGTGTCATCACCAGACGGTAAATTAGTTAATAGACCAATAAGAAAGAGTTCCAAACCTTTCTGCCATTAACAGCTACTTTTCAGTTTTCCCTTCGTCACTCAGACCACTCCCAGACATTCTCTTTTATTTTTGACCATTTTGATTAAAAATAATCACAGTAGGGTACTTCCTTGTTACCCAGAAATGATTTAATATTGAGAAAAAAAACAGCTGCATTGGAACTTCAATGAATCTCAATCCAACATTTTGATCAAAAGATGAATATCCATGGATTTTACATGAATGACAATGAAATAGACCACATGGAATAATGCATTTAATGGATGTAATTATTTATTCATTCCAGATTCATTAAATCTACATTCACCATCAGAGAGTCATATTTTGATCAACAAATATAACTTGGTTTGTGGAATCACTGCACTCAAGACATTCACTGCCAGGAATTTTACATTTATGACGAGTTGGAAACGCGAAAGGCACTCGCACATCTGAGCTATCTTTTTTGCAGATGCACGGTAACATTTGAATAACATTTGATAAAAAAAGGAACCCGCATGAGGAGTTGGAACAATGAATATTGGATGAACAAGCCATGACATATTTCCCGCTGTTTTACGGCTCCGGCAAGCTTCCCTTGTTCTCATTTACTCTGAAATCCACTGTTGAATCTCACAACCCAGAACTTGGGTGGTCAATATTTTGGATCAATATGGTATATGGCACCACATAACTGCAACACCCTTCCACGTGGGCATATACAAATGTTTCCCCAGAGTTTTGTGGGAACCATAAAATGTTTACAACAAGGGGAGAGTGTACTTTAAATAGTTGTTTTATTTGTTATGGCCTCTGGATAGAGGCTTACACTTAACCTTTGAAATGGTCCCTTTCTGACACCTTTCTGTGTCAGTTTATGTTGACAGTTGCTGACACAATGCCTTTAAGAAGGCAAAATATTACCACATTTCACTGCTGTTTCAGGCTGCAAATGGCAATATTCATAAAAGCTAACCATCATGTTAGGACTTTTACATCCTTTATAGTGCTGTTTAATGCTACATAGCTCTGTTAACAGTGTATGAATCAATACTCTGTTTTATTTAGGAAGGTGGAAAAACTTTTGGTGTGACAGTCTTTTTTTAAGAGCCTCAAGTGGGTTAGAAAGAAAGTGGGCTCTATGAAACAGTGGCGGTATACACCATGAAAAATGGATGAGTTCTACCTCCTGAGACTAAAATTAGAGTGAAACCTAATACGCAGTGTCCTTCAAGTCACACTGGATTTACAAACAAGGAAATAAATCTGGCGTTCAACAGAACATCCGGACAAGATCGGTCGGAAAAATGGAATGCCAGTCGACACGCCATGGAAAATGTTTTATTTTGCTGTTACTGGAACCTAAGAAAAAACACAATCTTTCCAACCATACATTACACACAGACTGGTTTATTTTATAAGTATCGTAATCGCTCTCTGGAGAGAATACAAATATCAAAACTATCATACAAGCTCCCTGTATGATCTACTGCATGACATAACCACCTGTATTACCTGATGCAAGTAATTATGTCACAGTATACCCCATGTCAACATGTGTTGGTAGACTAAGCATCCCTGAGCACTTTTGCAGTGCTTATGTCTGTTTAATGCATTGCATGCTTTTGAGCATGAAGTTCCCTTTTTAAGGAAATTTGCTCAGAACCCTTATTCACCCATCCACTCGAGAAAACAACAACAGACACATATTTGCTTTGTGTTTTTGAATTTAAAAAACTAGGATCATTGTAAGCCGTCTGCAACAGACCTTGTATAATCTACATCGCTGTAGGAGAGAGAGAGTGGCTGTTGAGTTGATTGTTCTAGAGCAGGCATAGCAGTGTTGCTATGATAACCAGGATGATGTTTGGTATTTATTAGGATCCCCATTAGCCGCTACAAAAGCATCAGCTTCTCTTCCTGGGGTCCACATCAAACATAATCTGCTATTCTTGGGTACCGGAAAGACCTTTGCCTCCCTCCATGTCTTCTATGCTTAAATTGAAGATGTGGCAAACAGGAGTCACAATATATTCCACTACCAACCTCAGCAATTTACCATCCAGGTTGTCAGTACCAGGTGGTTTGTCCTTATTTATAGAGAGCAAAAATAAATTCACCTCTTCCACACCCACTTTGTGGAACTCAAAACTACAGTGCTTGTCTTTCATTATTTGATTCATTATGCATGAATATGAACTCTCAACATTTTGTTTTCTGTATGTCATACCTAAATTTGCTAATCTTGTCAACAAATAAAGTGATTAAAGTTGTTGGCAATATCAAAGGGTTTTGTTATGAACAAGCCATCTGCCTCAATGAAAGATGGAGCCGAGTTTGCTTTCTTGCCTAGAATTTATTTAAAGTACTCCAGAGCTTTTTTACTATCATTCTTTATATAATTTCTTTGTTCCATAGTATAGTTTTTTCTTTTTGTTTAGTTACGTGATTGTGCACTCAGCAGGACATTTAAATTGATGTTTGCAATTTCCGAAGCAAAAATTACAGTATGCCTATGTGGTCTCATATGTACACAAGCAAAGTATAAAATATATATATATATATATATATATATATACAACTATATATACAGTTGTGTATATATACAACTGTATATACACTGCTCAAAAAAATAAAGGGAACACTAAAATAACACATCCTAGATCTAAATGGATGAAATATTCTTATTAAAACATTTTTTCTTTACATAGTTGAATGTGCTGACAACAAAATCACACAAAAATGATCAATGGAAATCAAATTTATCAACCCATGGCGGTCTGGATTTGGAGTCACACTCAACATTAAAGTGGAAAACCACACTACAGGCTGATCCAAACTTGATGTAATGTCCTTAAAACAAGTCCAAATGAGGCTCAGTAGTGTGTGTGGCCTCCACGTGCCTGTATGACCTCCCTACAACGCCTGGGCATGCTCCTGATGAGGTGGCGGATGGTCTCCTGAGGGATCTCCTCCCAGACCTGGACTAAAGCATCCGTCAAATCCTGGACAGTCTGTGGTGCAATCTGGCGTTGGTGGATGGAGTGAGACATGAAGTCCCAGATGTGCTCAATTGGATTCAGGTCTGTGGAACGGGCGGGCCAGTCCATAGCATCAATGCCTTCCTCTTGCAGGAACTGCTGACACACTCCAGCCACACGAGGTCTAGCATTGTCTTGCATTAGGAGGAACCCATGGCCACCCAACCGCACCACCATATGGTCTCACAAGGGGTCTGAGGATCTCATCTCAGTACCTAATGGCAATCATGCTACCTCTGGCGAGCACATGGAGGGCTGTGCGGCCCCCCCAAAGAAATGCCACCCCACACCATGACTGACCCACCGCCAAACCGGTCATGCTGGAGGATGTTGCAGGCAGCAGAACGTTCTCCACGGCTTCTCCAGACTCTGTCACGTCTGTCACGTGCTCAGTGTAAACCTGCTTTCAGCTGTGAAGAGCACAGGGCGCCAGTGGCGAATTTGCCAATCTTGGTGTTCTCTGGCAAATGCCAAACGTCCTGCACGGTGTTGGGCTGTAAGCACAACCCCCACCTGTGGACGTCGGGCCCTCATACCACCCTCATGGAGTCTGTTTCTGACCGTTTGAGCAGACACATGCACATTTGTGGCCTGCTGGAGGTCATTTTGCAGGGCTCTGGCAGTGCTCCTCCTGCTCCTCCTTGCACAAAGGCGGAGGTAGCGGTCCTGCTGCTGGGTTGTTGCCCTCCTACGGCCTCCTCCACGTCTCCTGATGTACTGGCCTGTCTCCTGGTAGCGCCTCCATGCTCTGGACACTACGCTGACAGACACAGCAAACCTTCTTGCCACAGCTCGCATTGATGTTCCATCCTGGATGAGCTGCACTACCTGAGCCACTTGTGTGGGTTGTAGACTCCGTCTCATGCTACCACTAGAGTGAAAGCACCACCAGCATTCAAAAGTGACCAAAACATCTGCCAGGAAGCATAGGATTATGCTTTGACATGCACAACAGCATGTCAAATTTGTCAATCAGTGTTGCTTCCTAAGTGGACAGTTTAATTCACAGAAGTGTGATTTACTTGAAGTTACATTGCGTTGTTTAAGTGTTCCCTTTATTTTTTTGAGCAGTGTATATATATATATATATATATATATATATATATATATATATATATATATATATATATATATATATATATATATATATACAGTTGATTTCAGTTGTGGCAAAATGGCATAAGGACAACAAGGTCAAGGTATTGGAGTGACCATCACAAAGCCCTGACCTCAATCCCATGGAGAGTTTGTGTGCAGAACTGAAAAAGTGTGTGCGAGCAAGGAGGCCTTACAAACCTGACTCAGTTACACCAGCTCTGTCAAGAGGAATGGGCCAAAATTCACCCAACTTATTGTGGGAAGCTTGTGGAAGGTTACCTGAAATGTTTGACCCAAGTTAAACAATTTAAAGGCAATGCTATCAAATACTAATTGACTGTATGTAAACTTCTGACCCACTGGGAATGTGATGAAAGAAATAAAAGCTAAAATAAATCATTCTCTCTACTTTTATTCTGACATTTCACATTCTTAAAATAAAGTGGTGATCCTACCTGACCTAAGACAGGGAACTTTTACTAGGATTAAATGTCAGGAATTGTGAAAAACTGAATTTAAATGTATTTGGCTAAGGCGTATATAAACTTCCGACTATATATATATACCGTGTGTGTCTGTGTCTGTGTGTGTGTCTGTGTCTGTGTGTATATATATATATATATATATATAAGAATATATATATATATATATTCTTATATGTATAACTGTATAAGTCAGGATTTTTTATGCTTGTCAGGGTTTTTTATGCATTGTCTCTGCAGAATATACACTGAGTATACCAAACATTAGGACCCCCCCCTTTTGCCCTTAGAACTGCCTCGATTCTTCGAGCATGGACTCTACAAGGTGTCGACTGCATTCCATAGGGATGCTGCCCCATGTTGACTCCAATGCTTCCCACAGTTGTGTCATGTTGGCTGGATGTCCTTTGGGTGGGGGACCATTCTTGATACACGCTGAAAACGGTTGAGTGTGAAAAACCCAGCATTGTTGCAGTTCTTGACACAAACGGGTGCACCTGGCACCCACTAGCATACCCCGTTCAAAGGCACATCAATCATTTGTCTGGCCCATTCACCCAATGAATTGTACATATACACAATCCATGTTTCAATTGTCTCAAGGCTTCTTTTTAAAAAAAAATTTTTTTAAGGATTTAAAAAAAATCCTTCTTTAACCTGTCTCCTCCCCCAAAAGTCGAGCAATTATTATGTCTAACCCAATGATGTCTCACTCCAAGTCAGCCAGGCGAATGTGTGTTATCATGCAGAACATGTTATGAGTTGTGCTCACGTCGCTGTGCTAAAATGCATACATGTGAACTCACTCATGTGCAATAATCTCATTATACATGCCACAATTATGGTAGGAAATTAACTAAACGGAACCATTGGGCTTAATTTAACATTAAGAGACAGTACTGTTGTATAAATATTGTGTGCTCTGCAGTACATGGCCACAATAATTGTTTAAGGCAAATACATTTTATTTTTAAAAATTATAGCAAAAGCCAGGGTTAACCAAATAAGAAAGCTGTTCATAGCTACAGTTGAGACTAGAGCTATATATTGGACATCAGTTTTACTGAGTCAAAGATAGACTTAGCGATATGACATCATTCATGGGATCAGTGGATTAAAGTACTTAAATAAAAATACTTGAAAGTACTACCGTAATTAAGTCGTACTTAACTATATATTTTTTATTTCACTACATTCCTAAAGAACCTTATGTACTTTTTACTCCATACATTTTCCCTGAAACCCAAAAGTATGCGTTACATTTTGAATGTATAGCAGCACAGGAAAATGGTCCAATTCACATACTTATCAAGAGAACATCCTGGTCATCCCTACTGCCTCTGATCTGGCGGACTCACTAAACACATGCTTTGTTTGTAAATTATGCCTGAGTGTTGGAGCGTGTCCCTGTAAAATAAACAAAACAAGAAAATGGTGCTGTCTAGTTTGCTTAATATAAGGAATTTGAAATTATTTATACTTTTACTTTAAGTTTTGATACTTAAGTATATTTAAAGCCAAATACTTTTAGACTTTTACTCAAGTTGGATTTTACTGGGTGACTTTCCCTTTTACTTGAGTCATTTCTATTAAGTTATCTTTACTATTTCTCAAGTATGACAATTGGGTACTTTTTCCACCACTGAATGGGATCAGCAACAAGAACAAACTTCAAATCTGCCAAGATGGTTGCTATTGGCTTCTCCAGATTTGCACCCTCTCTTAAGGCATGTCAAAAATGGGAAGAGCTAACAGTGTCAGTCTTATCAGATTTCAATTGTATTATTGTAAGCAGGAAGTCGCCCCACTGTGTATGATGATACCACATTGCTGCATATCCTTGAGGCCAGAACTGTAGCTACACGCAAGGCAGAACATGGGTCTAATAAATACCCTCCAGCAAGTCCCAGGCACATCAATAAAATGAATAATAATCTCCAAAATAATTACTTGTAAATCAATAATTAAGCATGGCTGGTGAACATTCATTCTAATGAACTAATTGGGTCTCCCTGTGATATCATGCATTGTGCACTTGTGTCAGAAAAAGAAAAAACAACAACACTAATTGGCTGGTCATATAACTGATCTGGAATTGAGTGGAAATGGATTGTTGACTTTGAAAATGGAGTTGAAGTTCTGAGAGTATGTCGTGTACTGCCTGTATGAACATTGAAACAAATAATTGTGATCAAAAATTTAAAATGTAACTACACTACCGGTCACTACCGGTCAGTTTTAGAACACCTACTCATTCAAGGTTTTTTTCATTATTTTTACTATTTTCTACATTGTATAATAATAGTGAAGACATCAAAACTATGAAATAAATAACACATATGGAATCATGTAGTAACCAAAAAAAGTGTTAAACAAATGAAAATATATTTTATATTTGAGATTCTTCAAATAGCCACCCTTGGCTGAATGGAAGCAAGTCCCCAATGTTCCAAAGTCTTCCCAGAAGAGTCGAGGCTGTTGTGGCAGCAAATAGGAGGCCGACTCCATATTAATGTCCATGATTTTGGAATGAGATAATCAGGTGTCCAAATACTTTTGTTCATGTAGATTGTATGAGTGCACACTGAGATTCTTCAAATAGCCACCCTTTGCCTTGATGACAGCTTTGCACACACTTGGCATTCTCTCAACCAGCTTCATGAGGTAGTCACCTGGAATGCATTTAAATTAACAGGTGTGCATTGTTAAAAGTTCATTTGTGGAATTTGTTTCCTTTAATGTGTTTTGAGCCAATCAGTTGTGTTGTGACAAGGTAGGGTTGGTACACAGAAGATAGCCCTATTTGGTAAAACACCAAGTCCATATTATGGCAAGATCAGCTCAAATAAGCAAAGAGAAATGACAGTCCATCATTACTTTAAGACATGAAGATCATTCAATACGGAACATTTCAAAAACTTAGAAAGTTTCTTCAGGTGCAGTTGCAAAAACCATCAAGCGCTATGATGAAACTGGCTCTCATGAGGACCACCACAGGAATGGAAGATCCAGAGTAACCTCTGCTGCTGTAAGTTAATTAGAGTTACCAGCCTCAGAAATTGCAGCCCAAACAAATGCTTCACAGAGTTCCAGTAACACACTTCTCAACATCAACTGTTCAGAGGAGACTGTGTGAATCAGGCCTTCATGGTCGATTGCTGCAAAGAAACCACTACTAAAGGACACCAATAAGAAGACGAGACTTGCTTGGGCCAGGAAACACGAGCAATGGACATTAGACTGGTGGAAATTAGTCCTTTTGTCTAGAGTCCAAATGTGAGATTTTTGGTTCCAGCTGCTGTGTCTTTGTGAGATGTGGTGTGGGTGAACGGATGATCTCCGCATGTGTATTTCCCACCGTAAAGCATGCAGGGGGTGGTGTTATGGTGTGGGGTACTTTGCTGGTGACACTGTCTGTGATTAATTTAGAATTCAAGGCACACCCAACAGGCTGTGTAAGGGCTATTTGACCAATAAGGAGAGTGGTGGAGTGCTGCATCAGATGACCTGGCCCGACCTCAACCAAATTGAGATGGTTTGGGATGAGTTGGACTGCAGAGTGAAGGAAAAGCAGCCAACAAGTGCTCAGCATATGTGGGAACTCCTTCAAGACTGTTAGAAAAGCATTCCAGGTGAAGCTGGTTGAGAGAATGCCAAGCGCGTGCAAAGCTGTCATCAAGGCAAAGTGTGGCTATTTGAAGAATATCAAATATAAAATATATTTTGATTTGTTTAACACTTTTTTTGGTTACTACATGATTCCATATGTGTTATTTCATAGTTTTGATCTCTTCACTATTATTCTACAAAATAGAAAAAAGTAAAAAGTAAAGAAAAAATATTTTGACCGGTTGTGTAAGTGGGAATGATTTGTCTCTGTACAATAACACAGTCAGTGAGTGTGCACTCATATAATCTACATGAACAAAAATATGTGGACACCTGCTTGTCGAACATCTCATTCCAAATTTGGCATCCTATTTGCTGCTATAACAGCCACTACTCTTCTGGGAAGACTTTCAACTAGATGTTGGAACATTGCAGCGGGGACTTGCTTCCATTCAGCCAAGAGCATTAGTGAGGTCGGACATTGATGTATGGCGATTAGGCCTGACTCGTACTTGGCGTTCCAATTCATCCCAAATGTGTTCAATGGGGTTGAGGTCAGGGATCTGTGCAGGCCAGTCAAGTTCTTCCACACCGATCTCGATAAACCATTTCTGCATAGACCTCGTTTTGTGCACTGGGGCATTGTCATGCTTCCCCAAACTGTTACCTCAAAGTTGGAAGCACATAATAGTCTAGAATGTCATTGTATGCTGTAGCATTAAGATTTCCCTTCACTGGAACTAGGGTGCATAGCCCGAACCATGAAAAAACCGTGATTCAAACCCATTTCATGAATCTCACGATGAACAGTTATTGTGCTGACGTTGCTTTCAGAGTCAGTTTGGAACTCGTTAGTGAGTGTTGCAACCGAGGACAGATCATTTTTACGTACTTCAACACTCCGGGGTGCTGTTCTGTGAGCTTGTGTGGCCTACTACTTCGCGGTTGAGCCGTTGTTTCTCCTAGATGTTTCAACTTCACAATAACAGCCCTTACAGTTGACCGGGGCAGCTCTAGCAGGGCAGAAATTTGATGAACGGACTTGTTGGAAAGGTGGCACAGTGCCACGTTGAAAGTCACTGAGCTCTTCAGTAAGGCCATTCTACTGCCAATGTTTGTCTATAGAGATTGATGTGTGACATATAAACATATATATAGTGTAATATAATTCAGAATCTAGAAGTATCTGCAGGTTCTTATAAAATTAATTACACTTGTGTTGCTGGAATGACTCACATTATAAAACTCCAATGAACTCAGCAAGCAAATTAAGCTTTCATCCAATCTACCACAGGCTTTGCTCTGCCTCCAGTTCTTTACATATTTCCTGTTATCTTTGTCTGCATTTCTCTCTCTCTCTCTCTCTCTCCCTCTCTCTCTCCCACCGTGACTCATGCCTCTCCCCTAGGCTCTCATTCGCCTGTCAGATTTTCTACAGTTTCACTGCGTCTCTAATCCAATTCTAAACATAATCCCAAAAAGCTCTATACCCTGTGTGTCTGCCCTACTGAATGACTCCTTACCCTTCTCTTCTTACCCTGCCTTCTCAGGTATGTTTTCCACTGTCCAACAAGTCTGGTGGTCCAAAGGGCTGTAAAAGTATGGCACAGCTCCAAAGGAGTCAGGATGTGCCAGACCAGACCAAGCACACTGGCATCCCGTTAGAAAGACTGACTAATTGACAAGACTTTCTGTACAGACCAATAGATACACCAGCAGTGAGATGTATAGACCGGTAACTTTTTAGACTGATAGAGACAGGTAGATGGACAGATCCAGAGACAGACTTAGACTCACTGACAGATTGTCGGAAATACTAATTGGCACACAGACAGACACACACACATACACAGTCTCAAGAGAGACAGACAGACAGGTAAAGGCAGACCAATAAGAAGACCCAGACAGACTTGAAGAAAGGTAGATAGATACCCAGAGACCAGCAGAGGGATAGACAATCAGACAGCTCAACAAATAGCCAGGCAGGCTGACAGTTGAGAGACTGTAAACTTGATGCTTGCAAGTTAATGAAGCAACTATTTTAAATATATTCAAATCATATTTTTCCTTTATTATTTTTCATTAATTTGATTGGCAGACCACAAAGAGGGGATGGGAGGGAGGGTTTGTGGTTGCTATGGCAACAGCCTGCTCTTTGTTAAAAGGATACATTCCTGGCATCTGATCTGTGTCACGATCGATAAAACACAGCCTGCGGGGAATGGAAAATGGAGAGTATGGGGCTTCTCCCAGGCAATGACGACGAGCAATGACGACGAGAGAGAGAAAGAGAAAAAAGGAGGGATGAAGGGGTGTGAAAAATTAGGACCAGAAGATGTGAGAACAGTAGAGAAGCAGCAGCATATATATAGTGTGGGAAAGGGAGAAGGATGGGAGGGAAGACACCAGAGTGCAGCTGTTCAGAGTCGGGGAGAGGGGTGAGTGCTGTGTGTATGACGTGTGTGTGTGTGTGTGTGTGTGTGTGTGTGTGTGTGTGTGTGTGTGTGTGTGTGTGTGTGTGTGTGTGTGTGTGTGTGTGTGTGTGTGTGTGTGTGTGTGTGTGTGTGTGTGTGTGTGTGTGTGTGTGTGTGTGTGTGTGTGATTGTACTCGGCCCATCTATTTAGTGATTGGGCGGCAGGGTAGCCTAGTGGTTAGAGCATTGGACTAGTAACCGGAAGGTTGCAAGTTCATATCCTAAACTGACAAGGTACAAATCTGTCGTTCTGCCCCTGAACAGGCAGTTAACTCACTGTTCTTAGGCCGTTATTGAAACTAAGGATTTGTTCTTAACTGACTTGCCTAGTTAAATAAAGGTAAATAAAATTGTTACTCACCTCAGCAGCAGCATATACACATACAGTGCCTTGCGAAAGTAATCGGCCCCCTTGAACTTTGCGACCTTTTGCCACATTTCAGGCTTCAAACATAAAGATATAAAACTGTCTTTTTTTGTGAAGAATCAACAACAAGTGGGACACAATCATGAAGTGGAACAACATTTATTGGATATTTCTAACTTTTTTAACAAATCAAAAACGGAAAAATTGGGCGTGCAATATTATTCAGCCCCCTTAAGTTAATACTTTGTAGCGCCACCTTTTGCTGCGATTACAGCTGTAAGTCGCTTGGGGTATGTTTCTATCAGTTTTGCACATCGAGAGACTGAAATTTTTTCCCATTCCTCCTTGCAAAACAGCTCGAGCTCAGTGAGGTTGGATGGAGAGCATTTGTGAACAGCAGTTTTCAGTTCTTTCCACAGATTCTCGATTGGATTCAGGTCTGGACTTTGACTCCGCCATTCTAACACCTGGATATGTTTATTTTTGAACCATTCCATTGTAGATTTTGCTTTATGTTTTGGATCATTGTCTTGTTGGAAGACAAATCTCCATCCCAGTCTCAGGTCTTTTGCAGACTCCATCAGGTTTTCTTCCAGAATGGTCCTGTATTTGGCTCCATCCATCTTCCCATCAATTTTAACCATCTTCCCTGTCCCTGCTGAAGAAAAGCAGGCCCAAACCATGATGCTGCCACCACCATGTTTGACAGTGGGGATGGTGTGTTCAGGGTGATGAGCTGTGTTGCTTTTACGCCAAACACAGCGTTTTGCATTGTTGCCAAAAAGTTCCATTTTGGTTTCATCTGACCAGAGCACCTTCTTCCACATGTTTGGTGTGTCTCCCAGGTGGCTTGTGGCAAACTTTAAACGACACTTTTTATGGATATCTTTAAGAAATGGCTTTCTTCTTGCCACTCTTCCATAAAGGCCAGATTTGTGCAATATACGACTGATTGTTGTCCTATGGACAGAGTCTCCCACCTCAGCTGTAGATCTCTGCAGTTCATCCAGAGTGATCATGGGCCTCTTGGCTGCATCTCTGATCAGTCTTCCCCTTGTATGACCTGAAAGTTTAGAGGGACGGCCAGGTCTTGGTAGATTTGCAGTGGTCTGATACTCCTTCCATTTCAATATTATCGCTTGCACAGTGCTCCTTGGGATGTTTAAAGCTTGGGAAATCTTTTTGTATCCAAATCCGGCTTTAAACTTCTTCACAACAGTATCTCGGACCTGCCTGGTGTGTTCCTTGTTCTTCATGATGCTCTCTGCGCTTTTAACGGACCTCTAAGACTATCACAGTGCAGGTGCATTTATACGGAGACTTGATTACACACAGGTGGATTGTATTTATCATCATTAGTCATTTAGGTCAACATTGGATCATTCAGAGATCCTCACTGAACCTCTGGAGAGAGTTTGCTGCACTGAAAGTAAAGGGGCTGAATAATTTTGCACGGCCAATTTTTCAGTTTTTGATTTGTTAAAAAAGTTTGAAATATCCAATAAATGTCATTCCACTTCATGATTGTGTCCCACTTGTTGTTGATTCTTCACAAAAAAATGCAGTTTTATATCTTTATGTTTGAAGCCTGAAATGTGGCAAAAGGTCGCAAAGTTCAAGGGGGCCGAATACTTTCGCAAGGCACTGTATATCTGTATTTATGCTTACCAACTGCTCACCTCTGCAGTGTTTTGTGCTTGTTTGCAATGATTTGACAGTGTCCTAAAATGCGTTACAGTGTTTTGCTATATAGCCTATGCTTTATTCTTTAAAATAAATGTGTAACAGGACAGAATAGCCAGAGTATGATCCATAATAGGCAAGGTCAACAGAATACAAAACAGATGCATTCAGGTAAACATCTCAGACCATCTGCTATGCCAACAACCTGTTGTCTATAGGAGGGGTTTTCCCATCCTTCTCTATTTAAAAGTGCGGCTCCTGGGGGAACCCACCTCCTTGCATCCAATAGGGTTTCTGCCTAGTCTTTATGATGTGACCAGGGTCAATCTAGGCCACAAGCCTTAGAACAACTTGCTGCTTGTTTTTTAACACACTAGATACCCTTCAACCTTTTGCTTACACATTGATTAGTATTTACATTTTGCATCAGCTGTCCCACTTTTTAATTTTGACAAATTATTTCACCTTTATTTAACCAGGTAGGCAAGTTGAGAACAAGTTCTCATTTACAATTGCGACCTGGCCAAGCTAGCAAACGTCCACCGTCTACCGAATAGCAGCACTGTAGAAACTATTACACTCAACTGAACGACTTGATTAGTGTAGTGTTAGCTAGCTACATAGTTGTCTTTGCTGTCTTCGTATCCAAAATAATTGTGTAGTTTAGAGTGTGTAGTCTTAGAGTGATTATCTTAATTTACCGAGGTTAGCTAGCCAGCTATTTGTCGTCCTTAACGTAGGAGACACTGCTAGCTAGCCAACAGCTAGCCAACGTCTACCGAATAGAACTTCCGCACTCAACAACCCGGTCGCATTCCGCTTCGCTCCACAGGTAGTATCACATTTTCATTTCATTTCATTACAGTACAACGGTTTGATTTGTTTGATCGTAGCTAGCTACATAGCTAGCTACATAGCCGTCTTTGTATCAAAGATAATTGTGTAGTCTAGAGCGATTTTCTAGGTTAGCTAGCCAGCTATTGTCGTTCTTTTAACGCAACGTAACGTAATCAACACTGCTAGCTAGCCAGCTAGCCCCCGAATAGCAGCACTGCAGAAACTATTACACTCAACGGAACGACTTGATTAGTGTAGTGTCAACAACGCAGCCACTGCCAGCTAGCCTACAAAGTCAACAACGCAGTCACTGCCAGCTAGCCTACTTCAGCAGTACTGTATCATTTTAATCATTTTAGTCAATAAGATTCTTGCTACGTAAGCTTAACTTTCTGAACATTCGAGACGTGTAGTCCACTTGTCATTCCAATCTCATTTACATTAGCATAGCCTCTTCTGTAGCCTGTCAACTATGTGTCTGTCTATCCCTGTTCTCTCCTCTCTGCACAGACCATACAAACGCTCCACACCGCGTGGCCGTGGCCACCCTAATCTGGTGGTCCCAGCGCGCACGACCCACGTGGAGTTCCAGGTCTCCGGTAGCCTCTGGAACTGCCGATCTGTGGCCAACAAGGCAGAGTTCATCTCAGCCTATGCCTCCCTCCAGTCCCTCGACTTCTTGGCACTGACGGAAATATGGATCATCACAGATAACACTGCTACTCCTACTGCTCTCTCTTCGTCCGCCCACGTGTTCTCGCACACTCCGAGAACTTCTGGTCAGCGGGGTGGTGGCACCGGGATCCTCATCTCTCCCAAGTGGTCATTCTCTCTTTCTCCCCTTACCCATCTGTCTATCGCCTCCTTTGAATTCCATGCTGTCACAGTTACCAGCCCTTTCAAGCTTAACATCCTTATCATTTATCGCCCTCCAGGTTCTCTCTGAGAGTTCATCAATGAGCTTGATGCCTTGATAAGCTCCTTTCCTGAGGACGGCTCACCTCTCACAGTTCTGGGCGACTTTAACCTCCCCACGTCTACCTTTGACTCATTCCTCTCTGCCTCCTTCTTTCCACTCCTCTCCTCTTTTGACCTCACCCTCTCACCTCCCCCCCCTACTCACAAGGCAGGCAATACGCTCGACCTCATCTTTACTAGATGCTGTTCTTCCACTAACCTCATTGCAACTCCCCTCCAAGTCTCCGACCACTACCTTGTATCCTTTTCCCTCTCGCTCTCATCCAACACTTCCCACACTGGCCCTACTCGGATGGTATCGCGCCGTCCCAACCTTCGCTCTCTCTCCCCCGCTACTCTCTCCTCTTCCATCCTATCATCTCTTCCCTCTGCTCAAACCTTCTACAACCTATCTCCATGATTCTGCCTCCTCAACCCTCCTCTCCTCCCTTTCTGCATCCTTTGACTCTCTATGTCCCCTATCCTCCAGGCCGGCTCTACTCCCCTCTCGCTCCGTGGCTCGACGACTCATTGCGAGCTCACAGAACAGGGCTCCGGGCAGCCGAGCGGAAATGGAGGAAAACTCGCCTCCCTGCGGACCTGGCATCCTTTCACTCCCTCCTCTCTACATTTTCCTCCTCTGTCTCTGCTGCTAAAGCCACTTTCTACCACTCTAAATTCCAAGCATCTGCCTCTAACCCTAGGAAGCTCTTTGCCACCTTCTCCTCCCTCCTGAATCCTCCCCCCCCCTCCTCCCTCTCTGCAGATGACTTCGTCAACCATTTTGAAAAGAAGGTCGACGACATCCGATCCTCGTTTGCTAAGTCAAACGACACCGCTGGTTCTGCTCACACTGCCCTACCCTGTGCTCTGACCTCTTTCTCCCCTCTCTCTCCAGATGAAATCTCGCGTCTTGTGACGGCCGGCCGCTCAACAACCTGCCCGCTTGACCCTATCCCCTCCTCTCTTCTCCAGACCATTTCCGGAGACCTTCTCCCTTACCTCACCTCGCTCATCAACTCATCCCTGACCGCTGGCTACGTCCCTTCCGTCTTCAAGAGAGCGAGAGTTGCACCCCTTCTGAAAAAACCTACACTCGATCCCTCCGATGTCAACAACTACAGACCAGTATCCCTTCTTTCTTTTCTCTCCAAAACTCTTGAACGTGCCATCCTTGGCCAGCTCTCCCGCTATCTCTCTCAGAATGACCTTCTTGATCCAAATCAGTCAGGTTTCAAGACTAGTCATTCAACTGAGACTGCTCTTCTCTGTATCACAGAGGCGCTCCGCACTGCTAAAGTTAACTCTCTCTCCTCTGCTCTCATCCTTCTAGACCTATCGGCTGCCTTCGATACTGTGAACCATCAGATCCTCCTCTCCACCCTCTCCGAGTTGGGCATCTCCGGCGCGGCCCACGCTTGGATTGCGTCCTACCTGACAGGTCGCTCCTACCAGGTGGCGTGGTGAGAATCTGTCTCCTCACCACGCGCTCTCACCACTGGTGTCCCACAGGGCTCTGTTCTAGGCCCTCTCCTATTCTCGCTATACACCAAGTCACTTGGCTCTGTCATAACCTCACATGGTCTCTCCTATCATTGCTATGCAGACGACACACAATTAATCTTCTCCTTTCCCCCTTCTGATGACCAGGTGGCGAATCGCATTTCTGCATGTCTGGCAGACATATCAGTGTGGATGACGGATCACCACCTCAAGCTGAACCTCGGCAAGACGGAGCTGCTCTTCCTCCCGGGGAAGGACTGCCCGTTCCATGATCTCGCCATCACGGTTGACAACTCCATTGTGTCCTCCTCCCAGAGCGCTAAGAACCTTGGCGTGATCCTGGACAACACCCTGTCGTTCTCAACTAACATCAAGGCGGTGGCCCGTTCCTGTAGGTTCATGCTCTACAACATCCGCAGAGTATGACCCTGCCTCACACAGGAAGCGGCGCAGGTCCTAATCCAGGCACTTGTCATCTCCCGTCTGGATTACTGCAACTCGCTGTTGGCTGGGCTCCCTGCCTGTGCCATTAAACCCCTACAACTCATCCAGAATGCTGCAGCCCGTCTGGTGTTCAACCTTCCCAAGTTCTCTCACATCACCCCGCTCCTCCGCTCTCTCCACTGGCTTTTCTCCACAGTTGAAGCTCGCATCCGCTACAAGACCATGGTGCTTGCCTATGGAGCTGTGAGGGGAACGGCACCTCAGTACCTCCAGGCTCTGATCAGGCCCTACACCCAAACAAGGGCACTGCGTTCATCCACCTCTGGCCTGCTCGCCTCCCTACCACTGAGGAAGTACAGTTCCCGCTCAGCCCAGTCAAAACTGTTCGCTGCTCTGGCCCCCCCAATGGTGGAACAAACTCCCTCACGACGCCAGGACAGCGGAGTCAATCACCACCTTCCGGAGACACCTGAAACCCCACCTCTTTAAGGAATACCTAGGATAGGATAAAGTAATCCTTCTCACCCCCCCCCCTTAAAAGATTTAGATGCACTATTGTAAAGTGGCTGTTCCACTGGATGTCATAAGGTGAATGCACCAATTTGTAAGTCGCTCTGGATAAGAGCGTCTGCTAAATGACTTAAATGTAAATGTAAATAAAGCAAAGCAGTTTGACACATACAACGACACAGAGTTACACATGGAGTAAAACAAACATACAGTCAATAATACAGTATAAACAAGTCTATATACGATGTAAGCAAATGAGGTGAGATAAGGGAGGTAAAGGCAAAAAAAAGGCCATGGTGGCAAAGTAAATACAATATAGCAAGTAAAATACTGGAATGGTAGATTTGCAGTGGAAGAATGTGCAAAGTAGAAATAAAAATAATGGGGTGCAAAGGAGCTAAATAAATAAATAAAATATTTACAGTAGGGAAAGAGGTAGTTGTTTGGGCTAAATTATAGATGGGCTATGTATGTACAGGTGCAGTAATCTGTGGGCTGCTCTGACAGCTGGTGCAGCTCAATGTTATTGCCTATTTTCCATAAAGTGTATTGGTGTTTTAATGCACTTTAAATTAAGTTTGATTTGATTTAAATTTAAGTTTAATTCCTTTTGGCAGAAAAAAATACTGCTGATAAAAGAAGGAAAGTGTAGATAGTGTGATGGGAAAGAAAGGGTAAGAAAGGACGGAGAGAGAGCAAGAAATGGAAAACAGAGTGATGCATGGTGGGGGAAAGATAGCATCAGGGTAAAGCTTTGTTGGCAGTAAAGCTTTGTATAACTAACAGTGCTATTTTGCAGGATAATTCATGTTAGGTATTCTAATGCACTCCTCCCTGTGTTTGTTTTTGTGTGTTGCAGGGCTATACAGTGATGGTGGTCTGCATGGATACGAAGCTGTGTCGTAACAGAGGGCAGCGTGGGTAAAAGTTATGCGGCACTCCGCCCTGTACCACTGCCACCCTCTTCTGGGTGGGGCTCTGCTGCTACTGCTGGCTAGCTGCGCCATGGGCTGCCCCGCCCGCTGCGATTGCTCCGCCCAGACCAAGTCAGTCAGCTGCCATCGCAAGCGCCTGCCCACCATCCCTGAGGGCATCCCCATCGAGACCCGGCTTCTAGACCTGAGCAAGAACAAGCTGCGGAGCATCACCCCAGACAACTTCTCCTCCTTCCTACAACTGGAGGATCTGGACCTCAGCGATAACCTGATTGGCGTGGTCGAACCAGGCTCCTTCAAATTTCAGCTCTCCCTGCGCTCGCTGAACTTCCACAGCAACCTCCTCCAGCTGGTCCCTGCCGGCGTGCTCTCCGGCCTGGCCAACCTCACAAGTTTGGACCTCAGCCACAACAGGCTGGTGGTGCTGCTGGACCATGGCTTCCAGGACCTTCGAAGGCTGATTTCCCTGGAGGTAGGCGACAATGAGCTGGTGTTCATCTCGCAGAGGGCCTTCACGGGCCTGCTGGGCCTACAGAGCCTCACCCTGGAGCGCTGCAACCTGACTGTGGTGCCCACCGACGCCCTGGGTCACCTGCACAGCCTGGTGGAGCTCCGCCTGCGGCACTTGGGCATCGGCACCCTGAAGCCCTATTCCTTCAAGAGACTTCCCCGTCTTCGCCACCTGGAGATCGACTACTGGCCCTGGTTGGAAGTCTTACCCGCTCTGTCACTACACAGCCTCAACCTCACCACGCTCTCTGTCACCAATACCAACTTGTCTTCCTTTCCCGGCCATGCTCTACGCAACCTGCCCTACCTCACGCACCTCAACCTGTCCTTCTGCCACATCCAGCACATCCAGCAAGGGGTGCTAGACCAGCTTCCGCGACTGCAGGAGTTGCACCTGCGAGGAGCTCAACTGGTTTACATTGAACCCCTGGCCTTCCTGGGTCTCCCAGCACTACATATGTTGGACGTGTCCCACAACCAGCTGGACTCAGTGGAGCGAGCTGTGTTCAAGTCCCCTGACAGCCTGCAGACGCTGCTCATGGGGGGGAACCCACTGGTGTGCGACTGCCGGCTCCTATGGCTGCTGAGTGGCCGGAAGCCACCCTTTCTGCAGCTCCCTGACCCCCAGCCCGAGTGCAGTGCCCCTGAGCGCCTCCGTGGGAAACCCCTGCTGGACCTCAAGGAGCCACTGGTGACACGGTACGTGATCTGCACCAAGCCCCGGATTAGGCCCAACACCACCCAGCTGCTGTTGGCAGATGAGGGGAAGCCTGTTCGGCTCAACTGCATTGCAGACGGGGCTCCTCGGCCCTCCATGGCCTGGGTGACACCACATAGACAGTATGTCACAGTGAAAAGCACCGGTAGAGTGACGGTCCATACCGACGGCACCCTGGAGATCAAGGCTGCAGAGCTGCACGATAGTGGCGTGTACCTGTGTGTGGCCAGCAATGCGGCGGGCAACGCCAGCCTGTCGGCCTCGCTGGCGGTGAAGAGCCTGGGCATTAGCGACACATCGCTCTACGCCAACAAGATTGGACTCCTGGCAGACTCCAACGGGACCTGGGCCAACGGGACCGTCCTGTACAATATGACAAACCCCATAGACCTGAAGACCATCATCATCTCCACAGCAATGGGCTGCCTATCCTTCCTGGGCGTGGTCATTTTCTGTTTCCTGCTCCTGTTTGCATGGAGTCGTGGGAAGGGAAGGCACAAGAGCAACTTTGACATGGAGTACGTTCCCCGCAAATCGAACGGGACAGCAGCTGAGGCAACTGAGACAAGCGGGCCCAGACGAGTCAACATGAAAATGATTTAATTTAACAAAACGGACCAACTCATATGATAGTAACAAACAAAATACAGTGCATCTCATTTGCAAATATTTCTTTGATACAGTGGAGTCGTGAAAATGGAAGTGATGTACCGATGTAGTGGTGTTGATATGAAGATGATCTAGTGATTCAGTGGACATGTTGATAGAAAAGTTATCAATGATACTGTGGATGTGTTTATATAAAATGATGTAATCATACAATACACTGGATATAATAATATATAATCCACATATCAATATGACAGGGATGCAGTGATACACCGCTGGGCATGTGCTAGTTGGTGATGTAATGACTAATGATGTTGTAGACTCTCGTGACACCAAGGTGAGAAAGGAAGTCTCTTGGAGCGACGGGAGAAGTTGAGATGACAGTGGAGCTATCATTGCTCTGCCATGTCTGGAGTAAATTGTGTCTAATAACCATCTGAGCTGCAGGTGTGAGTGTGTGTGCGCGTGCGTGTATGTGTACTGCCTTTGTTGTGTGACAGGGTAATCATCAAGGATAATAGGGTCCAAAGTTGTTAGACCTGCCTTTGTATTTGTTAATTCATTGTAACAACAGTATTGTCACTGTTCAGTAAAATAACGTATGTTTGTATGCACATGCAAATCCCTCCAAACATTATCCAAGAGACCTGTTGCATATATTTTCAACTAGGTCATTGTTTCCCTTTGTACCACCTCAAGATAGACATAGAGGGATTTTTGCAAATCAACCTTCAACTCAAGGAACATTTATACACACGATATTTACAACTTTAAGTGGGATTTCAGCTCAAATCACTAGAAAAACACAAGACAACGTCTTCCTGAAGAAATAGTAGCAGCTGAAAATGTTGGTTATTGCTTGGAAAAAGACCACAGGTGATAAAATTTGTATGTTAAATCCCCTTTTATTACCTTGTAAATCAATGGCAGATTTTCCTGTCAGCAAATTCCCCTCATGTAACATAAAAAAAACGGTCAGTGACAAGACTAGACACAATAGCAAAGATTTACTGACCAATGTCCCCCTTGGAACAGGACAAATCTCAGCCCCGTTGAGTTATGGGTTGTATTGTATCCCCTCTTAATTTATTTATCCCAATGCTTCAAGCTGGCATGTCCTGAGGCCTCCCATGGGCTAAAAGGGGTTTCTGGGTATTTAATTGATGACATTTGAAGGTTGTGGTGTTTTTGTTGATATGTTTTAACTGTAAAAAAATATATATATATATATATATAAAAGGATGTATTAAGGGCAACTCTTTGTAAATGCAGGGATGTGTGTGTCAACATGTGTGATACCATGTTAAAGGTTGTATAAATGTTTTCATATGATAAATTTATGGGTATATTTTCAAACGGAAATAAATCGTAATCATACAGCTTTATGTGGTAATTTTGTCATTTCCAATGTCATATCAGTACTTTTTACATTAATTTTTACAATTTTACTTGATGTCTCAAACATTTGTAATAGCAAACCACAGATGTGCTGACTCCTTAGAAAAATGTGAACTAGAAACCAACATGGTGTGTTGTAGCAAGGATATAGATTGGTTGTAGCCTATGACGCAGGCCAAGGAAAGGTGACAAATGGGAATATTTTCATTTCCCAACAGATGTTTAATTCAACACTTCTTAAACCACACCTACTATACCCAACGAGCCTGAATCTCTCCTGAAAATCTGATAAATGTAGCTGCTCCTGATGTCTTCATTCAGCACCCTTCTCTTTACAGAGATCTGTGAAGGGTGCACTTGATGCTATCACGTTAATGGCTAAAAGTAGTTCTATCTTTGGAGTCGGCACAGGGAATATTCAAGAAGACAAGATCAAAGTCCCACCGATGGGCTTTTATCACTTTTGTTACAGTGGTTTCTCCACAACTTGGGAAAGAAAGAGGGCTCCAGTAAACAATGGGGAGAAAGAAATACCACATGGATAATATTACTCTAATTTCCACAGGCCATTTCTCTAGATGAAGAGGATTTGGTAATCAGTGCTTTAATGATTGGTGCTAAGCGTGCTTTGCTATCTGGGGAGGAAACATTGTTATTAGCTTTATTTTATGCCTATGATTAAACTTGGTGTCTACATTGATTATAGCGAGCATATTGTGCCTGCAGTGAAATTTAATAGAAAATAATGCAGGGAAACATTCAAAACCACTTCTTAAAGCTTTAAAAAAAAGAGACAGACCAAATATTATCACCAACAACACGAATGGCATCCATGCTGTTATTAAACCTCTTAGATTTTGAGCACTTTTGGACCGGTTCTGTGTGCACAAAAGCGCACTGTGAATGCCGTAGGGTCCTGTGCCTTCCCTTTCACTCTCCTACTGGAGCTGTATGGAAAGTGTCAGGTTTCACAGCCTACATTTGCATAGGGAGTGATTCAATCAATTCATGATTTTTGTTTTTGTTGCTTTTTGGACTAAAATTAAGGTTTGGGGTAGGCATTTTAAGAAGATACATTGTAGAAATTTGCGGGGTTTATGGCTGTGATAACTATTAAAGACCGAGTGAGGCCAGCCTGTGAGACGGCATATGAATGGTAACAGTCTAGTGGATCCAGCCACTGTGATATTCTTAACCGGGTTTAGAGCTCTCAACATGAAAAAAATAAATAATGATTTAATAGAATGGAAACAATAACACTTTCTCTTGATCATAGACGGAAGAAGTCACTTAGTCCTTAAAGATGAAATTGTAATGAGTCTGCACACATTTGAATGGTGTCTCTGTGCCCCTCAAATAGTGCCAATATTGGTTAATTGTACTGTCACTATGTATTTATTTATTTACAGTTGTAAGAAATCTGAAATCTTACAGTAAGTGTTTTATAACTTCATTGTTACTATACAGTACTTGTCAAAAGTTTAGACACACCTACTCATTTAAGGGTTTTTCTTTATTTTTTACAATTTTCTACATTGAAGAATAATAGTGAAGACATCAAAACTATGAAATAATACATGTAGTAACCAAAAACGTGTTAATTTTAGATTCTTCGAAGTAGATGACAGCTTTGCACACTCTTAGCATTCTCTCAACCAGCTGAGAAATGAATTTCAATTAACAGGTATGCCTTGTTAAAAGTTAATTTGTGGAATTTCTTTCCTTCTTAATGTGTTTGAGCCAATCAGTTGTGCTTTAACAAGGTAGGGTGGTATACAGAAGATAGTCCTACTTGGTAAAAGACCAAGTCCATATTATGGCAAGAACAGCTCCAATAAGCAAAGAGAAATGACAGCCCATCATTATTTTAAGACATGAAGGTCAGTCAATCTGGAAATTTCCAAGAACTTTGAAAGTTTCTTCAAGTGCAGTTGCAAAACCCATCAAGTGCTATGATGAAACTGGCTCTCATGAGGACAGCCACAGGAAAGGAAGACCCAGAGTTACCTCCTTTGCAGAGGATAAGTTCATTAGAGTTACCAGCCACATAAATTGCAGCCCAAATAAATGCTTCACAGAGTTTAAGGAACAGACACATCAACATTAACTGGTCAGAGGAAACTGTAAATCAGGCCGTCAGGGTCGAATTTCTGCAAAGAAACCACTACTAAAGGACACCAATAAGAGGATGAGACTTGCTTGCGCCAAGAAACATGAGCAATGAACATTAGACTGGTGGAAATCTGTCCTTTGTTCTGATGAGTCCAAATGTGAGATTTTTGGTTCCAACCGTTGTGTCTTTGTGAGACACAGAGTAGGTGAATGGATTATCTCTGCATGTCTGGTTCCCACCGTGAAGCATGGAGGAGGCGGTGTGGGGGTGCTTTGCTGGTGACACAATCTGTGATGTATTTAGAATTCAAGCTACACTTGGCTACCACAGCATTCTGCAGCAATACGCCATCCCATCTGGTTTGCACTTAGTGGGACTATCATTTGTTTCTCAACAAGACAATGACCCAAAAACACAGCTCCAGGCTGTGTAAGAGCTTTTTGACCATAGAGAGTGATGGAATGCTGCATCAGATGACTTGGCCTCCACAATCACCCAACCTCAACCGAATTGAGATGGTTTGGGATGAGTTTGACCGCAGTGAAGGAAAAGGATTCAACAAGTGCTCAGCATATGTGGGAACTGTTGGAAAAGCATTCCATGTGAAGCTGGTCGAGAGAATGCCAAGAGTGTGCAAAGCTGTCATCAAGGCAAAGGGTGGCTACTTTGAAGAATCTCAAATATAAAATATATTTTGATTTGTTTACACTTTGTTGGTTACTACATGATTCCGTATGTGTTTTTTCATAGTTTTGATGACTATTATTAGTAAAAATAGTATAAAATAAAGAAAAACCCTTGAATGATTAGGTGTGTCCAAGCTTTTGACTTGTACTGTATTTAGAAAGCCTTTCAGTCATTTCAAGACATAGCTACTGTCCCACTTTTGTTGAATAGGAAAGAAATCATAAAAAATAATTATGTTTGTTTATGTCTATTTAGGGGGAAATCTTTTATCTGTCCTATCATTCAACTGGTTTAATAGCATGCAGCCTGGCAGAATTACATCCTCAGCTCTACTTAGAATGAGACCCCAAGCACGCCATTAGCTTGAGCTTCCTGCTTAACCCCACAAAGGGTCTAGATCACAAACCTCACTGCTTCCCTGTGCAATTCCCCATTAAAACAAGGCTTGTGGCAAGTGTCAGTAAGATGCATACTGTGAAAGATGAGAGCAATAAAAGGATCGAAGAGCATCGCATCATACATTGATGTTGTTTATCAGAATGTGGATTTACACACAAGGAAAGCATTGGAGGGAGAGTCCAATGATGTCATCAAGCCCTGGTTCTTACTCCTTTAGCATATTCAAATCAGGATGATTCCCCCTCACTAATTACTTTGGGCTCCAAGAGTATAGGACCCCCCTGAGCATTACACACACACACACACACACACACACACACACACACACACACACACACACACACACACACACACACACACACACACACACACACACACACACACACACACACACACACACACACACACACACACACACACACACACACACACAGAGAGAGAGAGAGCGCCTGAGGCTAGGGATGTGATTTGTGCTCGATTGCAGAGGACTACAATCACATTAGGGATGTCCTCTGGGCTTGGATACGAACATGCCCTGGCTGTGTGATAACATAACCCTATAGGCAACTGAACAATGGGTGCATATTTAGATACGCAACACAGTGTGACAGCTTTTAGAACACTAGGATATATCTTACTTAAAAGGACAAAGGGTGAGAGAGAGACTGGAGATGAGTACGAAATTAACATAATTATGAAATTAATATCAATGTATTATGAAATAATTTAAAGCTGCGCTGCAGTTCGTCTCCAAGTTTTAATGTATGAATGATTAATTAGCGAGTGTGACTTTCTGCCCCCTTCTCCTACTGCAGATATTAAATCATAGAGGAAGAAAATCACAATGCAAGTTTCTGATTAATTAAAGCTTTAATTCTCCTTAGATCTATCTTGAAAGTGTGCTTTAAATAGGCCCATTGATCTACTGATGTTTGTTTGAGCTGGTATAGCCTTTTCTTTACATGATTCCTCTTGCTAAAACACAGATGTGTTCAGTTTTATGAAATAAGTATATTTTGGTTGCAATAAGAGGGCCAATAACTTTGAGGATAGGTTGAAGAAACAAAACAGCTAGACCTTTATTTTGGTAAGTGGTTGCTTGTCAGTCCAGGCAGTGAGGTCGATGTCAAGCCCTTTAGCTGATGGAGAGGTCATAGAGGCACTTAAAGGTGTCATGAAGGCTAATTAGCGAGAAGTAATGCTTATGGCCTTTAGGTCGAAACACAATTACTGACTAAATTAAAAAGTATGCAAGAGGAGATAAGGCACCAGTTATCAGCAATGGAAAGTTTTACCTTAAAACTCCTAATATTACCTCAAGTCAAAGACAAATATTAGCATTTAAATTGTTTATCTGTGTGGGATGAGGTTTTCATTGAATACAACCATTCCACTCATGTCCATGCATCCCACAGCTGAAGCTAAAGCAGGGCTGGGCCTAGTCGGTGCTTGGATGGGAGACCCCCTGGCTAAATCAGACAGATGCTGGGATCAGCGGCCCAGGCTAGTGATGGAGACACGGCCCTGTGAAATATGCTGTCGTTCAGGAGCGACCAAACTCAAGCCCTCATTATAAAGATCCCATGACATGTATTGCAGGAATAGTGGTGTAACTGTTAACCCTCAACATGATTCCCAATCTAGCCCCACGTTCAGTGCTTCAATGGCTATTCAATTATCATGTACCTAAAATGCACTCTTCCAATTATCCTGCACTTAAAATTGACAGAATTCGCAGTTCATCTCTCCCCTGTGATACCCGACATACTGGTACATACTGTAATGGCTGCTATGCATCGCCTATGTGAGTGCTTTACTGTACATTGGTAGAGGACGAAGTACATTTCCCAATATTAAATACATTGAGACATTGAGAAACACAGAATAAATGCCATCCACTCATCACCCGTCTATTCATGGGTGTTGTTATTGGTCTTTCAAATACTCTAACCCAAGATGATGCCTGAGAGATGGCCTGCTGTGTGTCACTGATCTTTGTCTCTCTGATAGTCTTATCTAAAATCCAGTTTATTGGCTTGTTTGTTTTTCCAGTATGGCGTCGAAGTGCAGCTGTCGAAAAGGGATTCAGTTCAGCTGAGACGGGACTCTTTGAAGTTCTCTTTTTCCAACCACTACAGAGATGGTTGTGCGTGCCTCATTTGGAATCATAGTGAGAAGGGCTCTGGGTTATAATTGTGCCTACGACCCACAGTTCCTCCTTTGAAATGTGGCAGTTGAGCCCTCTTGAAAAGTCTGAGCAAAGTTGCCTATCATCACTTGAAGGAAAAAGTGTTGATGTGATTTGTGCAACCTGCCTCATTTTAGAATTTCATCTGTCAACTTGCGACATAATCAAGGATACCATGGGATTGTTTTAACTAATCCAATCACAATCATTTGAAGTGAAAGTGTTGATGGTCTACAGTCCAGTGTAGTTTGTTTTATGAGAAAGAGGGTGGTAAAGAGGGCATGGGCAGAGGAGTGGATGAATTGCTCCCCTAGACACTCAGTAATACAATGTCAGTTGCACATTTCCACCCCTAATGGATTG
Source organism: Oncorhynchus gorbuscha (assembly GCF_021184085.1). NCBI lineage: Eukaryota > Metazoa > Chordata > Actinopteri > Salmoniformes > Salmonidae > Oncorhynchus > Oncorhynchus gorbuscha. Next base: position 74,372,787 of record NC_060182.1, on the reverse strand, counting down.
GGGAGGGTAAGATTATCCTACATTGTTAAAAGGGATTTATAATGTAATTTTAAATGGCCCTGGCTGGAGGCATAATTAAATTACCTTTGTTCAAAACAAACTCATCGCTGCCTCACTCAATGCAACCCTAATTCCTGCTGCTTATAGATGCGGTAGAGGTCAATAAAACTCAGCCAAGACCAAAACAATGGGGCTCCCGAGAGGCACAGCAGTCTAAGGCACTGCATCACAGTGCTAGAGGTGTCACTACAGACCCTGGTTTCGATTCCGGGCTGTGTCCCAACCGGCCATGATCGGGAGTCCCATAGGGCAGCGCACAATTGGCCCAGCGTTGTCGTGGTTAGGGTTTGGCCGGTGTAGGCCGTCATTGTAAATATGAATTTGTTCTTAACTGACTTGCTTAGTTAAATAAAGGTTAAATAAAAACATACAACAATACAATGGAATTGCCATGGGAAAGGTTAGTGGGGAAAGATCCCAAGTCTCCTCATTATCCCACAGCAAAATTAACCTACATTTAGGCCATGGTTTATACGTGTATGTCACACTATGTTGAGGTAAAAATCTGAGTATAATGCTTGCATGGATGTCAACCCTAATATATGTTTATGTCATCATTACCAATCAACTGCATTAGTACAGTTAAAAACGACTGACTAGCACCACCGACGCACTACAGCAGGTGTATCTCAATGATCATCCCTAAAGCCAACACCTCATTCGGCCGCCTTTCGTTCCAGTACTCTGCTGCCTGTGACTGGAACGAATTGCAAAAAAAAAAAAAAAAAAATCGCTGAAGTTGGAGACTTTTATCTCCCTCACCAACTTCAAACATCAGCTATCTGAGCAGCTAACCAATCGCTGCAGCTGTGTACATAATCTATTGGTAAATAGCCCACCCATTTTCACCTACCTCATCCCCACAGTTTTTATTTATTTACTTTTCTGCTCTTTTGCACACCAATATGTCTACCTGTACATGATCATCTGATCATTTATCACTCCAGTGTTAATCTGCAATATTGTAATTATTCGCCTACCTCCTCATGCCTTTTGCACACATTGTATATAGACTCCCCTTTTTTTCTACTGTGTTATTGACTTGTTAATTGTTTACTCCATGTGTAACTCTGTGTTGTCTGTTCATACTGCTATGCTTTATCTTGGCCAGGTCGCAGTTGCAAATGAGAACTTGTTCTCAACTAGCCTACCTGGTTAAATAAAGGTGAAAAAAAAAAATATGTATGCTAGCTATGCTAACTAGCGTATATGAACGGGAGTTAGCATTTAGCAGTCAGTTCTTCTAAACCTTAAAAGGAGCCACTTCTACATGTTTTGCAGCAAAAACAACCAAATATATCAAAATTGGACTTAAGCAACCACATTGTGGGCATGTCATAATACATAAATCATGATGGATTTGACAGATATCCACTTTGTTTGATCAGATATGTTTAATGTGCGCCAACTCCTTTACCTCATCTATGCAGTGATTATTTGCATATCAGGTGCAAGTCAAGTCAAAAGTATCAAATCAAATTTTATTTGTCATATGCGCCGAATACAACAGGTGTAGACATTACAGTGAAATGCTTACTTACAAGCCCTTAACCAACAATGCAGTTATTAAAAAAATACCAACAAAAAAATAAATAAAAGTAACAAAGAATTAAAGAGCAGCAGTCAAATAACAATAGCGAGGCTATATACAGGGGGTACTGGTACAGAGTCAATATGCGGGGGCACCGGTTAGTCGAGGAAATTGAGGTAATATGTACATGTAGGTAGAGTTATTAAAGTGACTATGCATAGATAATAAACAGAATAGCAGTAGTGTAAAAGAGGGTGGGGGAGGGAGGGGCAATGCAAATAGTCTGGGTAGCCATTTGATTAGATGTTCAGGAGTCTTATGGCTTTGACAATTCTTCGGGCCTTCCTCCTGGTATTGAGGTCCTGGGTGGCAGGAAGCTTGGCCCCATTGATATACTGTCTGTACGCACTACACAAAACATTAAGAACTCCTTCTCTTTCCATGACATAGATCTGACCAGGTGAATACAGGTGAAAGCTATGATCCCTTACTGATGTCACTTGTTAAATCCCTTTCAATCAGAGTTGATAAAGGGGAGGAGACAGGTTAAAGATGTATTTTTAAGCCTGGAGAAAATGGATAGTGTATGTCAAAATCAAATCAAACATTATTTGTCACATGCACCGAATACAACAAGTATAGACCTTACCGTGAAATGCTTACTTACAAGCCCTTTAACCAACAGTTCAGTTCAAGAAGAGTTAAGAAAATATTTACCAAATAAACTAAAGTAACATTTTTTTAAATAAAAATTAACACAATAACATAACAATAACGAGGATATATACAGGGGGTACCGATACCGAGTCAGTGTGCAGTGTACAGGTTAGTTGAGGTAATTTGTACATCTAGGTAAGGGCGAAGTGACTATCAATAGATAATAAACAGCGAGTAGCAGCAGTGTACAAAACAAATGAAGGGGGTGGGGTCAATGTAATAGTCCGGTGGCCATTTGATTAATTGTTCAGCAGTGTTATGGCTTGGGGGTAGATGCTGTTAAGGAGCCTTTTGGTCCTAAACTTGGCGCTCTGGTACCACTGGCTGTGCGGTAGCAGAGAAAACAGTCTATGACTTGGGTGACTGGGATCTCCGACAATTTTACGGGCTTTCATCTGACACCACCTATTATATAGGTCCTGGATTTCAGGAAGCTTGGTCCCAGTGATGTACTGGGCCATATGCACTACCCTCTGTAGCGCCTTACCGCAGATGCCGAGCAGTTGCCATACCAGGCGGTGATGCAACCAGGATGCTCTAGGATGGTGCAGCTGTAGAACTTTTTGAGGTTCTGGGGAACCATGCCAAATCTTTTCAGTCTCCTGAGGGGGAAAAGGTTTTGTCGTGCCCTCTTCACGACTGTCGTAGTGTGTTTGGACCATTATAGTTTGTTGGTGATGTAGACACCAAGGAACTTGAAACTCTCGATCTGCTCCACTACAGCCCCATTGACGTTAATGGGGGCCTGTTGGGCCCGCCTTTTCCTGTAGTCCACGATCAGCTCCTTTGTCTTACTCACATTGAGGGAGAGGTTGTTGTCCTGGCACCACACTGCCAGTTCTCTGACCTCCTCCCGATGTCTCATCGTTGTTGGTGATCAGGCCTACCACTGTTGCGTCATCAGCAAACTTAATGATGGTGTTGGAGTCGTGTTTGGCCACGCAGTCGTGGGTGAACAGGGAGTACAGGAGAGGACTAAATACACACCCCTGACGGGCCCCAGTGTTGAGGATCAGCGTGGCAGACGTGTTGTTGCCTAGCCTTACCACCTGGGGGTGGCCTGTCAGGATCCAGTTGCAGAGGGAGGTGTTTAGTCCCAGGTTCCTTAGCTTAGTGATGAGCTTCGCGGGCACTAAGGTGATGAACGCTGAGCTGTAGTCAATGAACAGCATTCTCACATAGGTGTTCCTTTGGTCCAGGTGGGAAAGGGAAGTGTGGAGTGCGATTGAGAATGCATCATCTTCAGATGAGAATGGGCAAGACAAAAGATGTATGTGCCTTTGAATGAGGTATGGTAGTAGGAGCCAGGCGCACCAGTTAGTGTTAAGAACTGCAACGCTACTGGGTTTTTCAAGCTCAACAGTTTCCTATGAGTATCAATAATGATCCACCAAAGGACATCAAGACAATTTTACATAACTTTGGGTAAGATTGGAGTAAACATGGGCCAGCATCCTTGTAGAACGCTTTCGACACCTTGTGGAGTCCATGCCCTGAGGGAGGGGGGTACAACTCAATATTAGGAAGGTGTTTCTAATGTTTGGTATTCTCAGTGTATGAATCAACCTTCAATATTATTTATTTGTTTTGCATGTAAAATTACATCATCTATCTTAGATACCCATAATATTTCGCTAGACGGCAGTGTGCCTTCACGACATATAATGTAGTGTTGACGAATGAGGAAGTGATTCTATTTCTCCGTGTTTTTCTGTTAAAGCAAATAGTATGGATATACTGACAAGTTACATGTCTCTCCGCCCTAACAATGGGAGGGAGAAAGATTTTCCGCTGAATTGGGCCTTTCTCTTCCTCTCTGCTTAACGGTCCCCCGTTTGCACCCCCACACAGTAGGTGGCAGAGTGCACTTTTAACATATGTTTGTGCCGTCATAGTACAATATTAATGCGAGCTACAAACAAAATACATTGATATTTTGGTGAGTAAAGCCTCTCTTTTAAATTCAGATATAATTGAAAATGTTTTCGGACATGCCAGTTTCTATTTACAGCACGTTTACCAACATTATATGTACTAACGTTACAGCTTGGCTAGCTAGCTACTGCTTGTAATGCATACATACGCCTAACTAACTAGTACTGAGTCAGCTACTGGCTCTATTAAGATGTGTAGTTCTCCTTTTATGTTTCACATTATTTAAACCCCAGAAAACATTAACCTTGACCACTTGTTATAGACAGTAACCGAGCCTTTGACTATGACTCTCAGTTCCATGAAACATAGCTCATTGGACGAAGACGTCTTCTGTGGGAGTTTGGTTAAGAGCCGCGACACTCAATCTGAACATTAACAGACGTAGTTTACGCCACGGTAAGGTTTTGGATGTATAAGGACATTACCTTTCATATCAGCAAGAAGAAAACAAAGGTTACATTGATACACACCTTGATAGGGTTCATGTTCCCACTAAGGCTATATCTCCATGTTACAGCGCTTTTTTTAAACAGAAAATAGACGGCAGTCAAGAGGTGACCACTTGTGCTAGTTAGCCATCTAGCATGCACCTGGCTGTGTAGTTTTGTTGGATACACCCATAGCTGTATGGATCTGTACAAAACTGCTACAGTAAGTGTGTCTCTTTTATTTGAAGGATTTATTCTCGCGGATATAGGTTAAGGGCCATATGTTTCGAAAGCCGTATCGCAAGCAATGATTATTGACGTTTCTAAACGTTAAAACACTGCGTCGGGATTGTAGTTCACACGAGCCAGTCGTGGGCGAAGCTAATGGCTGAAAACCAGGGAGAAGGCAGATTTATTTTGTATTATTTCACCTTTATTTAACCAGGTAGGCCAGTTGAGAACAAATTCTCATTTACAACTGTGACCTGGCCAGGATGAAGCAAAGCCGTGCGACAAAAACACAGAGTTACACATGGGATAAACAAACGTACAGTCAATTACAGAATAGAAAAATCTGTATACAGTATGTGCAAATGAAGTAAGGAGGTAAGGCAATAAATATGCCAATAGTGGCGAAGTAATTACAATGTAGCAATTTACACTGGAGTGATAGATGTGCAGATGAGGATGTGCAAGTATAAATACTGGTGTGCAAAAGAGCAGAAAAACAAATATGGGTATGAGGTAGGTAGTTGGTTGGATGGGCTATTTACAGATGGGCTGTGTACAGTTGCAGCATCAGTAAGCTTCTCTGACAGCTGATGCTTAAAGTTAGTGAGATAAGTCTCCAACTTCAGTGATTTTTGCAATTAGTTCCAGTCATTAGCAGCAGAGCACTGGAAGGAAAGGCGGCCAAAGGACGTGTTGGCTTTGGGGATGACCAGTGAAATATACCTGCAGGAGCGCGGAGGGTGTTGCTATGGTGACCAGTGAGCTGAGATGAGGTGGAGCTTTACCTAGCAAAGACTTATAGATGACCTGGAGCCAGTGGGTTTGGCGACAAATATGTAGCGAGGACCAGCCAACGAGAGCATACAGGTCGCAGTGGTGGGTAGTATATGGGGCTTTGGTGACAGACTGCATCCAATTGGTTGAGTAGAGTGTTGGAGGCTATTTTGTAAATGACAACGTCAAGGATCGGTAGGATAGTCAGTTTTACGAGGGTAAGTTTGGCAGCATGAGTGAAGGAGGTTTTGTTGTGAAATAGAAAGCCGATTCTAGATTTAACTTTGGATTGGAGCAAGAGCGACGTCATTGATATATACAGAGAAAAGAGTCGGCCCGATAATTGAACCCTGTGGCACCCCCATAGAGGCTGCCAGAGGTCCGGACAACAGGCCCTCCGACTTGACACACTGAACTCTGTCTGAGAAGTAGTTAGTGAACCAGGCAATGCAGTCATTAGAGAAACCAAGGCTGTTGAGTCTGCCGATAAGAATACGGTGATTGACAGAGTCGAAAGCCTTGGCTAGGTGGATGAAGACTGCTGCGCAGTACCGTCTTTCATCGATGGCGGTTATATCATTTAGGGCCTTGAGCGTGGCTGATGTGCACTGGTGACCAGATTGCATAGCGGAGAAGTTACGGTGGGATTCGAAATGGTCGGTGATCTGTTTGTTCGCTTGGCTTTCGAAGACTTTAGAAAGGCAGGGCAGGATGGATATACGTCTGTAATAGTTTGGGTCGAGAGTGTCTCCCCCTTTGAAGAGGGAGATGACCGCGACCACTTTCTAATCTTTTGGAATCTCAGATGATACGAAAGAGAGGTTGAACAGACTAGTAATAGGGGTTGCAACAATGGCGGTGGATAATTTTAGGAATAGTCCAAAATACAGTCAACATTGCTTATACACACTACTTAGTACCTACTGATGCGTATGAAAGTCATGTAGTGGCGGTATAGGGCATATCAATTATGTATTACAATTTAGAAATCATGCACAAAGTAGCCTACACAATCGTAATCCATGTGAAATATATTAACATGCGTGCCGCGCCGCACACACAGCCTACTTTCAGCTGAATAAATCAAATCACATTTTATTAGTCACATGCGCCCCTAATCAACAATGCAGTTAAAAAAAATATGTGAATAAGAAATAAAAATAACAAGTAATTAAAGAGCAGCAGTAAAATAACAATAGCGAGACTATATACAGGGGGAAACCGGTACAGAGTCAATGTGCGGGGACAGTGGTTAGTCGAGGTAATATGTACATTAGGTAGTTATTAAAGTGACTGCATAGATAAAGAGAAGCAATGGTGTAAAAGAGGGGGGGGAATGCAAATAGCCTGGGTAGCCATTTGATTAAATGTTCAGGAGTCTTATGGGTTGGAAGTAGAAGCTGTTTTGAAGCCTCTTGGACCTAGACATGGTGCTTCGGTACCGCTTGTGTTGCAGTAGCAGAGAGAACAGTCTATGACTAGGGTGGAAAGGAGTCTTTGACAATTTTTAGGGCCATCCTTTGACACCATATCATTTAGTTTACTTGATAGCTACCTACACAAATAGTTAGCTAGAATAATAATAAATGTAATAAAGTGTTAATAACAAGATAAAACTTCATTTAAATTTGGTAAGACCGCTTTAAGTTTCCCTGCATTAAAGTCCCCGGCCACTAGGTGCACCGCCTCTGCGTGAGCGTTTTCCTGTTTGCTTATGGCGGAATACAGCTCATTGAGTGCGGTCTTCGTGCCAGACTCAGTCTGTGGTGGTATGTAGACAGCTATGAAAAGTACAGATAAACTCTCTAGGTAGATAGTGTGGTCTACAGCTTATCATGAAATACTCTACCTCAGGCGAGCAAAACCTTGGGACTTTTAGATATCCTGCACCAGCTGTTAATTAACAAAAATACATAGTCTGCCGCCCCTTGTCTTACCACACGCCACTGTTCTACCCTGCTGATACAGCGTATAACCAGCCAGCTGTATGTTGATAATGTCGTGGTTCAGCCACAACTCCGTGAAATAATCTATTACAGTTTTGAATGTCCTGTTAGTAGTTTAATCTTCTGCCTAGGTTATCCATTTTATTTTCCAAAGTTTGCACGTTTGCTAGCAGGTTGGAAGGCAGTGGGGGTTTATTTGATCGCCCACAAATTCTCAGAAGCCTGCCCTCAGGCCCCCTTTTCTCAGCCTTCTCTTCATGCAAATAACGGGGATCTGGGCCTGTTCCCGGGAAAGCAGTATGTCATTCTCGTTGGACTCGTTAACGGGGTAAAAAAGGATTCTGCCAGTTCGTGGTGAGTAATCGCAGTTCTGATGTCCAGAAGTTATTTTCGGTCATAATAGACGGTGGAAGCAACATTATGTACAAAATAAGTTAAAGAAACAAACAAAAAAAACACAATTGCCTTCACCGGCAATCTTATTTACACTTTAGGCATTTAGCAGACGCTCTGTCCAGAGCGACTTACAGTAGTGAGTGCATATATTTTTGTACTGGTCCCCCATGGGAATCAAACCCACCACCCTGGCATTACAAGCGCCATGCTCTACCAACTGATCCACATGGGGCATCTGCAGGCATCAGCAGTTGTTGTTTTTTTGTTGCATGGAGCAGCTCACAGAATAATGACATCTGTAGCTGGTAGGGTAGGAAATATGTTTAAATTTATATCTACCAGTAAATGCTAACTAAGACAACAATGGGTATGCAAACCAGGTATTGAAAAAGTTTAGTCTGAAGTGTTGGTTAGGCTATTTGATGCGCAATTGTCATCATGCTGTTTGCATCAGGGGCATAGACATCAATGAATCAAATGTATTTACGAAGCCCTTTTTACATCAGCCGATGTCAGTGCTATTTTTTAATTATTTTTATTTCACCTTTATTTAACCAGGTAGGCAAGTTGAGAACAAGTTCTCATTTACAATTGCGACCTGGCCAAGATAAAGCAAAGCAGTTCGACACATACAACGACAGAGTTACACATGGAGTAAAATTAACATACAGTCAATAATACAGTAGAAACAAGTCTATATACGATGTGAGCAAATGAGGTGAGATAAGGGAGGTAAAGACAAACAAAAAGGCCATGGTGGCAAAGTAAATACAATATAGCAAGTAAAATACTGGAATGGTAGATTTGCAGTGGAAGAATGTGCAAAGTAGAAATAAAAAATAATGGGGTGCAAAGGAGTAAAATAAAATAAATACAGTTGGGAAAGAGGTAGTTGTTTGGGCTAATTTATAGGTGGGCTATGTACAGGTTTAGTAATCTGTGAGCTTCTCTGACAGTTGGTGCTTAAAGCTAGTGAGGGAGATAAGTGTTTCCAGTTTCAGAGATTTTTGTAGTTCGTTCCAGTCATTGGCAGCAGAGAACTGGAAGGAGAGGCGGCCAAAGAAATAATTGGTTTTGGGGGTGACCAGAGAGAGATACCTGCTGGAGCGCGTGCTACAGGTGGGTGATGCTATGGTGGCCAGCGAGCTGAGATAAGGGGGGACTTTACCTAGCAGGGTCTTGTAGATGACATGGAGCCAGTGGGTAGTATATGGGGCTTTGGTGACAAAACGGATTGCACTGTGATAGACTGCATCCAATTTGTTGAGTAGGGTATTGGAGGCTATTTTGTAAATGACATCGCCGAAGTCGAGGATTGGTAGGATGGTCAGTTTTACAAGGGTATGTTTGGCAGCATGAGTGAAGGATGCTTTGTTGCGAAATAGGAAGCCAATTCTAGATTTAACTTTGGATTGGAGATGTTTGATGTGGGTCTGGAAGGAGAGTTTAGTCTCACCAGACACCTACAGTGCCTTGCGAAAGTATTCGGCCCCCTTGAACTTTGCGACCTTTTGCCACATTTCAGGCTTCAAACAAAGAGAAGCAAACAAAAAGATATAAAACTGTATTTTTTTGTGAAGAATCAACAACAAGTGGGACACTATCATGAAGTGGAACAACATTTATTGGATATTTCAAACTTTTTTAACAAATCAAAAACTGAAAAATTGGGCGTGCAAAATTATTACTTTCGCAAGGCACTGTAGGTATTTGTAGTTGTCCATGTATTCTTAGTCAGAGCCGTCCAGAGTAGTGTTGTTGGACAGGCGGGCAGGTGCAGGCAGCGATCGGTTGAAGAGCATGCATTTAGTTTTACTTGTATTTAAGAGCAATTGGAGGCCACAGAAGGAGAGTTGTATGGCATTGAAGCTTGTCTGGAGGGTTGTTAACACAGTGTCCAAAGAAGGGCCAGCAGTATACAGAATGGTGTCGTCTGCGTAGAGGTGGATCAGAGACTCACCAGCAGCAAGAGCGACCTCATTGATGTATACAGAGAAGAGAGTCGGTCCAATAATTGAACCCTGTGGCACCCCCAGAGACTGCCAAAGGTCCGGACAGCAGACCCTCCGATTTGACACACTGAACTCTATCAGAGAAGTAGTTGGTGAACCAGGTGAGGCAATCATTTGAGAAACCAAGGCTGTCGAGTCTGCTGATGATGTAGTGATTGACAGAGTCGAAAGCCTTGGCCAGATCAATGAATACGGCTGCACAGTAATGTTTCTTATCGAAGGCGGTTAAGATATCGTTTAGGACCTTGAGCGTGGCTGAGGTGCACCCATGACCAGCTCTGAAACCAGATTGCATAGCAGAGAAGGTATGGTGAGATTCGAAATGGTCGGTAATCTGTTTTTTGACTTGGCTTTTGAAGACCTTAGAAAGGCAGGGTAGGATAGATATAGGTCTGTAGCAGTTTGGGTCAAGAGTGTCCCCCCTTTGAAGAGGGGAATGACCGCAGCTGTTTTCCAATCTTTGGGAATCTCAGACGACACGAAAGAGGTTGAACAGGTGTCAACAATTTCGGCAGATAATTTTAGAAAGAAAGGGTCCAGATTGTTTAGCCCGGCTGATTTGTAGGGGTACAGATTTTGCAGCTCTTTCAGAACATCATCTGAACGGATTTGGGAGAAGGAGAAATGGGGAAGGCTTGGGCGAGTTGCTGTGGGGGGTGCAGTGCTGTTGACCGGGGTTGGAGTAGCCAGGTGGAAAGCATGGCCAGCCGTAGAAAAATGCTTCTTGAAATTCTCAATTATAGTGGATTTATCAGTGGTGACAGTGTTTCCTATCGTCAGTGCAGTGGGCAGCTAGGAGGAGGTGTTCTTATTCTCCATGGACTTTACAGTGTCCCAGAACTGTTTTGAGTTAGTGTTTCAGGAGCAAATTTCTGCTTGAAAAAGCTAGCCTTGGCTTTAACTGTCTGTATAATGGTTTCCAGCTTCCCTGAACAGCTGCATATCACGGGGGCTGTTCGATGCTAATGCAGAACGCCATTTGATGTTTTTGTGTTGGTTAAGGGCAGTCAGGTCTGAGGAGAACCAAGGGCTATATCTGTTCCTGGTTCTACATTTCTTGAATGGGGCATGCTTATTTAAGATGGTTAGGAAGGCATAAAAAAACAACAGGCATCCTCTACTGACGGGATGAGATCAATATCCTTCCAGGATACCCCGGCCAGGTCGATTAGAAAGGCCTGCTCGCTGAAGTGTTTCAGGGAGCGTTTGACAGTGATGAGTGGAGGTCGTTTGACCGCTGACCCATTACGGATGCAGGCAATGAGGCAGTGGATGGGCCTGGGTGGACAGAGGCCCACCCAATGGGGAGCCAGACCCTGACGGGCCCACCCAATCAGATTTATGTGGTTTCAGCATTGTTGTGGACTTAGACCATCAAAATTGTATTTTCTATTAAATAAAGTGTACTTTTTTTGTTGTTGGGTGGGGGGGGGGGTGAAAATCTGGAAAACCATAACAAAAACTTGATTTTTCACACAGGGTGCCTTTCGCTGGGTGGGCTATTTGGGAACTTTTTTGGCTAAATTTGAGTATACCCACTTCTCCAGGCACCACTACACCACTGTATAGGGCCGATGGAAAGACAGCAGTCACACACAGTATGATTTTAAAGGATAAGCAGTCCATGAACTCTGACATAATAAGCCAGTAGATCCTGATCATAAGAATACAAAAACACAGCCATTAGGTGTTTCCCAATCAAAATGTACAACTATTACTCCCGTTGCATGAAACAGTTGGCACACAAAGTAACCAGTGACTTAAAGTGAAACTGACAGTATTTTAACTGCTTTGCAGATATGAAACAAACAGACAATCATAATATCAGTCAAGAGGTTTTAAAAATAGGTTCTATTTGACTCAACGTTCCATGACGTACGCTAAGGCATTGTTGGCAGAATAGATGAATACAGTTCAATGCATGATTAATATTCATCAATACATTTCTTGGTAGTCCAAAAAGTATTTATCAGGTTGTAAATTACATCTGGCCTGGTACATTGTTTGCTGCCTCCATTCGGGATGCACTGTTTCAATGACTCAATATTCTGGACAAAAACTGACAAATGTAACCAAGGTTGGGAATGTCAATACATTCAAACTAGCAAGGGCAATGATCACAAACCAGTCATAATGTGGCTAATAGGCTAACGTATCTATTTATGTAGCACGCTAAAAACACAGAGCCTAATGTTAGCTTGCTAGCTGCTAGGAGGATGACATGCCATTGCAGGAGTGGGTGGGTGAGTGACTGACTTTTTCCCTTATTGTTTTTTGGTGGCTATACACTGCTAGAGAAGCAGGTTTCATTTGGTTATTTAGCAAGAACTTGTACATCTATTATATATTAAGCATATCTCTTGCGTTTGCAAATTCACTCTGACTATCTACTTTGATTTCGGAGCACTCTCGTCTGTGTGCCAGAGCGCAGAACTGATGAATTTACGAACGGAACACCTGCTGAATATGACCGATATCAGTAAACGTAGGGGGGGAAGTTATAGTTAGTCAAGAACGCTGTAGATAACATGTAAGCAGCCTAACCAGCTCTACTGCGCCGAGTAAAATGGTCAGAGTGAGGTGTTCTCATTTGTGTCTGGGAGTAGCAAGCTAGCCAACTTTAGCCAGTTAGCTTGGGTGGTTGTTTGGGACAAGCATGCATTGGCAGGCAAGCTACAGAAGGAAGAGTAGGTTGCAATTCCATATGGTTTATCATTGCAATTTTGATGGACAACTAGCCGAAAAAGTTTGAGTGTTTATCTAATGTTCCTTCATCAGATTTGAGCTTATCTTGCTCATAACAGAGGGACAGAGAGTCTACCTTTTCATGGTTGTTTGGTCAATAGGACTGTAAAGTTCCAAAATGTAAGAGGACTCCTGTGGTGTTTTCATATGTGCAGAAATCCATTTGGGTGTATTTTGTGGCTTTTGGCTAATGCGTTCTAATAATCTAAAGTCGCGCTGTTCAACTGCCTGTAAACACACAGTTCAGTTCAAAGTGAATGATGGCAGCCGCGGGTGGCAAATGGCTTGTTTGTAATGGTCTACTGTCACTCTGATTGGCTACAGCGCACTGGTCTGAGTGTTTTTATTCGGTTTTATTTTCTGCAGTGTCTATTAATTGTCCAAATGCACGGCCACTTTCCCACTCTATATTGCTATAGAATTTTCACAAATGCCTTCCCAAACATTCTAGGAATTTATGAAAATGACTAAGTGGTCGCTTGTCAGACCATTTTAAAGTGTCCTTCTTTCTGGGGGTGTATATGAACAGATTTGAGTAAGGTTTCATATTGCTAAAATGCTGTCCGTTACACTTTAAATGCAACAATGTTTCACATGCACACAAGGTATTTTCAAATAGATGTCTAACGGCAAGCATGCTGCACTAAAAAAAATCCAGTTCCACTCACCAGATGATGATCATTTGAAACTTAACTTCTTTTTGAAAGCTAACAAATTAGCAACAACATCCTCTTTGATAACACCTGCTGCAAACTAGCTAGCTAGACCTTGTGAAAACTGATGCTCGCTATTGCCCAATGACCTATTGGACTTCAAAAAGGCAGAAGTTTCTGTACATTTTTGTAAGAACGGTCTCAATTATTAAGTCAAAATGTGATTGTTGATTCCACTGTTACTCCAAAAAAAATACCTAATACAGTTGAGCATTTCACTTAAGGTTGATTTGATTTGATTTGATTTGATTATTTGATTTGAATGGCAGATGCCTTTTATCTAGCTTCTGATGGCTTAGCCAATGGCTGACTTGGATAGCTAGATTTATCTCCCCAGAGACCAGCACAGAAAAATCCTGATTGGATATGTTTTTTTTCTCTTTAGTGTTAAACCTTTCCAACAAAACTAAAGAGATTAAATCAGAACATCATTGAAAGTAATTATAATGATTGTTCCCTGCTGTGTTTGGGTTAATAATAATTCATAGTGGCTCTATTTTCCCTCAGCATGCATTGTTTCACTATTGTTTCACTATATAGAATCCATATGATCTGAAATATGAACACAGAAATACTGGAAATTTTAAACTCTTATTATGGTGATTTGACAATTACAATCATGGTCTTGACTCAGACTCGATTTGCTCCCGAACACAACACTGGAAAATACACACCAATTTCTTTAATATTTTAGATAGTTAAAAGGTATTATGTCTTGTGTGGACTTATACACTATGAGACTAAACTTGCCTGTTTTTAATGGAGATTTGTATTTATGAAGGTGCAAGAGTTCAATATTGTTAGTTTGTGGGCTGGATTCTTTGTATGACATCTATTTTCTCTTCCTATAAGATAACTTGAACAATAAATAGATGTATAATTCTACCAGCCAGGCATGATCTACGTTCCACCTTTCTGGTCTTCCAACCCACCCCCAGGTACAGTAACAACATGTCTTCTGGCCCACCTCAGTCGCCCGCAGTGGCTAAGACAGAGGTGACTGTCGAAGGAGAATGCCCTCTCCTCGCCGCCACCTTTGCCTACTGGGACAACATCCTAGGCCCGCGAGTGCGCCACATCTGGGCTCCCAGGTGTGAGCAGCCGCTGTTGCTGAGTGACGGTGAAGTCACCTTCCTGGCCAATCACACGCTGAACGGGGAGATTCTGCGCAGCGCCGAGTGTGGAGCGGTGGACGTCAAGTTCTTTGTCCTAGCTGAGAAGGGCGTCATCATTGTCTCGCTGATCTTTGATGGCGAGCTGAAGGGTGACAAGAACACGTGTGCCCTGTCCATTATTCTTCCACAGACAGAGCTGGCCTTCTACTTGCCCCTGCACACTGTCTGTGTGGAGAGGCTCAAACACATAATCCGCAAGGGACGCATCTGGATGCAGAAAGTAAGTGTTCAGATTTTAAGTGCCAAGTCTATCCCCTACTAGGCCACCCCCTTAAGGCAGTTTTTCTCAATCCATCACTAGGGAAAATGATTTATCATTATAGCCCAGTACTATCACCTGAATCACCTAGCCTGCCATGCCGGTATTTGTCATTGACATACAGGGCTACAACATCATTTCTGTGCTGACATCAGAGATTGTCCCCATCATGGAGCTGCTGTCCTCCATGAAGACACACAGTGTCCCAGAGGACATAGATGTGAGTATCAGAAGCCATCGTGCAAAAAATATAGTAAAGCTCATTATACTCTGCAGACCCATTTATGTTGCAACTTTGCTTTTAACAGTTAGTGGGGTCTGAAATTGACAACATTGATGAAGATTAGCAAAAATTACTGAATAAAATGAATAATTCAAATACTGTATACTATATTTTATGCTAAAAAAAAGGGAAATACATTTTTTTTACTAATACAATTTTTGAGGTTTTGAACTATTGACACCCCTGTCTTCAATACCTCACCTTGCAAGGATAACGGCACTGAGCCTTTTTCTAAAATGCTTTGAGTTGGAGAACACATTGGGATGGATCTTAGACAATTTCTCCTTCCAGATCCTTGATATCCTACATCTGGGTTAATGGACTGGACTGTCCTCTTCAACAGGTTTTCAATCAGACCTGGGCAGGGGGGCTGGCTAACAACTGATGAGAGTGTGAAATAACACAAGCGTAGACCAAAATTGACCTTTCTCCAGGGAAATGACTCAGGACTTTTATTCAGGGAATGAAACAACAGAATGCGTCATGGCGCTGGGTAGCAATTACAACCAAACCAAAACCTAGCTCGTCTTTGAGCCTTTCTACACAGGTCTTCCGGTCCCTGTCTGCTACTGGACATCTAAGCTGTTTACCGGAGTATCCGACAAAAGAAAACAGAAATCCAACAGTATTGTCCTTACTTGGGTCAGGTCTACAGCCAAGTAACACCCGGTAGGTTCCTGTCCAGTGTGGGTTTGATATCCTTCCCAGTGTTGGAGGGCTCTGCATGTCAGCTTTTTTTACATTTATTTTTTACCTTTATTTAACAAGGCAAGTCAGTTAAGAACAAATTCTTATTTTCAATGACTGCCTAGGAACAGTGGGTTAACTGCCTTGTTCAGGGGCAGAACGAGATATACCTCGTCAGCTCGGGGATTCGATCCAGCAACCTTTCGGTTACTGGCCCAACGCTCTAACCACTACGCTCCAGCAGCTCTTGCCATTCCGGCAGCTCTTGCCGCTCCAGACCAAAAAACTGATCTGGCCAAAGCCAGATTAAAACAGCCACCACCCAATTTCCAAGTAGTTATATCAAGTAGTAGTTTTCTCAATCTGTATTCAAATAGTTTTAAAAAGTAATACTTTCTGAGATGCATATTCAAATAGTTTTAAAAAGTAGTTATTTTTTGGGATCTATAATCAAGTAGTTGTTCCCCTGGAAAAAGTTACTTTCCACAAAGCATAGTTAAAACTATAGTTGTTATCTCAGGTCTTGAAAACCCCATGTTTTTAATTGATGAAGGTAGTTCATACGCATGGACGAAGGATATTAAGGATCTGGAAGAATTCTGTATGGAGGAATGGTCTAAGATCCCTCCCAATGTGTTCTCCAACTCCTAAAACGTTTTAGAAAAAGACTCCATGCTGTTATCCTCGAAGGTGAGGTATTGAAAATGGGTGTCAATCATTTTTACCCCTACCTTTTTGAGAAAGATTATTACTTGTAAAACAAAATCTCTTCTCTGAGCAATTATGTTAGTATAATATACACTACTCAAAAAAATAAAGGGAACACTTAAACAACACAATGTAACTCCAAGTCAATCACACTTCTGTGAAATCAAACTGTCCACTTAGGAAGCAACACTGATTGACAATTAATTTCACATGCTGTTGTGCAAATGGAATAGACAACAGGTGGAAATTATAGGCAATTAGCAAGACACACCCAATAAAGGAGTTGTTCTGCAGGTGGTGACTACAGACCACTTCTCAGTTCCTATGCTTCCTGGCTGATGTTTTGGTCATTTTTGAATGCTGGCGGTGCTTTCGCTCTAGTGGTAGCATGAGACTGAGTCCACAACCCACACAAGTGGCTCAGGTAGTGCAGTTCATCCAGGATGACACATCAATGCGAGCTGTGGCAAGATGGTTTGCTGTGTCTGTCAGTGTAGTGTCCAGAGCATGGAGGCTCAACCAGGAGACAGGCCAGTACATCAGGAGACGTGGAGGAGTCCTGTCGTGGAAATTTCCTCTATTTACCAAATCATGAGCACAAACCACACACAAGTCAGTTAGTTATCAAAGTCCATCTTTAATTATATGAGCTCTATCACAACCCTGTGACTCTCCAATCAATTCAGTGTCTATCAATAAGTTCTCTGAGAGCCCCCTCTACATTGCAACTGAGATCCTTTAATAGCAAAGAACACACAGTCAGACAGCATAGACATAATAAATCGTTCAGCTTTGTCTCCTTACTCAAACCCAGAACCATAAACCAATCCTCCATATCGACAGGCATATATCAAATTGTCATTTAGATACAACCAATTCTAAATACAACCAATCCTGGACAAGCTCACGGGGAGCATAGAATGATTCCAGACACTGTCATCCTCCTCTCCCCGATGGGAAAAGTAGGGAGTGACTGGCACACAGACACAGTGGAGCAAAAGATATGTTTACACATGACACCTTGACCTCTC
Organism: Oncorhynchus gorbuscha; assembly: GCF_021184085.1. Classification (NCBI taxonomy): domain Eukaryota; kingdom Metazoa; phylum Chordata; class Actinopteri; order Salmoniformes; family Salmonidae; genus Oncorhynchus; species Oncorhynchus gorbuscha. The sequence goes on along the minus strand of NC_060182.1, from coordinate 74,355,156 downwards.
CCCTCTCTGCGGCCCATGCAACTTAGTCTTGACATGGAACAGATACTGCAAATGGCCACCACTATATTACAACAAAATACATTCTTATGAGAAATAACTCATAAGCATATCATGAAAATAAAACATCTTATCTATGTTACCCACCAATTCTGATTATTCCCCAACAGGCCGTAGGAAGGCAACAACCCAGCAGCAGGACCGCTACCTCCGCCTTTGTGCAAGGAGGAGCAGGAGGACCACTGTCAGAGCCCTGCAAAATGACCTCCAGCAGGCCACAAATGTGCATGACGTCCACAGGTGTGGGTTGCGCTTACAGCCCAACACCGTGCAGGACGTTTGGCATTTTCCAGAGAACACCAAGATTGGCAAATTCGCCATTGATGCGCTGTGCTCTTCACAGATGAAAGCAGGTTCACACTGAGCACATGTGACAGTCTGGAGACGCCGTGGAGAACGTTCTGCTGCCTGCAACATCCTCCAGCATGACCGGTTTGGCGATGGGTCAGTCATGGTGTGGGGTGGCATTTCTTTGGGGGGCCGCACAGCCCTCCATGTGCTCGCCAGAGGTAGCCTGACTGCCATTAGGTACTGAGATGAGATCCTCAGACCCCTTGTGAGACCATATGCTGGTGCGGTTGGGTGGCCATGGGTTCCTCCTAATGCAAGACAATGCTAGATCTCATGTGGCTGGAGTGTGTCAGCAGTTCCTGCAAGAGGAAGGCATTGATGCTATGGACTGGCCCGCCCGTTCCACAGACCTGAATCCAATTGAGCACATCTGGGACATCATGTCTCACTCCATCCACCAACGGCAGATTCCACCACAGACTGTCCAGGATTTGACGGATGCTTTAGTCCAGGTCTGGGAGGAGATCCCTCAGGAGACCATCCGCCACCTCATCAGGAGCATGCCCAGGCGTTGTAGGGAGGGCATACAGGCACGTGGAGGCCACACACACTACTGAGCCTCATTTGGACTTGTTTTAAGGACATTACATCAAGGTTGGATCAGCCTGTAGTGTGGACTCCAAATCCAGACCTCCATGGGTTGATAAATTTGATTTCCATTGAAAATGTTCATGATTTGTTGTCAGCACATTCAACTATGTAAAGAAAAAAGGATTTAATAAAAATATTTCATTCATTCAGATCTTATTCTAGTGTTCCCTTTTATTTTTTTGAGCAGTGTAATCCCCCCTTAGTTTTTTTGGGCATACACATTTTTAGCTATACTGTATTTTTTATAGTCATTTTTGCTCATCTTTATCAAAGATGTCAATAATTTCTGACCCCACTGTATGTCCATGAGGAGACTATTATGCCTGCAGTTCACTGTCACATTATCACATGGGTATCCAAGAATGATATCCAACTAGTTTCACTGATATGTTAAGTCTTGCACAGCTTTCATTACCAGGCAAAAACCCCAGTTGAAAATGAAACTAAAACTTCAAAGCCTCCACAATTTCTGTGGAAAAGAAGCTGAAGGTTCTAACCAATGAGGCTCCACTGAAGCTTTAATTATCTTTTTGATGTTCATCAATGAGATGTGCAAAGTCACACACAATTCCACAATAATTTGAGGATTAGACTACCGTACTCAAATTCGGGCAATAACTACTCTCTGTCTCACCACAGTTAAAGTAGGCAAACATTTTTATCTTGTCCTTCATATTGAGGACTATTTCACCAAAGAACTCTTGTTTGTTCCAACTGTGTTAGATCAAGGACACCATCCTAAATGATGACGACATTGGAGACAGCTGCCATGAAGATTTCCTGCATAAGTAAGCACTGTTATTGTAGGCTTATCTGCTTCATTCTGAAAATTGGAAGCATCTGCCTGTAAGTTGTCTACCTGTTTTTTATTATATATATATATTATTTTTTTTACAGTACCCAGAACAATTCTGTGACTATTTAACCATTGGAAAAGTATAAATACTGCAATGCAGTGTCGACTAAATTGAGCTCTGAGACTGATAAGTAATCTCTATTAACTAATGTTGCCAACAAGTGGAAAACCCTTCACATGATCAAGAAACAACCTTGAGTGTCCTTGCTTTTCTTTTTGTGGGATAGTCACAGGGTTAAAAAAAAATGTTTTACTCTCCTTCAGGTTAACAGCTTTTCTCTCCTTTTTATCCAAACTGGGCAGGTCCATTAGGTACACATTGCTTACCTTGCACACTATATTTGTGATGAGATTGTAGTTATCAGTGGAATGCAGTTATGCACCCCTTGACAAATCTGTCTAAACATCATTATCTTAACTGCCTGTGGAGATGACAAATACACTGCAAGTCATAATTTCTTTACTCAGCTTTTAAGTGTTATTTCAGTAGTCAGGAAACACTTGTCACTTTAGAGACCTATATTAAAGTCATATTTTTATGACAAACACGTGGACACATTTTAATACATTTTAATGTTGCTCATGTTCTCATTATGCTAAATTAATATCAAGTGACTTCCTTGTCATTAATTTTAAAAAGTACACACAAATGAAATTGCCTCCGTCTCTCAGGGCCATCAGTTCTCATCTCCAAACGTGTGGCTGCTCCATGGTGGTCGGAAGCAACCCAGACAAAGTCAACAAGGTACTGACAGGCTGCCAATACTCTGCTTAACACATGCATACATACATACATACATACATACATACATACATACATACATACATACATACATACATACATACATACATACATACATACATACATACATACATACATACATACATACATACATACATACATACATACATACATACATACATACATTGGCTACTGTATCAGCATATGCATTCACACTCATGCACACAGTAGTTGTATAAAAATGTTATATACACAGGCATGTCTGCATATGTTATTGTGTATCTACAAAAAAATTGCAGCATAGAAAATATGACATTACAGGTTAACACGCGCACACACCCACACTCCTCCAAATCCTCTCTCCCTCACTAAAATGCAGATGAGTTGTGAGGTATTCCATGTTGATTTGTGTTTTCTTGTGCTCTAGATAGTGCGAACACTGAGCCTTTTCCTCACCCCTGCTGAGAGGAAGTGCTCTCGGCTCTGTAAAGCTGACTCCTCTTTCAAGTACGACACAGGACTGTTTGTACAAGGCCTCCTCAAGGTACCACGCCACTCTAAATTACAGTTCTCTAATGCTGGTCCTGGAGAGCCAGTGGATGTGCAGGCAATTGTTGTATATATTTTTTTTTAGCACTAACGCACTAAAAACAATCTTCGGTTCAATGGGGGTTACTTAATTTTGTTTTCTCACATCTTGATTATCCCATTGTAAGTGCATGCAAATTAATAGTCATGCAAAGTAAGTATTTTATTTCGAACCAAGGCCTCAAAAAATGAACAAAAGGTCATAGCTTAACAGACTGCCAGTTTGGCATTGTGATCCCCCTCATTACTCTCCCCCTCCTTTCTCCAAACCAAGGACTCCATGGGCAGCTTCGTCTTGCCCTTCCGCCAGGTGCTGTACTCGCCCTACCCGACCACGCACATCGACGTGGACATCAACACGGTGAAGCAGATGCCACCCTGCCATGAGCACACTTACAACCAGCGCCTCTACATGCGCTCGGAGCTCAGCACACTCTGGAAGGCAGCCAGCGAGGATGACATCGCCCCCGACGCTGTCATTCACACCGATGAGTCCTTCACCCCCAACCTGTATGCTTTCTTCTCTCCTGTTCTGTTATTCCAATTAAATTGGAATTGCCTGTGTTTTATTTAGATGCCTTAACAGCATTGATTGATTTATTTCATATGTATCAAATGTGTATGTCTTGTTTACATTAACATTCATGAAAGATGTGGATGTTAATTCTGTTTTTGTGACCACTAAAAGCTCCACTCTTTTCTCAGAAATATTTTTCAGGATGTTATGCATAAAGACACTTTGGTGAAGTTATTTATAGATGAGGTAAGACACCAGAAAAAAGGAGGCAACAATATTTGTGGTGCTGAAAAATGGTCTCCTCATATGTCGGCCTTTTGTTGGCTTATCAGGGCCAACAATAATAGTTGATTCTCGGTGTTGTTCCCAGGTGTTCATGCTGAAGCCAGGCCTCAATCTGCGAAGTACTTACTTAGCCCAGTTCTTGCTGATCCTTCACAGGAAGGCTCTCACGCTACTCAAATACATTGAAGATGAAACGTAAGTTACCTCCCGCTATGGAAGCAGATGTAATTGGTTTCAATAGGACTTTTATCCCAGCACAGCAGGACACCGTGTAATACAACTTTTTTATGTTTGAATTCCCCACCCTCAGGCAAAAGGGAAAGAAGCCTTTCCGCTCCTTGCGCAGCTTGAAGACAGACCTCGACCTGATGGTGGAAGGCGACCTGAATATTGTCATGGCTTTTGCTGAGAAGCTGAGGGCTGGACTGCACTCCTTTGTATTTGGGAAGCCATTCTACACAAGTGTACAGGAGCGAGACGTGCTAATGAGTTTTTGACTCTTTTACTGTTATCCTCATGACTTGATGATGTTTGTTTCTTATCTTTAATTATTTCTTATTATTGTAGCATTGTCAATAAGGAACCTGCAAGTAAGCATTTCATTGGACGGTGTATACCAAGGTTATTATAGTAAACTAAAATAAAAACTAAAATTGTAAAAACAATATAGTAAACAAATAATAGCATATGCTGAAACGTATAATTGACTGCAAAACGAACTAAAATGGAAGCCATCATAAATTATTTGTTTATTTCCCCTTCTAAACAAATCTGATAGGATGTAACCTTTTTTTCTAATGGGGTTTTTGAGCTTCTGAATATGCTGGTTAAGTACTGCCAGTAGATGCTGACGTTTCAATAGGCTTAGTTTGTGCATTGCTAACAGGGACAAAATCTTGAGGGCAAGCACAGAGCTGGACTGGGCTAAGCTAGAACAGCTTGTAAATTTGGAGCCGTTTACAATCTACAACGACAAACTTCAGACTGACAGCCAGTTGCTGTCTGATGTGGTGCCGTGCCTTCTCACTTGCAATCTACTACTACTGGGGGAGAGAGAGAGAAAGTCACCTCTTGCAAGGATGGCTGTTTAGCCTAAGCTGTGGCACTGGATCTGGTTTCTGCCCCTGCAGAGTTTGTCGAGAGAATATTCTTTGTCCGTGGGCAACTGTCATCAGGCTTGAGAAACCGAACGACCGCCTCTGGAACGCAGTCTTCTTGAAGATGAACCAGAATCTTGTTTGGTGGAGCAGAAACACACACAAGCTGGCTGGCTTTGAACTGATAGATTTGTGAATGTGTTGCTTATGTTTTTGCAGCCATTTTTATTAACCTATTTGAAGGGCTTAGTCAGTTATACATGTTTAATATTACATAAACATAACATGTCAAATGGGCCAGGACTTCATTTGTTTTTTCCTTTCTGTCAGGTAAAGGTACTTGATTCTTATATCTGCTACTACATTTTAAAAAGCATTGGATTCGTGTTAACACGGGCAAAAGTTTCCTTCCACCATAATTCTTGCACCAGTCTTGGTGTTTATCCTTTTAAATCCAAGTCACATTAGGATTGATTTATAATGTAAACCTAACCAAACCTCCTGGACATGGAGTTGTATGGAGTCCTCTAGTGTAGGGTTTCCAAATCTCGGTCCTGGGCCATAGACTTGATCCCTCTTGATGAACCGGTTGGAGTCATGATAGCCGGGTCATCTGGTGGGATCAGCCAATTTTAAGTTTACTTGTTAAGAAGAAAATGTACTATTTCAATATGGAGGTGGCCCCAATGGTGCTGCCCATGCTCTCACAGAAGCCATTGTGATACAAAGATGTTAGGCCTATCACATTATGTATTACTGCCCCCCCCCGCAAGAAGTGACATCCCCCCCAAACTAACTATAGACCTACAACACACATGGCTCCTGTTTTTATCAAACAAACTAAAGAAAACCAAGTCTGATCTAACAAACTAAACTGAATTTCAAATAAAAAACAATAGAAATAACATTAAATTACAAAACTATAATAACCTTGACGTATACCATGTGTATCCTGTACATACGACTAATAAAACTTACCCATTTCAAGACGTGATAGTTAAGTCATTTACATGTGATTTGTCCAAATGCTGCCTTTTATTAGGGAGAGATTTTCTGTCCACTAAACAGTGTTTGAAATGTGCAAAAACAATACAGAATTTCCAAAGGTCCACATTTCAGATGTTGAATTTTTGGAGGATCTCTGTCCCATTTTAAAAGTCCAAACACTCAATGTCTTATTGAAAGCGTGAGTCTGGTGTCTTCAGTGTCTATGTGGTACAACGAGCACTTGGCGGGACTTCTTTATTTATGAAACTTGAATGTTTGGATACCTTTCATATCAATGTTAGCACACTGATTGTACAACATGTTTAATTACATGGCGGAAATCCAGAGTTAATGTAGTCTTTCTGTTGACTGACAGACTAGAACAGCCATGTCTAGGTTATGAACCATAATTGCCCTTTTCAGTGCCAATACTTCACGCTTACATGGTAGCCAATTATAGAGCTTTAGGTTGGCAAAATGATAATTACAAGAGGGACAACTTCATCTGATGCACGTATGGTCAACACACCCTCTGGTTTTGTTATAATGAACCATTTGCATGGGATATGGTCTGTAGTCTTGAATTTGAGCACATTGCAATTATGGATTTGTACTGTAGGTCTGAGCATGCATGCTGATTGTTGACAAGAGACTGGTTATTTTTAGTATTGTTTTTCACATGTACATCTTGATGTGTATAGAATGAATTATTAACTTAACTTATGAGGTATAATGTGATACACCAGGCCATATCATATCGATCGGTATCATGTCTTACCATACTTGTTATCATATAGTTGCCATTTGATGACATGATTCTAAATGCATTTTAATGTTTTATCATATAGCATCTTTGACTCATTAACTTTGACTCAGGTGGCCTTAACTTATTTTCTCACAAACTTTCATTGGCAGATGTGGTTTATGGCGTATGCCAATGAAACCTTAATATTGTTCACCCCACTGGCCTTCATGCTGATGCAGTGTTCAAATTTTATTCTAACATTTGTCAATGCATCCATGATGATGATAAATAAATGTGTCAATACAAAATGGTATGGATATTTACTCAAATTAGTACACATTTACTGGTCTTACAGCATGTGCATAGAAACAATGTCTAAATGATTTTACTTATGTAAATAAGGCATCGTTTTTATTTTTAATACATTTGCAAAAATGTTTAACCTGTTTCACTTATAAGGGGGTATTGTGTGTAGATTGAGGAACAACATTAATTTAATCAAATTTTAGAATAAGGCTATAATTTAACAAAATGTGAAAAAGGTCAAGGGGTCTGAATACTTTCCAAATGTGCTGTAAACAGTACATTACATAAGACAATGTAAAAAGACATTGTGATTGTAAGATCAAACAGTTCATACATAATCGCATTAGATCAGGGATCATCAACTAGATTCAGCCGAGGGCCAATTTTTTCTTGATCAGATAGCTGGGGGGCCAGATTGACCGCAAGAAGCCTAAACATATGTAATATTTGACTAAAACAACAATTTCAAACTTTGATTACATTTGAGGACATTGCCTTGCTTAGGGTGCCGTCTTTCGGATGGGACGTTAAAACAGGTGTCCTGACTGTGGTCATTCAAAATCTCATGGCATAGTTCAAACATTTCATACATAAACGCATTAGATCAGGGATCATCAACTAGATTCAAAATAGCCTATAGCCAAAATCCCACCATAGAAACGTGGAGGAAATTATTGTTTTGCCTTCCCCTGTTCTATTGGTTTAATTTCAACTTTATTTCATTGTCTAGCAGCCAAAGGCATTAACCTAATCATATTAGCAACCCATGATAGTTGTTGCATCTTTAAATCCCCCCTCTTTCTAACGGATATTTCCATCTCTGTCCATGAAACCACTTGCATGTGCGGTGCGAATTTTAGAACGGTATTTTCCCGCAAATTGCATTTTGGAACGTTGACGCTTAGACCTACTGTACATTTCTGCGACTAATTAAGACAATAGATTATCAACATGTTAAGCTAAACATTCCGATCTGTTCTATCAGCCCTATTGATTGATACGCGTTTACCTTCACTACTTTGATAAGTATCAGTGGCTACACTGAAAAATAAGCGATTATACCTGATTATACCCGCCACTACAATATTGGAGTGTTCACCCTGGTCTCATGACTAAATTCCCAACCTAGCCACCTAATCATCCCCTCATTCCTAAATGACATATATCACTCCTTTACCTCTCCACCTGATGTATGGTGAGCGTTCTGGAACAAAAATGATTGCCATGCATCACTGAAGTGTGTGCTACACATTGTGATGGTGGATGAGGGGAGTTTCCCCCTACTATGTAACACGGCGGGACAAATAAAAACGACCCACGGGGCAAATTCGGTTCGTGGGCCGCCAGTTGGGAAACCCTGCATTAGATAGTACTCAGGTCGTGCACAATAATAAAAACATTACAGTTGATACGCTGAAATTAATATCAATCTTCAAAGTGGGTTGTACTTTGTCAAATCCCTTGTCTCAATTGGTTGATTTATCGCCCACGACTTACCCATTGGTCGAATGTTGGGTTTGGTGTCTGCGAAAGGAAGAACTGTCAACTAGTTTGCTGCCATGCAGATATTTTGGAGAGCTGCTAAGGATGTCTAAAAGAACAAAGGAATAGTAAATCCCGAAGAATTGGCGCAAAATGAAATATAATGTCATACAACGTATTAAGGTTTGTGTTCTCTTTTTGTCCTTAGACTTTCTATAAGGATAAAGAATACCAAGTCGTTGGGTGCGGCCTGTTGTAACATACTACAGTAGCTAGCTAACGTCATTATCTTACCTGAAGCGGTGGGGAACCACGGCTGTCAAAAACATGTTATGAGGCAGACGTGGCGCAGCAATTGTCTGTCGGTTTACATCAAATTTCCCCATATGTATGCGTTTTGTTCATAGTTTAAGTTAATGACCTGAGAATACCGCAAATCTCAAATGAATTGTTTGCGGAAGGCCGTACAAGCTAACGCTCGTGCCCACAACAAACAAATATAGCTAACATTAGCTACTAGCTAACTAAGTAAAAACGTTTTCAGAACAATCATCAAGGGTTAGCCGGGGGGCCTTCACCTGGTCGTTAAATACTATCGATCTGGGGGTCCCAGGCTAAACATGGCCGTGAACAGCAGCTAGCTGTATTTATTGCAATCCATGAAAATGGTGATGGAATAAGTCGCTAGTGCAAGGTTAAACGAACCCAATTCTGTCCTGGGTAACTTACCACGATTTGTTTTTTGCCTGAGCACAACAGAGTTTATTCAAATAATCAAAGCGCGATGATTTCATTATTTGAATCGACTGTGTAGTACTTGGGCAAATACCAAAACGTGCACCCCTTTGGGTCCTAAGGACCGAGTTTGGGATACGCTGCACTAGCGAGAGTGCACGGTTCACTTGTTGTTCTGAAAGCCACTTATCTAGCTTTCCTCCAACTAACTTCCTACCTACTAACTTGCAAACAAATAGAAATACTCAAATGTATGACTATCACGTAGCTAGTCAGTACGAAACTATTTGTCATTATGGTTGCTTCACTGATTGTGCTGTTATCAAACATCCAATTTTCTCTTGCAACATGTCTGAGCATGCCTTGAAAGATTCAAAGAATGAATTCTCTTTTGCTGTCTGCGTGAGATGACTTGCTGTCTGTATGACACTGCTTAAGCATACTGGGTCAACATGATGAGCCTCACCAACACAAGGAAATAACATTGTCACGTGATGCCCTAGGTTGAAAAAGTAGATTTCCAGATATTGTGCCTGACAGGACCTAGATAGTATTCTATTTTTGTCATAACTGTTGCTCATAATCTACTACCATGGCATGTTTCGTATCACTTTACTCAGATCTGATTCATCAACTTACTGTAGTATTAGGCGTACGATCACTCTGAACCTTCAGGAAAAACTGTCGCTTCATCAGACAAGCCTGATTCACAGTTCTGGTTTCATACAACCGGACTAACACACACACACACACACACACACACACACACACACACACACACACACACACACACACACACACACACACACACACACACACACACACACACACACACACACACACACACACACACACACACACACACACAGGAGTGTTTATGAACGGCAGTGCTTATGTCCTGTGCACCCCCCCCCCCCCTTCTACACAGCATGATCTAAAGTGGATTAGGTAGGGATTTGCTTGTGTGTGTTCACAACTACTGACCTATTTTTCTGCATAACAACTGGATCATGCTTGTGCGTTGAGCCTTACTCACACACAGGTAGCTAAGAGGTTTCACTCTTGCCCCACTCAACATGACCTGCCTGAGAAACTGGGCCCCATTCAATCAATACTTGGAAGTGTCCAAGTTAAACAATACTCTTCAAGTGTTGTTGGAGAGCAAGCTTACGCCTGAACCACAAGGGCTGCAGATGTCAAGGGCTATGTCTGGACATTTTTAGGGTTGTTTCATCTGATTTCAAACACTTCTTGAACAAAACTTTTTATACATATTTGCCCATGGTAGAAGAGGTCAGAAAGTAACTTTTTGGTTCTGAATGCCAGAACATTTAGGAGAACAAAGTTGAACTATTTTGCACACACCACCCTATCATGAGACATCCATGTCTTCAACACTGGAAAATATAAATGGTTGAGTTTGATTATCATTTAAAAGCTTACAAACCGGGTTGTCAAACTTTTGTAATTTCTAGAGTTTAAAAATATATAAAATATTTTTACCTTTTTTAAAGGGTCAATCTGCAATTGCTACATTTTTTTAATGATATGAATGATGTATTCATTGATTTATGAAAATAACTTCCTATGAATGTCTCATGAACCCAAAATATAAGCTTGTTTTACTCCAATGCTTGTAAACAAAGTAAATGTAAACAAACACTGTATACCATAAAAACATGGTTAAAACTAATAATTTTGTTATTATGGATGGTCAGTCCTTGCATCCATAGGTCTGTCTATGAATCTGAATGGTTAGATTTCTCCAGCCCAATCCCTCAGCTTTTTACCTGCCGTGTTCACATCAATTATCTAAAAGCGTTTAAACTCAGATTCTTTTCATTTTTGAATATGTTGTAACTTAGCCTCAGCTGAGTCCCCAGCAACTGGATGTTCTGGTTTTCAGGGGAATGAAAGGGAGCCTATGACTCTACTTCCACTTTTGGATTTTAACTCTTTACACTCGTATACGGGTTGAAAATGGTATATTTGGGCATTAGTAAGCACCTAAATTGGAACGTAGTGGCTGTACAGCAACATGCTGTACATGCCATCAACCTTCTTGCTCTGCACTTCACAGTGCATTATGAGGTTTGACTGATAGCCGTTAGGAACTTGAGCACCGCGTGACAAGAAGTTGCCTCCATCTCTCCTAGTAATTGGGCAACTTTTGCAAATGTTTTGTTTTGAGTGAGGGAAATGCTGTAAATTAAGCTGACTTGATGTATTTTGAAAGATCAGATGTTGAGGATTATAATAATTAACGCTTTGATCTCATACAAGTAAGCCAAACGCCCGCGAGTCGAAATGTACACTAAACATTTCCAAATCATAAAACTCATGTCATACACAGTGTCAACATTTGTGATCTCTGTTTTGATGTACAGTTACAAGATTACGTTTTCATTCCCTGGGGTTGTTCTGAACAGAATGAGCATGTTTGTTTATTGTGAAGAAAATGAGCTGCGGCATATGCTCATGAATGCACTCATGACTCCTTTCTATGAGAAAAAAAAAGGAAGTTGAATTGCCTTGTGAAAGCTTAACACTGTAAGCTTGTATTTTATAACGTAGCTTGTCATGTTGGCAATAAAACAAGCTTTCAAATCATGCCCACCTTCTCTGGATTGTGATTTATAATTGGCTGTTTTTGTATTGAGTAAAGAACGACAGTAATTGTGTGATGGCGGGGAAGCAGGGTTGTGTTCCAGACTAAACAAATACAAGTGTCCTTGCTATAGTTCTTTAACAGCTAGGAGAGTTTTCTTTTTAAGGGGAAAAAGTACCTTTATAGTTGAAGACTCTTCTTTGAGTCATAAAAGTGCATTCAAATTGCTTAGGAACTGTGCACTTTGAAGAGGTGTGTGGCCACTTGGAGACATGTTAGTCCTCTCACTTAAACTCTAATGTTTTAGTCTTATGTTGCAGCTACTTCACTTTTTCCAGGAATGGTCCTATCATGTTACTGAATGTATCCAGAGTATTTTTAGATTTCGTTATCAACAAATGCGGAAAAGTACAGTAAATGTAAAATGCACATAAAATCAACAGTGTAATGTTTGGATTCAGTCTTGTCAGGTGAACTGTCGTGTACTCACCTTTGGTCTAATAATTTCACCATTATCTCAACTGTTCCCTTCCAATTGCTACAATGGTTATGTATTTCATATTTCTAATGTAAGAAAGATTTGAATTTATCCTTATCAATGTAGGCCAATTCCCATGAGTGTAAATGGTAGGAATTTACTGGATTGGTTGAACAGTGTAGAATAATAACTTATTGAAATCATAAATATAAATTAATAGACATTTCTATTAAGTTGACATTCTATGGTTGATGGACCGGCAGCCACCTTTGTGGTAGGAATTGGAAGTAAAAATTATAATTACAATTATATTTAAATGATGTACCAGTTAAATTGCAATATTCTGAAGGAATATGTCCACAAAATGAATTATATTTCTATGATTGAAATGACACATAGGGCTGTTGCTGTGACTGTATTACTGCCACACCGGCGGCCTTGAGTCATGAAGGCAGTCAAATTCCACATGACCGCTTAATCACGTTAATTAGGCTCTCTCCAATCTCTGATGCTGCTGATGGTCATTAGTAGCCTACTAAACTTGCTAACTACCTGGCACTCAGCACTCTATTGTCCCTCTAATCACTCTGACATCAATGCAAATGTAATCGAAAATCAAATTAAACACTTCATGAGAGCCCATGAGCTTATGTTGCACAACATTTCTATAGGCTATGCAATTGGTGAGAACAGAGTGATGGCCTCTACTAAAAAGAGGAGAATTAGCTTTCTATAGGCTAGGCCTACTATATTTATTTTTCAACTTTCCTAATATTAAGCAAGTTGCTTATATTTACAACAGGAGTATAGCCTACCTCGTCCTCTATTCGTTATTTAAGTGCATAGATCACATATTTTTTTCCCCGATGCCCCTGTTTCGATACAGGTGCATGATAATGGTCCATTCTAAATTAAAACAAATATCACACATATATAAACTCAGGGAAAAAAAGAAACACCCCTTTTTTAGGACCGTGTCTTTCAAAGATAATTCGTAAAAATCCAAATAACTTCACAGATCTTCATTGTAAAGGGTTTAAACACTATTTCCCATGCTTGTTCAATGAACCATTAACAATTAATGAACATGCACCTGTGGAACGGTTGTTAAGACACTAACAGATTACAGAAGGTAGGCAATTAAGGTCACAGCTATGAAAACTTAGGACACTAAAGAGGCCTTTCTACTGGCTCTGAAAAATACCCCAAAAAAAGATGCCCAGGGTCCTTGCTCATCTGCGTGAATGTGCCTTATGCATGCTGCAAGCAGGCATGGGGACTGCAGACGTGGCCAGGGCAATAAATTGCAATGTCCATACTGTGAGACGCCTAAGACAGCGCTACAGGGAGACAGGACGGACAGCTGATCATCCTTGCAGTGGCAGACCACGTAACAGCACCTGCACAGGAACAGGATGGCAAAAACAAATGCCCGAGTTACACCAGGAACGCACAATCCCTCCATCAGTGCTCAGACTGTCCACAATAGGCTGAGAGAGGCTGGACTGAGGGCTTGTAGGCCTGTTGTAAGGCAGGTCCTCACCAGACATCACCGGCAACAATGTCGACTATGGGCACAAACCCACCGTCGCTGGACCAGACAGGACAGGTAAAATGTGCTCTTCAATGACGAATCGCGGTTTTGTCTCACCAGGGGTGATGGTCGGATTTGCGTTTATCGTCGAAGGAATGAGCGTTACACCGAGGCCTGTACTCTGGAGCGGGATCAACTTGCAGGTGGAGGGTCCGTCATGGTCTGGGGGCGGTGTGTCACATCGGATTGCGCTTGTTGTCATTGCAGGCAATCTCAATGCTGTGCATTACAGGGAAGAAAACCTCCTCCCTCATGTGGTACCCTTCCTGCATGCTCATCTTGACATGACCCTCCAGCATGACAATGCCACCAGCCATATTGCTCATTCTGTGCGTGATTTCCTGCAAGGCATGGCCAGCGAGAGCCCAGATCTCAATCCCATTGAGCACGTCTGGGACCTGTTGGATCGGAGGGTGAATGCTAGGGCCATTCCCTCCAGAAATGTCCGGGAACTTGCAGGTGCCTTGGTGGAAGAGTGGGGTAACATCTCACAGCAAGAACTGGCAAATCTGGTGCAGTCCGTGAGGAGATGCCCTGCAGTACTTAATGCAGCTGGTGGCCACCCCAGATACTGACTGTTACTTTTGATTTTGACCCCACCTTTGTTCAGGGACACATTATTGCATTTCTGTTAGTCACATTTATTTATTTATTTTATTTCACCTTTATTTAACCAGGTAGGCTAGTTGAAAACAAGTTCTCATTTGCAACTGCGACCTGGCCAAGATAAAGCAAAGCAGTTCGACACATACAACAACACAGAGTTACACATGGAATAAACAAACGCAATCAATAATACAGTAGAAAATCTATATACAGCATGTGCAAGTGAGGTAGGATAAGAGAGGTAAGGCAATAAATAGGCCATGGTGGCGAAGTAATTACAATATAGCAATTAAAGTCTGGAATGGTAGATGTGCAGAATATGAATGTGCAAGTAGAGATACTAGGGTGCCAAGGAGCAAGATAAATAAATACAGTATGGTGATGAGGTAGATTAGATTTACAGATGAGCTATGTACAGGTGCAGTGATCTGTGAGCTGCTCTGACAGCTGGTGATTAAAGCTAGTGAGGGACGTAAGAGTCTCCAGCTTCAGAGATTTTGCAATTCGTTCCAGTCATTGGCAGCAGAGAACTGGAAGGACAGGCGGCCAAAGGAAGAATTGGCTTTGGGGGTGACCAGTAAGATATACCTGCTGGAGCGCGTGCTGCTATGGTGACCAGTGAGCTGAGATAAGTTGGGGCTTTACCTACCAGAGACTTGTAGATGACCTGGAGCCAGTGTGTTTGGAGACGAGTATGAAGTGAGGGCCAGCCAACGAGGGCATACAGGTCAGTGGTGGGTAGTATATGGGGCTTTGGTGACAAAACGGATTGCACTGTGATAGACTGCATCCAATTGGTTGAGTAGAGTGTTGGAGGCTATTTTGTAAATGACATCGCCAAAGTCAAGGATCGGTAGGATGGTCAGTTTTACGAGGGTATGTTGGCAGCATGAGTGAAGGATGTTTTGTTGCGAAGTAGGAAGCCGATTCTAGATTTAACTTTGGATTGGAGATGTTTGATGTGAGTTTGGAAGGAGAGTTTACAGTCTAACCAGACACCTAGGTATTTGTAGTTGTCCACATATTCTAAGTCAGAACCGTCCAGAGTAGTGATGCTGGACGGGTGGGCAGGTGCGGGTTGCATTCGGTTGAAGAGCATGCATTTAGTTTTTACTAGCGTTTAAGAGCAGTTGGAGACCACAGAAGGAGAGTTGTATGGCATTGAAGCTCATCTGGAGGTTAGTTAACACAGTGTCCAAAGAAGGGCCAGAGGTATACAGAATGCTGTCGTCTGCATAGAGGTGGAGCAGAGAATCACCAGCAGCGAGAGCGACATCAGTAATACAGTGGGGCAAAAAAGTATTTAGTCAGCCACCAATTGTGCAAGTTCTCCCACTTAAAAAGATGAGGGTGGTAATTTCCATCAAATCAAATTTTATTTGTCACATACACATGGTTAGCAGATGTTAATGCGAGTGTAGCGAAATGCTTGTGCTTCTAGTTCCGACAATGCAGTAATAACCAACAAGTAATCTAACTAACAATTCCAAAACTACAGTCTTATACACAGTGTAAGGGGATAAAGAATATGTACATAAAGATATATGAATGAGTGATGGTACAGAGCAGCATAGGCAAGATACAGTAGATGGTATCGAGTACAGTATATACATATGAGATGAGTATGTAAACAAAATGGCATAGTTAAAGTGGCTAGTGATACATGTATTACATAAGGATGCAGTAGATGATATAGAGTACAGTATATACGTATGCTTATGAGATTAATAATGTAGGGTATGTAACATTATATTAGGTAGCATTGTTTAAATTGGCTAGTGATATATTTTACATCATTTCCCATCAATTCCCATTATTAAAGTGGCTGGAGTTGGGTCAGTGTCAGTGTCAGTGTGTTGGCAGCAGCCACTCAAAGTTAATGGTGGCTGTTTAACAGTCTGATGGCCTTGAGATGGAAGCTGTTTTTCAGTCTCTCGGTCCCAGCTTTGATGCACCTGTACTGACCTCGCCTTCTGGATGATAGCGGGGTGAACAGGCAGTGGCTCGGGTGGTTGTTGGTCCTGTAGCTCAGTTGGTAGAGCATGGCGCTTGTAACGCCAGGGAAGTGGGTTCAATCCCCGGGACCACCCATACGTAGAATGTATGCACACATGACTGTAAGTCGCTTTGGATAAAAGCGTCTGCTAAATGGCATATATTGTTGTCCTTGATGATCTTTATGGCCTTCCTGTAACATTGGGTGGTGTAGGTGTCCTGGAGGACAGGTAGTTTGCCCCCGGTGATGCGTTGTGCAGACCTCACTACCCTCTGGAGAGCCTTACGGTTGTGGGCGGAGCAGTTGCCGTACCAGGCGGTGATATAGCCTGACAGGATGCTCTCGATTGTGCATCTGTAAAAGTTTGTGAGTGCTTTTGGTGACAAGCCGAATTTCTTCAGCCTCCTGAGAACGCCACAGGATGTTTTTGTGCTGATCAAGGTCAGACAGGTCTGGAGTGAACCAAGGGCTATATCTATTCCTTGTTCTACATTTTTTTTAAATAGAGCATGCTTATTTAAGATGGTGAGGAAGGCACTTTTAAAGAATAACCAGGGATCCTCTACTGACAGTATGAGGTCAATGTCATTCCAGGATACCCTGGCCAGGTCGATTAGAAAGGCCTGTTCGCTGAAGTGTTTTAGGGAGCATTTGACAGTGATGAGGGGTGGTCGTTTGACCGAAGACCCATTACGGATGCAGGCAATGAAGCAGTGATCGCTGAGATCTTGGTTGAAAACAGCAGAGGTGTATTTGGAGGGCGGGTTAGTTAGGATGATATCTGTGAGGGTGCCTGTGTTTACAGATTTGGGGTTGTACCTGGTAGGTTAATTGATAATTTGTGTGAGATTGAGGGCATCAAGCTTAGATTGTAGGATCGCTGGGGTGTTAAGCATGTCCCAATTTAGGTCACCAAGCAGCACGAGCTCAGAGGATAGGTGGGGGGGGGCAATCAATTCACATATGGTGTCAAGGGCACAGCTGGGGTCAGAGGGTGGTCTATAGCAACATGCAATGGTGAGAGACTTGTTTCTGGAAAGGTGAATTTTTAGAAGTAAAAGCTCAAGTGGTCTTCCTAAGCCAGGATTCAGACACGGCTAAGACGTCCGGGTTGGCAGAATGTGCTAAAGCTGTGAATAAAGCACACTTAGGGAGGAGGCTTCTAATGTTAACATGCATGAAACCACATGTCTGTGGAACTTGTTCAGTTTATGTCTGTTGTTGAATCTTGTTAAGTTTGTTGAAAATAAACGCAGTTGACAGCCAGAGGACGTTTTCTTTTTTTGCTGAGTTTATTATTTAGTTTATGTAAAGATAAGATGAAATCAAGAATAGTCTGATGGTTGACAATATAAGCCTATCACTTGTGAATTATGTATTGTTGCTTGTGAATGATCCCCAGAAAAATAAACAAATACCTTTTTTTAGCACATTTTTCGAAACAGTCTCACACTTCATGTGGCCTTGTCCATAGGCCTATATATTTTGATACGGTTTGTATCAACTAAAGTGGCCAAATAACTTCTTAAGCACATTAATCCGCTTTACAAGTGGTGTAGAGCCTAACTGGCATACATAAGCAGTGTGTGAGTTTGAAGTTTGGGGAAGAGCATTTTCACCATAAAAATGCACCTTTATAATACAAGCAATGCATGCATAATTGCATTTGCGGTCACTTTTGATGATGGTGTTTTCCTGGTAATGGAACATTTGTGCATATAGCCTACTACCATTTGTGCATTGCTGTGCTTATAATGTGAAGAAATAAACTATTAGACTATTAATATTTTAGGCTAAACGTTCTGATCTGTTGCGTCAGCCAAATTGCTTAAAAAAATGTTTTTTTTTTAGCTAGTGGTTCTATTAATTTGGGCTCTATCGCATCCCACAACTATCCCAGACTATGTTTGTAATATTTATTTCTCGCATAGAATGGAGTAGGTCAACCTTTGTACTATGGGGGATAGTAGAGTGACATGGGCTAATGCTTTTGCTGTTTGTTAGGCCTACTCATCTTGTTGGCTGACGAAAAGTAAATATGGACAGTTCTTCCAATATCTTCAATATGCACCTCGGAATTGGATAAGGACGCATGCATTTGCATTCCCGATGAGTCTGTCTTCACTTGTAGCCTGTGAGAAAGACCCGATCACGTTATTGAGTGCGCAGATCTCAGGGTGAAGGGCACAACGGCCACTGGCCAATAAAGGTATAGATTTTTTTATGGTGCATTACGACCACACAAAGGGGATGCCGCTGTGAAACTCGAGGCATTATCAAGTGCTAGTCAAATTGTGAATGAGTGATTGATGAAGTGTGTACAGCCTGCACAAAAACAAATCATCATTAGCTGCATCATGCAGCCTTACAATGTATTAAAAATCCAAACATATAGCCCAATGTTTGTATCACAACTAAAGTTACATTACTAATACTAAATCAAGCACATACCTGTTCAGTACCTGTTTCTTTGTGAACCGCTCAACACAGAATACCTGCATGTGCGCACTCCCTCAAATCGTTTGGAGAAAATATCCTTTATTTTATTCAGCTTTGTTCAATTTGGCATAGCCAGCTCAGGGCCTAACATAAGGACAACTCAGAGTATGCTATTATGTTCTTCTGAAATATAGTCTATATTTTCTTCACATGTTCCTTTAGACCTGTCTAAAATAAATAATGCATTTATTGTGATGGTGTAGACTAGATTACATGGATTTATTAGGCTTTAAAATGTAGATGTTCCAAAGGTCTGCATCAGTGGAAGCCAGGAGATTGTGTTTATGTTAGTTTAGACCGTCAGTTATTTGCTTGACAATCACCGGCTGATGAAATTTCGTGACGCCACAGCCCTACACCTACCCTGTATTCAAGAGTATGCTGTGTCTCAACTGATGGCGGTCATAAAACAAGCACCTCAGAATATGTAAAATAGGGTCAAATTTAGGCTTGGGCGATACCTTGGTATATTTGAATATCGTTTGTTGAAAATCACCACCTCGTGGGGGTCTGTGTTTAACCCATAGTTAGTTATAAGCAGTGACTTAAGTATAATTATGAGAAATCCAAAATGTTTCAAATAAATTAAATCCAGCTCAGGGCTCCAGCTATGCATTTGGTTTGTTAACTTGCTAGCTAAGTGGCTATATGTCTAGATCAAGCTTCTTGGTGACAGCAGACTTTCTAGGCTGAGTACCAGTTTCTTTAGCTAATATTGCACTTCTTGTCATTGCCAAAGAGACTGGCCTTTCTGCCATCTTCAAATATTAACATTCTATCATTAATTAGCTCGAGGAGTTGATTCTGATTCGATAACCCTCACAGCTATCCTCCATTCACAACAATTATCCAAATATTTGGAATCTGTACTTTTTTTTTTCTCAACAGAACACGTTTGTAACCAATTGCTAAGCAAACATTTTGTTTTTTTGTCCAGACGATACCAGTCTGTCAAAAGTTGCTATCTCATGTCTAAGTTCTCAAACTAAATACATATTGCAAATCCAACCACAAAACAACTGCTTTGATTTTAAGCCTCAAAATACAACAACTTGCCTAGCTGTTTTTGACTTTGTTTTTGAATTTCTAATTCTCTTTTTCAGGCTGTATGTGTTGTCCTGGAAAATGTTTATGTAATTTCCAACAACCAATGACCAACTCTGTCGTAAATTCAGCTGCATATTGAACGTTGAGATTGCCTAAAGGCCATTGTTTGGCAATGACATGGAGTGGAATGTTAGCTAAGAAGACTGGTAAACAGACTAGAGACATTCAATCCGCTCCTGGATCAAGATCCCTGTTGCCTAAATTATTTTGTGCGTCCAAGAAAACCATACATATTATTTTAGAAATAGCGCCCCTTGTGTGCACTTCCGGTAATACCATATACTACAGAAATGGTATGACAATCGGGATACCACCCAACTCTAGTCAAACTAATAATAATAATAATAATATATGCCATTTAGCAGACGCTTTTATCCAAAGCGAACTACAACATAATGTGAAAATGAAAACATTTGGATTTTACCTTCTTTTTTTTACAATTTAAATTAAAGGATAAAACAGTTTGACAACCCTGCTTGTAAGCTTTTAAATTATATCACACTCAACTGTATATCTTTTCCAGTCCTGGGATGTTTCATGGCAGGGTGGTGTATGCAAAATGGGTCACCTGAGCACCTCTATCACCTAAAATGTTTTTGCATTGAAGTCCAAAAAGTCTCTTTCTGATCATTTGTACCATAAGCAAATAATTATGAAAGTTTAATTCAAATCAAGTGGTCCATTCAAAAAGTGGTTGAAATCAAATGGAATGACCCTTTACTAACGTCATGCAATTCTTTTAACAATGTTGGCAACTAGTTAGGCTTTTTCAATCCGTTACTCAGGGTCCCTCAGCTATTGCACACGTTTGTTCATTTTTGTAGCAGCACACCTAATTCAACCAAGCAAAGGCATTTGATGATTAATTGACTAGTAGAATCTGCGTTAGTGCTAGAAGAGAAATGTGTTATGTCTGGCGTTTTTCCCAGAGTAATTGATTTTGAAACACTGAGTTATTTGGCTTTCTGCTGTGATAATCAGTAAACTCATCTTATGATACCATTTGGTCTGTTTCAGTGCTGGTTGTCATACTGAGCCGCAGCTGTAGTCATGGATGCCAAAGCCAACGACAGCACCTTCCCTAGTTTTGGAGACTTAGATGATTTCCTCACCAAGCATGACTCCAATTTTGTGTGGCTACTTGTGGGTAAGTGTTGAGGAAATTTTCTAGACTAAGAGTGAGGGTGGAAAAACACCTGAGTTAGAGAGAGGGCTGGCTGCAGTGAATCGCACCCATTTCTCAAATTAGAGTTGATGAATGGGGAGCACTTAACTCCAAGTATACAGGAGTGAAGCCTCATTTAACACTATCATAACAATATGAGACATAGTTTAAACCTTCTGAGTCAGTGGTAACCAGGGGTGTAATTCCATTGTTAATGGTAACCCGTCTTTCACTTGAGTAATGGCAGGACGTGGACCAGCTATTGTGTCACTGTTGTGACAACCTTAATGAAGTCGTTACGAGAGTACCAAACATTTCCTTCCGAACTAAGGATGGTGAAACATTAGTGACGCTAACTAACTGCTCTGTTTTCTCTTCCAGCCACCATTTTGTCCTGTGGATGGATAATCTACCTGACCTACTACAACTCCCGTAACATTGGCCTCATCTTAACCCTCATCATCAACAGACTCTACAAGAATGGCTACATTCACATTGGTGAGTGTAAATAATGTAATGAAACAAGCTTGCAGATGCGTGAATTATGAACCTTGCCCGAGACTTGCAGACTCAGACTTGGCTACCAGGTGCCTTATTTATGGAATTCAGTGTGAAGAATCTAATGTTTGCGTGTCTGAAATTCAGTGTGAATCTGCGACCTACTTGCATCAGTTTTAGCATCACTGTCTGACTGTCCTCTCTCTCCACAGGCTCCTTCTCCTTCTCAGTGCTGTCGGGGAAGGTCATGTTCAGAGATGTGTACTTCATCAACGAAGACATGTCCATCAGGTGCTTACTTTTACAGTGTTATGTATTCTGCTCTCTGTACAGTACATGCTTATATTCTAATACTATTTTTATTCTACCTTCAATGTATTTTGTGTTACAGAATACAAGATGGTTTCCTTATATTCCGCTGGTGGAAAATGTATAACCCTAAGCAGAAACAGCACGGTCAGTGGATTGTTCAAGATACATTGTTTTGATATGGGAAACAAGTCCATAGGTGTAGGAGTGGTGGGAGGCCGCAATAACTAAAATGGCTTGTACTCTTCTTGACCATCATATCAAAGTTACAGATCTTGTTCTTCTCTTCTCCAGACCCCAAGGCTGAGACCAGGCTCTACGTGACCGTAAATGGATTTGAGTTCCACGTTTACAACCGCACAGACCTCTACGCACGGCTACAGGAGACCTTCGGGTTGGACCCCACCCTCATACCTCCCAAAAAAGACGAGGAGAGAGGAAAAGAGGAACGAGAAAAGAGCCTGGACAGTGTTAACATCAAAGCAGAGACTCCTGACCCGTCGTCATCTTGGAGATCCCTCATCCCCGTCATCAAAGTCAACATCAGCACAGTAAGTTTCCCGTTAGCTTAGCTACATCTGAGACATCACACACGCTAGTCAATAGTTAGGTTATCTGAAAGTGCACTTATGTTTAATTCTCATAATTTTATCGTGTGCATTTCTCCAGGGTCGCTTAGCATTTGGGAACCACCACCTCCCACAGACGATATGTGTGAATTTTGAGGATGCCTTCCTGACCTATGCCACCAAACCCCCCTCCAGCCACCTGGACCAATACATGCACATCGTCAAGGGCTCTCTGGAGAATGTCCGTGTCATGCTCGTACCCAGTCCACGCTACCTGGGCATGCAGAACGACGAGTAAGTTGACCTTTGACCCTAAACCCCATTACATAGGCCCGCTGAACGATAAGTGAGCTGACCATCGACCCTAAAACCTAGCCTAATACACCTCTGTTGTCCTCCATAGGCCGCCCAGACTGATGGGAGAAGGATTTGTGGTCATGCAGTCTAATGACGTGGACATCTACTATTACCAGGATGAACCAGGTACGACCATATTGTGTAGAATTCTGGTCTGTTTGCCAGGATCGAAGAGTCCTGAATAGTATTTTTTTTATACATGTAAAGTCATTAGTAATTCATATTCTTGTGTGTATATTGTCAGGCCTGGTCCCAGAGGAGCAGGAGAGTGGGGATCCAGAGCTGTGTGGAGAGGGCACCAAACTGCAAGATCTGCCTCCCTGCTGGGGTCTGGACATAGTCTGTGGAAAAGGAACTGACTTCAACTATGGACCCTGGGCAGACAGGCAGAGGTACACACACAAACTAACGAAACTACTACATAAAACACAATTGGCTGTTCACCAGACTCGACAGCATTCCCTCCTGTGTGCAGAGACCATAGGAATATAATTACTAATATTTCTATTTCTGTATGCAGGGACTGCCTGTGGAAGTTCTTCCTCCCGGCAGACTACCAGTCCTTGGGTCTTACGGAGGTGGCTCAGCCTGGCAAACCCAGACAGATCCTAGCCTTTGAGCTGCGCATGAACATCATCGCAGATGCCACAATAGACCTGCTCTTCACCAAAAACAGGGTACTAGGAGACCAGGCTTCTCACTCTCTCTCTCTCTCTCTCTCTCATTTTTTTGAAAGCCCTTTGTATTAGATAATGCCAGATCTAAATAGCTCTAAACTATTATAATCCATTCCACAATGGGATCATGTGTTTCTCACATTATGCGCTCTGTTGATTTTTTTGCTCTTAGGAAACCAATGCTGTCCACGTGAATGTCGGAGCAGGCTCTTATCTGGAAGTGAATATCCCCATGACTGTGGGGGAGTCTGGTGAGTGGGACACTGAGAGAAACAACTGAGGTTAGAAGAAAGTGTGTGTCTTTAGTAGGGGTGTGCCAACCTGACCATATTCTTAATCGTATCCATAATTAACAGTTGATATTAGGATCGGATGATATTCGTGATCTGAAAACACAGAAGTGTTTAAATATGCCTAGATAGATGTAGTCAAAATACCAATCTCCCTGCAAAATAAACTGCAGATTAGGAGTAGTGTGTGTGTCTGACCTCAACTTGCAGAAGGCAGTTTGCTGTCACTCAGTCATCTTTTCTCCCTACCCTCGGCCTCCTTGTTAGATACTATGCTGCACATTGATAGCTTGAGCAAATGTCCTACCCATAGGAGGCTAACAGAAGGCAGCATAAATACATGATCAAACCGAAACATGCAAGTAGAAGTGGTCGGGTGAAATACAGCTTCGCTCTATTCGGCAGCGTAGCCTAGTGGTTAGAGCGTTGGACTAGTAACCGGAAGGTTGCGAGTTCAAACCCCCGAGCTGACAAGGTACAAATCTGTCGTTCTGCCCCTGAACAGGCAGTTAACCCACTGTTCCCAGGCCGTCATTGAAAATAAGAATTTGTTCTTAACTGACTTGCCTGGTTAAATAAAGGTCAAATTTTCAAAAATTTAAATTAAAATCAGAGCAGCAGGATCAACGTAGAGCCCTTCTCTTTACAGACAGGAAAACTAGCCAGTTGAGTTATTTAGACCACGTAGCACCTTGTATTTGATTGAAAGATGCGCGCTGGCACCCGAAAATGACTTACTTTCCGATCACGGATAATAACAAAAAATACTTGGATCATAATCGTACAATTGCCCATATCCGTTACAATTGTTGTTTTATCCGACTACTCGGCACACCACTAGTCATTAGGTCTATGGTTACAGGGTAAGACAGAGGAGGGATGCCGTGAATGCATGCATTAATCCTGACTCATTAATCAATATTACCATCAATAAAGTTCAAACTTGGACTGTCTGTGAGCATTCGTTCCCTTCTCTCTCTCCCCAGGCTACTCTCCCACAATCAAAGGGCAGCTGCTCCATGTTGACACCACCACCAGCATGCAGTACAGGACCCTACTGGAGGCTGAGATGCTGGCTGTAAGTACTGTACAATAGGAATCTGTAGGGGTCCTATTCTGCCACAAGCCATAGCCTGAATTTCCAATACAAGTTTTGTACTGCAACAGAGTGATTTTTGGGATTCAAATTCATACCATGTATCATTTCACTATTTGATTTAGAATTTTAGGACCCCTTTGGGAAAAAAAATGATATACAAAAATGTGGCCTTTACTACTATAGCCCATAGAATAACACATTCATACATGTCAAAAAAGGCAGTAAAAAAATAAATCAGACACAGCCCATCCAAAAAACTATTACCTTTACATGTCCCCTCAGTTCCATGTGATTGCCAGCTATCCCTGTGTATGGAACATGCCCCAGTCCTGGAACTGTGAGATAGAGGTGTACAAGGCCACCTATCACTTCATTTATGCCCAGAAGAACTTCTTCACAGGTAAGACCACCCTTTCCTCTGTCTATAGACAAATGTATTCTACACATAGTCATGGCCAAAAGTTTTGAGAATGACACAAATATTAATTTTCACAATGTCTGCTGCCTCAGTTTGTATGATGGCAATTTGCATATACTCCAGAATGTTATGAAGAGTGATCAGATGAATTGCAATTAATTGCAAAGTCCCTCTTTGCCATGCAAATGAACTGAATCCCCCAAAAAACATTTCCACTGCATTTCAGCCCTGCCATAAAAGGACCAGCTGACATCATGTCAGTGATTCTCTCGTTAACACTGGTGTGAGTGTTGACGAGGACAAGGCTGGAGATCACTCTGGCATGCTGATTGAGTTTGAATAACAGTCTGGAAGCTTCAAAAGAAGGGTGGTGCTTGGAATCATTGTTCTTTCTCTGTCAACCATGGTTGCCTGCAAGGAAACACGTGCTGTCATCATTGCTTTGCACAAAAAGGGCTTGACAGGCAAGGATATTGCTGCCAGTAAGATTGCACCTAAATCAAACATTTATCGGATCATCAAGAACTTCAAGGAGAGCGGTTCAATTGTTGTGAAGAAGGCTACAGGGCACCAAAGAAAGTCCAGGAAGCGCCAGGACCGTCTCCTAAAGTTGATTCAGCTGCGGGATCGGGGCACCAACAGTACAGAGCTTGCTCATGAATGGCAGCAGGCAGGTGTGAGTGCATCTGTACGCACAGTTAGAGGAAGACTTTTGGAGGATGGCCTGGTGTCATGAAGGGCAGCAAAGAAGCCACTTTTCTCTAGGAAAAATATCAGGGACAGACCGATATTCTGCAAAAGGTACAGGGATTGGACTGCTGAGGACTGGGGTAAAGTCATTTTCTCTGATGAATCCCATTTCCGATTGTTTGGGGCATCCGGAAAAAACCTGTCCGGAGAAGACAAGGTGAGAGCTACCATCAGTCCTGTGTCATGCTAACAGTAAAGCATCCTGAGACCATTCATGTGTGGTGTTGCTTCTCAGTGGGCTCACTCACAATTTTGCCTAAGAACACAGCCATGAATAAAGAATGGTACCAACACATGCTCCGAGAGCAACTTCTCCCAACCATCCAGGAACAGTTTGGTGACGAACAATTCATTTTTCAGCATGATGGAGCACCTTGCCATAATGCAAAAGTGATAACTAAGTGTCTCGGGGAACAAAACATCAATATTTTGGGTCCATGGCCAGGAAGCTCACCAGACCTTAATCCCATTGAGAACTTGTGGTCAATCCTGAAGAGGCGGGTGGACAAACAAACACACAAATTCTGAAAAACTCCAAGCATTGATTATGCAAGAATGGGCTGCCATGTGATCCTGACACCATGCCAGGGCGGATTACAGAGGTCTTGAAAAAGAAGGGCCAACAATGCAAATATTGACTCTTTGCATCAACTTCATGTAATTGTCAATAAAAGCCTTTGACACTTATGAAATGCTTGTAATTATACTTCAGTATTCCATAGTAACATCTGACAAAAATATCTAAAGACACTGAAGCAGCAAACTTTGAAAGTTATTATTTGTGTCATTCTCAACTTTTGGCCACGACTGAACAGTACCATTCAAAAGTTTGGACACACCTACTAATTCCAGGTGTTTTCATTATTTTTACTATTTTTTACATTGTAGAATAATAGTGAAGATATCAAAACTATGAAATAACACATATGGAATCATATAGTAACAAAACAATGTTAAACAAATCTAAATACATTTTAGAATTTAGAACTGAAACATCACATTTACATAAGTATTCAGACCCTTTACTCAGTACTTTGTTGAAGCACCTTGGTAGCGATAACAGCCTTGAGTCTTCTTGGGTATGACGCTAAAAGCTTGGCACACCTGTAGTTGGGGAGTGGAAGCTATACTGTTACACTGGCAATACTAAAGTGCCTATAAGAACATCCAATAGTCAAAGGTATATGAAATATAAATCGTATAAAGAGATTGTCCTATAATTCCTATAATAACTACAACCTAAAACATTTCACCTGGGAATATTGAAGACTCCTGTTAAAAGGAACCCCCAGCTTTCATATGTTCTCATGTTCTGAGCAAGGAACTTAAACGTTAGCTTTTTTACATGGCACATATTACACTTTTACTTTCTTCTCCAACACTTTCTTTTTGCATTATTTAAACCAAATTGAACAGGTTTCATTTTATTTGATGCTAAATTGATTTTATTGATGTATAATAGTAAGTTAAAATAAGTGTTCATTCAGTATTGTTGTAATTGTCATTATTACAAATACTTGTATTTTTTAAAATATAAATCGGCCGCTTTAAATCGGTATCGGCTTTTTTTTGGTCCTCCAATAATCGGTATCGGCATCGGCGTTGAAAAATCATAATCAGTCGACCTCTACATCAGATGGCATTTAGCACCTGAAGGATATGTGCATTTTACTGAGAAGTGGCTTCCGTCTGGCCACTACCATAATGGCCTGATTTGGTGAAGGACTGCAAAGAAAGGAGAACCTTACAGAGGAACTCTAGAGCTTTGTCAGTCACCTCCCTGACCAAGGACCTTCTCCCCCGATTGCTCAGTTTGGCCGGGCGGTTCCAAACTTCTTCCATTTAAGAATGATGGAGGCCACGGTGTTTTTGGGGACCTTCAATGTGGCAGGATTGTTTTTAGTAACCTTCCTCAGATCTGTGCCTCGACACAATCCTGTCTTGGAGCTCTACGGATAATTTCTTCAACCTTATTGCGTGGTTTTTGCTCTGACATGCACTGCCAACTGTGGGACCTTATATAGACAGGTGTGTGCCTTTCCGAATCATGTCCAATCAATTGCATTTATCACAGGTGGACTCCCAAGTTGTGGAAACATCTTAAGGATGATCAATGAAAACAGGATGCACCTGAACTCAATTTCGAGTCTCATAGCAAAGGGTCTAAATACTTATGTAAATAAGTTTTTTGTTTTTTTCCCCCCTTAATTTTCTAGAACTTCTAAACCGGTTTTCGCGTTGTCATTATGGGGTATTGTGTGTAGATTGAGGATTTTTTATTTATTTAATACATTTTAGAATAAGTCTGTAACGTAACAAAATGTGGAAAAAGGCATTCTGAATACTTTCTGAATGCACTGTACAGATCTGCCCTAAAAGGAATAATCCACTCAAAACCACCAATTCCTTGTGATTTACATTTGATAAATAACACAACTGAGAACAATATACAGTGGGGCAAAAAAGTATTTAGTCAGCCACTAATTGTGCAAGTTCTCCTACTTAAAAAGATGAGAGAGGCCTGTAATTTTCATCATAGGTACACTTACACTATGACAGACAAAATGAGAAGAAAAAAATCCAGAAAATCACATTGTAGGATTTTTAATGAATTTATTTGCAAATTATGGTCGACGACAAAAACCTCAATGCAAATTCTCTCTCTAGAAAGGGTGGCTGGCTGGCTAACTAGGTAGGTAGGTAGGTAGCTGGCTAGATAGAAAACATAGCTACCCACAATAATACCAGTCAATATCAGCATGTGAAGTAGTTGTAAAATCCCTGAAGCAAACTGCACTATCAATTTAGGAGTTACAATCTCACCATGTTCAACCTGGTAGAGATTGCGTTTCTAGCTCAAAGCTGTGTGTCCGATTGCTCTGGCAATGTGCAAGGGCCCTGCGTGCAGGGAGACGGAGGAGAAAAAACGCTTTGCGCCATGGTATTTGAAGGAAGAAAGGATATTAATTTTGCAGCGCACTTTGAGTACATTTGAACAACATATATATACTTTATGACGATACAGACCGATGGATGTGTTCTAGACCAGTACAGTCGCAGTCGGTATTGGATAGAAGTTGCGGCCCTGCACACCTGTGGGGAAAACAACCTGTGGTTACCTAGGTTACCCATTTTCCTCAAAGCAACAACAACAAAAAGTTCTAACTACTTAGAAATGCGAAATATTGTGGGGCTTTCCTCATGCCAAGACCCACAACACGAACAAACAGTCTATACAGCTAAAAGTAGTGAGTGGAGTTACAAACGGACTATACAGCTACAAGTAGTGAGTGGCTTTACAGACTACACAGCTACAAGTAGGGAGTGGAGTTACAAATGGACTATACAAATTAAGTTAAATGTCATACCTGTAAATATTTTACACACACAGCTATGTGTAGGATTCTTGGACACTGGGTCCCCACATTTCCCACTCTCCCACATATGCCGGGTAGCCTGAAGCCACATGGCTCTTCTTGCAGGCTCTATTTACCTACTTAGGAACATTACAAACTGTAGGTAGAAATTTTTGACCTGGTTACATGTACATTGAACAACACAGCAGCTTATAAGGGTTCCCAAGTGGCGCAGCGGTCTAAGGCACTGCATATCACTGCAAGAGGCGTCACTACAGTCCTTGGTTCAAATCCAGACTGTATCACATCCGGCCGTGATTGGGTGTTCCATAGGGTGGTGCACAATTGGCCCAGCGTTGTCCGGGTGTGGCTGGGGTAGGCCGTCATTGTAAATAAGAATTTGTTCTTAACTGACTTGCCTAGTTAAATTAAATAAAAATAAGCAAGTTCTGTTATTTCTGTATAACAAAAAATCTACAGCCAAGTTGGCTTTTTTTAATAATAGGGTTCAATGGGATAGAATGTTTGTCTTCCCCAATTTGTGAGCGTGGTTGAGGAATTCCTTATTGCTTAAATATATAGAATCAGTATGCCCATACCATCATTCCTATGGTGGGTTATCCCTTTAACGTCATGTATTTGGTTTGTTTCTGTCCATGTCCAGACCTGATTGGGGACTGGGCCAGCGACAGCACCCCAGATATCTACTCATTTGTCCCTTACGCCTGGAAGTTCAAGGTCCTCTTCCATCAGTTTGAGATGATTTGGGCTGCCAACCAGCACAACTGGATCGACTGCTCCACCAAGCAACAGGAGAATGGTGAGAGAGCTGTTGGAATTTAATGATGAACAAACTCAATAATTCGCAAGGAGTAAACAAAATAGTTCATTTAGTGAACGTTTACACTTTGGCTGCACTTTTGATATTATCCCTTTTGTCTTTCAGTGTACCTGGCTGCTTGTGGGGAGACTCTGATCATTGATTTCACATTGCCTTTTAATGAGTATGTCCCTACCACCTGTAATACAAAGTTCTGTCTGAGGGTGAGTAGTTAATAGCAGATGGGATTTTTCATGATTTCCTGATCATGTGAAGTATGGAATACCCTTACAGCAGGGGTTCTCAAACTTTTTGGCTCATCAAATTGTATTGGTCACATGGTTAGCTGATGTTAATGCGAGTGTAGTGAAATGCTTATAATACATAAAAAAAACAAAATACTGCATAGTTTCCTAATAACGTGAAGCGAGGTGACCATCTCTGTTGGCGCCATATCAGTCACTCCTGGGACCCCTTTTGTGATCGCAAATATATCATGGACCCCCTCATAATCAGAAAACAAATCGAGTGAGATAAAAATAGCATACAAGGAGTTTGGCTATGACTTCGGCAGTGCATGTCCAGACAAACCAAGTCTTGGGGCCCTGGGAATTATTTTAAAGGCCTGCCTCTTAGCATTGGACAGACAATTGTTCAGTTTTCAATCAAATGTCCTGCAATCTACAGATTTATGTGGCAGCGCGATGTTTTGTTGCAGCTTTAAAGCCAATATTCTGCAATTCTACACGTTTGTCCATACGGCAAAGAACTTAGCAGTTTTAAAGCTTAATTTATAGTGCATTTTAAAGCTTAAATTACAGCAGTATACAAGAAGTATTGAGTTGAAAAATGTATAATTGATGGAGTATAGGACTACTGTGGATACCAATGTCCCTGTGAGCCTCCCAGACTCATGTTGAACAAGGGTAAGAACAGAGATTGCGGACCCCCGCAGTACCTCTGCGGACCCCACTTTGAGAACCCCTGCCTTAAGGCTTCCGCATGCTCCCAGCCAAAACCTTTCGGAAGAGTTTGTGCATATATTATGACAACATTTTGTAATGTTTTAGTTTGTTTTGGACTTCGATAAGTTTTTTTTTTTTCAGCCAAAGTTCGGGAGCTGAAGTCTACGCCCATTCGTCTGTGATTGGTGGACTGTTGGGATTCTTCAAAAAAGTATTTTGTCATTCGATGAAAGACGACTCGTTTTCCTGCAGTTTTTTTAATGAGAAATACTGCAACAAACTTCTTAGACGTACAATTTGTATTTTTTTAAAAAACGTATGGGTTCGTGAGAGGCGACGGTCGAGAGCTATGCGTCCACCAAAACACAACCCAACCAAGCCGCACTGCTTCTTGACACAATGCCTACTTAACCTGGAAGCCAGCTGCACCAATGTGTCGGAGGAAACCCCGTATACCTGGCGACTGTGTCAACATGCACTGCGCCCGGCCCGCCACAGGAGGCACTGGTGCGCGATGGGACAAGGTTACCCTGCCGGCCAAACCCTTCCCTAACCCGGACGGCGCTGGGCCAATTGTGCGCCGCCACATGGGCCTCCCGGTCGACTGCGACAGAGCCTGGACTCGAACCCAGTGCCTTAGACCACTGCACCACTCGGGAGGCCAAATGACCGATTTCTTGAGTCATCTTTGATTAATTCGGACTATTTTGAGTAAGTCTATAATGGCTACGGCATCTCTTGATGAACTTTCCCTCCAAATACACCTCTGCTGTTATCAATCAGGATCTCAGTGATCATTGCCTGTATCCGTTATGTGTCCGCGGTCAAACGACCATCCCTCATCACTGTCAAACGCTCCCTAAAACACTTCTGCGAGAAGGCCTTTCTAATCGATCTGGCCCGGATATCCTGGAAGGATATTGACCTCATCCCGTCAGTAGAGGATGCCTGGGTGTTCTTTAAAAAAAGTAATTTTCTCACCATCTTGAATAAGCATGCCACTTTTCAAAAAATGTAGAACTAAGAACAGTTCACTCCAGACCTGATTGCCCTCAACCAGCACAAAAATATCCTGTGGCGTACTGCACTAGCATCGAATAGTCCCCAAGATATGCAACTTTTCAGGGAAGTCCGGAACTAATACACAGTCAGTTAGGAAAGCAAAGGCTAGCTTTTCAAACAGAAATTTGCATCTTGTAGCTTTAACTCCATAAAGTTCTGGGACACTGTAAAGTCCATGGAGAATAAGAGCACCTCCTCCCAGCTGCCCACTGCACTGAGGCTAGGAAACACTGTTACTACCAATAAATCCACAATAATTGAGAATTTCAATAAGCATTTAATCTCAGCTGGTCATGCTTTCCTCCTGGCTACCCCAACCCTGGCCAACAGCTCCGCATCCCCTGCAGCTACTTGCCCAGGACTCCCCAGCTTCTCCTTCACCCAAATCCATATAGCAGATGTTCTGAAATAGCTGCAAAACCTGGACCCGTACAAATCAGCTGGGCTAGACAATCTGGACCCTCTTTCTAAAATCATCCGCCACCGTTGTTGCAACCCCTATTACTATTCTGTTCAACCTCTTTCGTATCGTCCTAGGTTCCTAAAGCTTGGAAAGCTGCCGCAGTCATCCCCCTCTTCAAAGGGGGAGACACTCTAGACCCAAACTGTTACAGACCTATATCCATCCTGCCCTGCCTTTCTAAAGTCTTTGAAAAGCCAAGTTAACAAACCGATAAATTACCATTTTCAAATGCCACTGTACCTTCTCCGCTATGCAATCTGGTTTCAGAGCTTGTCACGGGTGCACCTCAGCCACTCTCAAGGTCCTAAACGATATCATAACCGCCATTGATAAAAGACATTACTGTGCAGCCTTCTTCAACGACCTGGCCAAGGCTTTCGACTCTGTCCATCACCGTATTCTTATCGGCAGACTCAACAGCCTTGGTTTCTCTAATGACTGCCTCGCTTGGTTCACCAACTACTTCTCAGACAGAGTTCAGTTTGTCAAATCGGAGGGCTTGTTGTGCGGACCTCTGGCAGCCTCTATGGGGGTGCCACAGGGTTCAATTCTCGAGCCAACTCTTTTCTCTGTATACATCAATGATGTCACTCTTGTGTCTGGTGATTCTCTGGTCCACCTCTACGCAGACGACAGCATTCTGTATACCTCTGGCCCTTCTTTGGACACTGTGTTAACAAAACTCCAAATGAGCTTCAACGCCATAACACTCCTTCCTTTCGCTGCCCGACTTACATCACTACTCTGGACGGTTCTGGACAACTACAAATACCTAGGTGTCTGGCTAGACTGTAAACTCTCCTTCCAGACTCCTATTAAGCATCTCCAATCCAAAATTAAATCTAGAATCGGCTTCCTATTTCGCAACAAAGCCTCCTATTCTCATGCTGCCAAACATACCCTCGTAAAACTGACCATCCTCGACTTCGGCGACGTCATTTACAAAATCCAACACTCTACTCAACAAATTGGATACAGTCTTTCACAGTGCCATCCGTTTTGTCACCAAAGCCCCATATACCACCCACCACTGTGACCTGAAAGCTCTCGTTGGCTGGCCCTCACTACATACTCGTTGCCAGACCCACTGGCTCCAGGTCATCTATAAGTCTTTGCTAGGTAAAGCTCTGCCTTATCTCAGCTCACTCGTCACCATAACACCCACCCGTAACACGTGCTCCAGCAGGTATATCTCACTGGTCATCCCCAAAGCCAACTCCTCCTTTGGCTGCCTTTCCTTCCAGTTCTCTGCTGCCAATGACTGGAACGAATTTCAAAAATCACTGAAGTTGGGAGACTTATCTCCCTCGCTGACTTTAAGCTTCGGCAATCTGAGCAGCTTACCGATCGCTGCAGCTGTACCCAGTCCATCTGTAAATAGCCCATCCAACTACCTACCTCATCCCCGTATTGTTTTTATTTACTTTTTTTGCTCTTTTGCACACTAGTAAATCTACTTGCACATCATCATCTGCACATATATCACTCGTGTTAATTTGATAAATTGTAATTACTTCGCTACTATGGCCTATTTATTGCCATACCTCCTTACTCCATTTGCACACACTGTATATTTTTCTATTTTGTTATTGACTGTCCTTTTGTTTATTCCATGTGTAACTCTTGTTGTTTTTTTGTCGCACTGCTTTGCTTTATCTTGGCTTTATCTTGGCCAGGTCGCAGTTGTAAATGAGAACTTGTTCTCAACTGGCCTACCTGGTTAAATAAAGGTGATTTAAAAATAAAACAAAAATGTTTTTAAATAAAATCTCAAAATGGGCAAACAGTACTATTGCCACTTTTTCACGTTAAGGGAGTCCGTAAGCACACTCATTCGGTTTTCCAAGCCACCAGCCTAACTGAAGCCTGCTGACGCAATTACTGTACTTAACCCATGTGGGCACTCATAAGTCTGCGTATCTGTGTAAACCCCAGGCTGAAGACACAGACCTGCGGCTGTCCCTGCCAGACTGCCACCCCAGCAGGTACCCGCTGCTCACCCTGGCCAAAGACTACCAGAACAGCAAGTTGTCCCCTGACATGTGCATGCCTGTGGAGAGCCAGAGTCAGAGCCATAGCGGCCCACCCAAACTCAACAAGTCCCGTTGGAGGAACATCACCCATGCAGAGTGAGTTAGACCCACTAGCTCTTTTATTTTACAGTATTCCACCAGTATTTACCCATCATTTACTAACAAATTGTGTGGTTGTGCCTTGTGATGCTTTTTTTATTGAGAAATAAGTGAATCATTTGTTTCTTGTTCTCCAGGGCTGGCTGGGTGGACTGTTGGACTGTCCCAAACTTCCTGCTCATCATTGATTACACCTGGCACCCTATCTATCCTCAGAAATCAGATGAACAGCTCAAGCAGTCCTGTAAACAGATGCCTCCTTTGTTTTAAGTTCATGTCTGTGTTAATACGTTTATACTGTTCATATGTCTGTTTAGATCTGTGGTCACCAAATTTTTCTGAACCAAGATCATTTTCTGAGTCTACCCCTGAGCCGAGATCTACTGCTCAGAATGATTTAAAAACATCACTTAAAACGCATGCCTATGCAACATGAACCTATTAAAACCAGTTCTGTAGCAATGAGGTTTGTGCAGTAGGCTATAGGCCCAGTTCATTATCACTGCATATTGGCTATGCTTGAATTACCCTGCCAATGTTAATCTTCTTAGGCCATTTTAAAATTATATTTCAAAGTTTGAAGTATATGATCACACTGGTAATATAGCATAATTTGTTGTATGACTTGTGAGGCACAGCTGAGTGAGCATGAATTTAAACAATTTGCTTTATTTTACTGGACTGATGGTACCTGCATCTGATCAGTCTCAGTGGAGGGAGAGCATCAGAGGGTCTGCCTTTCACGGTCTGATCGTCCCTCAGCTCTCCCCCTTCGCTAAGACTGACCAAAAGGGGACACCGTCGTCCAGCTGATGGCAAAGCTTTATCGTCAGTTTTTTTTTCAAGAAATGTTTTGTGATCGACTAGGAGTACCTTAGAGATAGACCAGTCAATCGCGATCCACTGTTTGGTGACTGCTAGTTTATATGGTCTTACTCTGTGCTTATGTATGCAAGTGTTTCTCCTTCCCTGCAGTGTCGGAGATGGAGGATGCCATGCTGTCGTCCTTGCGCCCCCCTGAGCAGTCGTCTGTACCCCAACCGCCTCGCCGCTCTGCCCCTAACAGTAGAGTGATCACAGACCCCTCGGAGCTGACCCCTGACAGGCTCCACGTGGAGATGGAGATGTCCCCCGACTCCCAGATCATCCTCTACGGGCCCCTGCTCAAGGCCCTCGTCTCCATCAAGGTACAGTCAGGGACACAACACACAGACTCCAGTGACTCATCCTAAAACTTTCCCAGGAATGGTAAATGGGAAATTTGAGTAAATCTGAGGGATGAGTCATAAGATTGATCCATCCACCCTTCCCTCTTCCTTTCTGCAGGAGAACTACTTTGGTGAGGACGACATGTACACAGACTTTGAGGAGGCGGTGTCCAGCCCTGTGCTGTCCTACCTGTCCACCTCCTCCATCCTGGGCTGGTCTCCACTGGGCCTGGACGATGACGGGAGGGTTGCTGCCACCCTTCACCCCCTGGCCCTGCGTCCCTGGGACATCACCGTCCTCATCAACCTCTACAAGGTGCACGGACGCCTGCCCATGGTAAATCCTCCTCCACCCACCCACCCATCCAACAACCACCACCACCCATTTTTATCAACAAATAACACATTATGGGTCTACTAGCACCACTTTGCTCCAGTTCTAGGACTGGAGATGCCCCTAAACACACCCATTCTTCTAACTCTTTCCACTTGTCTGGACAGCACTGTGGCAGTGACAGTCCTGAGGGCCCCTCTGGGTTTTTAGAGAGGCTCTGTTTTGAGATGAAGAAGGGCTATAAGGAGACCATGCTCCAGCTTGTGCTCTCCCCGGCTCATATCTTCATCAGTGACAACTACCAGGTGAGTCGACCACAATCGATGGGACCATCTTTAGGGATAGATTCATACAGTAACCCTCTACCTTCTCTCCAAAGGGTGCACTTGTTCATGTTCACAAGGATTTAAAGGCATTGTATTGGTGTAGATATGACGCAATCATGGTTTATGATTGTATGCTTAAGCAGTAGCCCTGGGTTTGTTATTACAGGAGCCTCAGAGCTAAGAGCTTAGAGCTTTACCTGAAATGCCCTGGTAATCTCTTCCCTCATGCAATGACCTTCAGAACTGACTTCTGCTGAGGATAATAGACAGCTGAGTTTTGTTGTTGCTCAGTATTTTGAGAGTACAGTGAATGTCGATCAACTGGCTAAAAATTTGAATGGCACAAAAGCACAATACTACCATTTGACAGTCAAACTGCAAAAAATAGCCATAAAGGAAACCCCAACATAGTGTCTTAATAGGGCGTTGGGCACCAGAACAACTTCAATGCACCTTGGCATAGATTCTATTGGAGGGATGTGTCACCATTCTTCCATGAGAAATGCCATCGTTGTTTTGTTGTTGATGGTGGTGGAAAACGCTGTCTCAGGCACCACTCCAGAATCTCCCATAAGTGTTCAATTGGGTTGAGATCTGGTGACTGAGACACACACACATACACTCACACATACACACCCCATTTAAACCCCCCAGATCTCTTCTAGCCATGGTAAGCAAAATAATTGGCAACTGCGCATGAAGGGATGTTAATTATTTATTAACTTAGGAACCACAGTGTGAAAGCACCTGCTTTCAATATACTTTGTATCCCTCATTTATTCAAGTGTTTCCTTTATTTTGTTACCTGTACATGTGCATGCTTAATGTAGAACCACAAAATGTTAGTTTCTGTGATGCGTATATATGCATATTTGAAGCTAATTCCATCTGTCTTTACACTGCAAAAAGTTATTAATATGATTTCCTGTGTCCACACAGCGGCCCACGTCTGATGGTGTTCTGAGGGATGGCCACCTGAGTCTGTCTGGCCTGCAGATGCGTGCCCACGCCATGTTCTCAGCCCAGGGGCTACCTCTAGGCACAGACACCCTGGAGTACGCCTGGCTCATAGACATGCAGGCTGGTGCCCTCACGGGGAGAGTCACTGTGCCACAGGTTTGTGTGTGTGTGTGTGTGTGTGTGTGTGTGTGTGTGTGTGTGTGTGTGTGTGTGTGTGTGTGTGTGTGTGTGTGTGTGTGTGTGTACGCATTTTCTATTTTGTCTATATCTAATGAATGTGTTGTTCCTCAGCTGGCCAGTGTGATGGAGTGGGGTGAGACGTACATGTTCCACGTCTTCTCCCGGGAGTTCCAGCTGGAGCAGCCCAAACCCTCTGTCATCTGCCAGCACGGGGTGGACCGCCGTGTGTGTGACTCCAAGGTAATACGTTCCCACTTTTTCTGCACATGGAAATCACACACTTGAAAATCTGTAGTTAGTCAGATCTACTGGTTTTGTATATTTGTGTAAAAATGTGAGTCTGACCTCCAAAGGCAATAATTAACCATTGTAACTATTCTGTTCTCTACTTTTGTAGAATTCCTGCCTGCCTGGACACTGTCGGACGTCTGAGGAGCTCAAGTACACCATGACCCGTCTGGCTGTGGATGGGGCTGACCTCTTCATAGTGGAGCACAGCTGTGCAGCCAACATCAAGGTAAAACAAGTCTTCCACACTAGAACAAAAGTGTGTAATGTTTGTATTTATTATGGATCCCCATTAGCTGCTGCCAAAGCAGCAGCTACTCTTCCTAGGGTCCAGCAAAATTAAGGCAGTTTATACAATTTTAAAACAATACATTCACAGATTTCACAACACACTGTGTGCCCTCAGGCCCTTACTCCACCACGACCACATATCTACAGTACTAAGTGTGTGTGTGTGCGCGCGTGTGTCTGTGCCAATGTTTGTGTTGCTTCAAAGTCCCTGCTGTCCCATAAGGTGTTTTTTAATCTTTAAAAAAAAGGATATATCAAGTTTTACTGCTTGCGTCAGTTACTTGATGTGGAATAGAGTTCCATGTAGTCATGGCTCTATGTAGTACTGTGTGCCTCCCATAGTCTGTTCTGGACTTGGGGACTGTGAAGAGACCTTTTGTGGGGTGTCCGAGCTGTGTGCCAGTAGTTGAGACGGACAGCTCGGTGCATTCATCATGTCAATACCTCTCATAAATAAAAGTAGTGATGAAGTCAATCTCTCCTCCACTTTCAGCCAGGAGAGATTGACATGCATATTATTAATATTAGCTCTCTGTGTACATCCAAGGGCCAGCCGTGCAACTGACCACACGACTTAACAGTAGTCTAGGTGCGACAAAACTAGGGCCTGTCGGACCTGCCTTGTTGATAGTGTTGTTAAGAAGGCAGAGCATCACTTTATTATAGACAGACTTCTCCCCATTTTAGCTACTACTGCATCACTATGTCTTGACCATGACAGTTTACAACCTAGTGTTACTCCAAGAGCAGTTTAGTCATCTCAGCTTGTTCAATTTCCACATTTATTTATTACAAGATTTAGTTCAGGTTTAGGGTTTAGTGAGTGTTTTGTTCCAAATACAATGCTTTCAGTTTTATAAATATTTAGGGCTTACTTATTCCTTGCCACCCACTCTGAGACTAACTGCAGCTCTTTGTTGAGTGTTTGGATAAAATGTGGATGAAATGGCAGCAGTTTTACAGGCTCCCAGCCAATTGTACTATTATGTGGGGGGTTTTGCGTTATTTGTAACTTATTTTGCACATAATGTTTCTGCAACTGCAACAAAATATCTTCTGGATATCGGGAGAGCAATCACTCACCTTGGATTAGACTGAGATTTTTTCTACAACAAGCAGGACGCACATGATATTCTCCAAACGCCCCACAGGGCCGACATCCCCGTTATTTGCAAGAGGAAGCGACACAGGTACAGAGGACGCAGAGCCAGATGCCTGGTCAGGACCCGGAGAAGGCGAGTGGGAAAGCTGCCATTACCGTCAATACTACTCGCCAACGACGAGGTATGATCATGAATATCCTACCAAAGGAACATCAGAAACTGTAATATCCTATGTTTCACGGAATCGTGGCTGAATGACGACATGGATATTCAGCTAGCGGGATATACACTACACCGGCAAGATAGAATAGCACACTCCGGTAAGACGAGAGGGGGCGGTCTGTGCATATTTGTAAACAACAGCTCGTGCACGAAATCTATGGAAGTCTCTAGATTTTGCTCACCTGAAGTAGAGTATATTGGGATAAATTGCAGGCCACACTACTTGCCTAGAGAGTTTTCAGCTATAATTTTTGTGGCTGTTTATTTACCACCACAGACAGATGCTGGCACTAAGACCGCACTGAGTCAGCTGTATAAGGAAATAGGCAAACAGTAAACCACTTACCCAGAGGCGGAGCTCCTAGTGGAGGGAAACTTAAATCGGTTCTACCAAATTTCTATCAACGTGTTAAATGTGCAACAAGAGGGAAGAAAATTCTAGATCACCTGTACTCCACACACAGAGACGCTTACAAAGCTCTCCCTCGCCATCCATTTGGTAAATCCGACCCATACTCTATCCTCCTGATTCCTGCTTACAAGCAAAAATGAAAACAGGAAGCGCCAGTGACGAACCATCAAACAGGCAAAGCATCAATACAGGGCTAAGATTGAATCATACTACACCGGCTCTGACGTTCATCTTATGTGGCAGGGCTTGCAAACTATTACAGACTACAAAGGGAAGCACAGCCATGAGCTGCCCAGTGATATGAGCCTACCAGACGAGCTAAATCACTCACGTCAGCTACGGAGAGTAAGACCTTTAAACCGGTCAACATACACAAGGCTGCGGGGCCAGACGGATTACCAGGACGTGTGCTCTGGGCATGTGCTGACCAACTGGCAGGTGTCTTCACTGACATTTTGAACATGTCCCTGATTGAGTCTATAATACCAACATGTTTCAAGCAGACCACCATGGTCCCTGTGCCCAAGAACCCAAAGGCAACCTGCCTAAATGACTACATACCCGTAGCAGTCACGTCCATAGCCATGAAGTGCTTTGAAAGGTTGGTAATTGCTCACATCAGCACCATTATCCCAGAAATCCTAGACTCACTCCCATTTGCATACTGCCCAAACAGATCCACAGCTGATGCAATCTCCATTGCACTCAACACTGTCCTTTCCCATCTGGACAAAAGGAATACCTATGTGAGAATGCTATTCATTGACTACAGCTCAGCGTTCAACAACATAGTACCCTCAATGCTCATCACTAAGCTAAGGATCCTGTTACTAAACACCTCCCTCTGCAACTGAATCCTGGACTTCCTGACGGGCCTCCCCCAGGTGGTGAGGGTAGGTAGCAACACATCTGACATGCTGATCCTCAACACTGGAGCTCTTCAGGGGTGCATGCTCAGTTCCCTTCTGTAGTCCCTGTTCACCCACGACTGCATGGCCAGGCATGACCCCAACACCATCATTAAGTTTGCAGATGACACAACAGTGGTAGGCCAGATCACTGACAACGACGAGACAGCCTATAGGGCGGAGGTCAGAGACCTGACCGGGTGGTGCCAGAATAACAACCTTTTCCTCAACGTAACCAAGACTAAGGAGATGGTTGTGGACTACAGGAAAAGGAGGACCGAGCACGCCCCCATTCTCATCGACATTGGCTGTAGTGGAGCAGGTTGAGAGCTTCAAGTCCCTTGGTATCCACATCAGCAACAAACTAGAATGATCCAAACACACCAAGACAGTCGTGAAGAGGGCACGACAAAGCATATTCCCCCTCAGGAAACTAAAAAGATTTGGCATGGGTCCTGAGATCCTCAAAAGGTTCTTCAGCTGCAACATCGAGAGCATCCTGACTGGTTGCGTCACTGCCTGGTACGGCAATTGCTCGGCCTCTGACCGCAAGGCACTACAGAGGGTATTGCATACGGCCCAGTACATCACTGGGGTTAAGCTGCCTGCCACCCAGGACCTCTACACCAGGCGGTGTCAGAGGAAGGCCCTAACAATTGGCAAAGACCCCAGCCACCCCAGTCATATACTGTTCTCTCTACTACCGCATGGCAAGCGGTACTGGAGTGCCAAGTCTAGGACAAAAAGGCTTCTCAACAGTTTTTACCCCCAAGCCATAAGACTCCTGAACTGGTTACCCAGACTATTAGCATTGTGTGCCCCCCCAACCCCTCTTTTTACACTGCTGCTACTCTCTGTTTATCATATATGCATCGTCACTTTAACTATACATTCATGTACATACTACCTCAATTGGGCCGACCAACCAGTGCTCCCGCACATTAGCTAAACGGGCTATCTGCATTGTGTCCCACCACCCGCCAACCCCTCTTTTACGTTATTGCTACTCTCTGTTCATCATGTATGCATAGTTCACTTTAACCATAGCTACATGTACATACTATCTCAATCAGCCTGACTAACCGGTGTCTGTATGTAGCCTCGATACTTTTATAGCCTCGCTACTGTATATAGCTTGCCTTTTTTACTGTTTTATTTCTTTAATTACCTATTGTTCACCTACTACCTTTTTTGCTCTATTGGTTAGAGCCTGTAAGTAAGCATTTCACTGTAAGGTATTCAGCGCACGTGACCAATAAACTTTGATTTTATTTGAGTGTTAGTCATTTCAGTCGCTGTAGTAGCTGACGTGTATAGTGTTGAGTCATCCGCATACATAGAAACTCTGGCTTTACTGAAAGTCAGTGGCATGTTGTTAATAAAAAATGTAAAAAGCAAGGGGCCTAAACGGCTACCCTGGGAAATTCTTGATTCTAACTGGATTATAATTGATAAGGTTCCATTAAAGAACACCCTCTGTGTTCTATTAGACAAGTAACTCTTTATCCACATTATAACAGGGGGTGTAAAGCCATAACACGTACATTTTAACAGCAGCAGACTATGATCAATAATGTAAAATGCTGCACTGAAGTCTAACAAGCCAACACCCACAATTATTTTATCATCAATTTCTCTTAGCCGATCATCAGTCATTTGTGTAAGTGCTGTGCTTGTTGAGTGTCCTTCTCTATAAGCATGCTGAAATTCTGTTGTCAATTTGTTTACTGTAAAATGGCATTGTATCTGGTCAAACATGATTTTTTCCAAGATATTTACTAAGGGTTGGTTGCCTATTTTAGCCAGTAAGGGGGCATTACTTTTTTTTTTGTAGCGGAATGACTTTAGCTTCCCTCCAGGCCTGAGGGCACACGTTCTCAGGCTTGAGGACAGGAGTTGAGAAATACTGCTCCAATTCTGCCTTTACCTAGACGGGTGCCATCCGACTGGCCAACTGCAACCTGCACAACCAGGCGGTGGGAGAAGGGATCAGTGCTGTGGTGCAGGATGTCCATATCCACCAGTACATCGAACAGCAGCAGCCCCAGTCAGACGGGGTCCGGCCAGGACCCTCTCCAGGTCAGGGCTTAGGGCTTGGCCATCCCGCTGTACTGCGGAGATCCTTCTGGTTGGAGGCTGGCTCGGTCAACTTCGCCCTGATCACGGCTGACGTGGCACTGGCTGCGGACCACCCGGCCAAGTACGAGGTGCAGAGGCAATTCCTGGAGCTCCATGATGCTCACACCAAGAGGTAGGAATGGAGGAAGGAAGGAATTAATATACTTTATTGATCCCAAAGAAATTTGGGAGAAATGGATCCCTAGAGAAAATTGGTCTTGCCATCACCAGTAGCAATCACAGACATAGACTAGACAGACACACATGCATATATCAGATCAGAGACATGAGTGCTCTCTCTCGCTTTCCTTTCCTCCCAGGCTATGGTTCCTGTGGCCAGATGAGACTGGTCGCAACAAGCGCAGCAGGAACAAGTGTGGTTGCCTGGGGGGCTGTCGTTTCTACGGGGGCACCAACACTGGCCTGGACTTCTTCCATCTGGAGGAGATGACCCCCTCCTGCAGCTTGGCCTTCTCCTCCTCCAGTGTTGAGTCAGACATGTGCTACGGCCAATCACTGCTGCAGCCTGGAGAGTGGATTGTCACCAAGGAGATGGCCAAGCTGTCTAACGGTAGGAGTGTTTCAATGTATTTATCTAAATAAATAAAATTCACTGGGATTGGAGACTGACACGGAGGTCATATCTGGGTTCACTGATAGTTCTGTTAAATTATAGGGTTGCTGGTCTGTTCCATTTTAGCTTTGATCTGTGTATCTGGAACACACCCAACCTACAGTACTGTGACATACTGTGTTTTCCCTCTTGTAGGTAAGGGTGTGGGGGTGAAGGGAGACACCTCTACCCCCAGTCCGGCCCCTGAGCTCGGAATACGGGGCCAACACCTGAGCCTGCAGGTGCCTCTGCGCTCCCACAGTTCGGCCTCCTCTTCCGAGGAAAATAGTTGCTCCAGCGCAGCACTGCCCCTACTGGCTGGGGAGATGGACAGCCCGTCTCCTAGCACTGAGGAACGCATGCTCCCCATGAACGGCAAGAGCACTGCAGAGTGAGTAGC
Organism: Oncorhynchus gorbuscha; assembly: GCF_021184085.1. Lineage (NCBI taxonomy): Eukaryota > Metazoa > Chordata > Actinopteri > Salmoniformes > Salmonidae > Oncorhynchus > Oncorhynchus gorbuscha. The sequence continues at coordinate 74,310,636 of NC_060182.1, read as the reverse complement.
AGATTAATGCAGCAACGGGTGCAACATGCATACAGTGTTTACACACATTCACAATTCACCAACAGCCCATATACTAGTGAAGTAGCTGACAAAAGTGCATTATCTTGGTATTCTCAACCCCTCCTTCTCTCCTCACAGTACTCTTACAGAACTCCCTGAGGGCACCCCAGTGTCACCCAACAGTGCCCAGGAGCACTCCTCTCTCCGCTCACCCCTCAAGCGCCAGTCCTCCGTGCAATCTGGCCGGCTGGGCAGCACTAAGAGCCTGTCAGCGGCAGTCTTCACCGACAAGCCCCCACCGCCACTTTCTGGCGTCCAGTTCAGCAGTGAGGTCTCCCGTAGCGACGAGAACGTCCTGGACTCTCCTCGCCAGCGCCGGAGCTACAGCTCCTTCCCGTTCACGCCGTCCGCAGACTCCAGCACCTTCCACCAGTATCGCTCAGCAGACTCCAGCATGTCCGTGGCAGACAGTGAGGCTTACTTTTCAGCAACAGAGGACTTTGAGCCCATCAGCAGTGCAGACGAAGGTCCAGGCACCTACCCTGGTAGGAAGAAGAAGAGGAGGCAGCAGCAGATGCAGAATCAGCCCCAGCAGCAGCCCTACCACATGGACCACTACAGGTTGGACCTGTACCTGCTAAATGACTGCCCCTCCAGTCCGACCCTTCCCCCTCTTACCTAACCTTTTTCTTTCTTAGAGAATGTGTTGTCATTTTACTTAGTAAAATAAAGGGAAACGATGCATGATTACAGTAGTTAAACCAATCTGTTGTGAATCTGATTCCAGCCGAAGTTCCATCTACCACAGTGTGGAGGGACCTCTCACCTATGTGTTGAATGGGGATCTCATCACAGAGCCCAGGCCCCTGCCCATGCCCCCCATGCTGCCCCCGCTGCCATCCCACCCCATCCCCGGCCACCAGTCGCAGGCCTCCTTTGTATCAGCCATGGGGTTGGAGGAGGAGTGCTCGGTGGAGGTGGAGAAGACTCCTGAGCCAGGCCTGGTGACTCGACAGCCCCATGTCATGGCCTGCTACCAGAGCTACCTGGCCCACTACCAGGTAAGGCTGGTACACAATAGTGTATTATCCCTGAACTAATTATTATTATATGATTTGATCTGAAAATGAAGACGTGTCGTACGGCAATGTGACACCCCTGTATGATTGTCTGTCAGGTAGAATAGGGAATTATTTCTGCTCTATTCAACCTTCTGACCGTTTATCCTTCTGAATACACCCCAGGTGTCCAACTGGTCTCAGAAGCAGCCCACCAATAAGAGGACCTCCAAGTCCTCACTGCATCGCCCCCTGGACCTGGACACACCCACCAGTGAGGAGAGCTCTTCCTCCTTCGACCAGCTCTCTGTTCCCAGCTTTAAGGTAAGAAACACACACTATATAGATCAGCGGTATTCAACTACTATTTGAGAAGGTTCGGTCAGGCAAATTTCCTAGGTTGCAAGGGTCCAGATGGATATTGTCATTTTTCGGCATAGTAACAAACCCCCACCTTTCAAAACATTTTACAACAAACTGTTCACACCCGTCTTGTTGGTAGACAAAACATTTTAGAGTTTTGAAGCACATGCAACCCTACACAGTGACTCAACAGAATCATTATGGGCCCCCTTGGGGTCGAGGCCCCTGGGCACGTAATCTGGCCATGATAACAACAAGATTTAGATTGGCTAACCAGCTATCTTACCTACCTAGCTAACATGCTCTAGTTGCTCAACTGGACATTTCTGACAAGGTCTATCAGTGAGTGACGTGAGGAAAACAGCCCATGCTCTACCACATTTAGAAATTCCTCCTTGTGCCTTCTACTTTTACAGCTATCAAGAGCAGTAAGTTAAAATCCTCACTGATTTCCTTTAAAAACATTTTTTTACATACATACATACTACCGTTCAAAAAGGTTGGGGTCACTTAGAAATGTCCTTGTTATTGAAAGAAAAGCAACAAAAAAATTGTCCATTAAAATAACATCAAATTTATCAGAAATACAAGGTAGACATTGTAAATGTTGTAAATGACTATCGTAGCTGGAAACGGCTGATTTTTTTTTAATGGAATATCTACATAGGCTTACAGAGGCCCATTATGAGCAACCATCACTCCTGTGTTCCAATCCCGCGTTGTGTTAGCTAATCCAAGTTGATCATTTTAAAAGGCTAATTGATCATTAGAAAACTCTTTGCAATTATGTTAGCACAGCTGAAAACTGTTGTACTGCTTAAAGAAGCAATAAAACTGTCCTTCTTTAGACTAGTTGTGTTTCGAGAGCATCAGCATTTGTGGGTTCGATTACAAGGCTCAAAATGGCCAGAAACAAAGTCTCTTCATGTTCTTAGGTTAGTCATTAAAACTCTTTTTTTCAACCACTCCACAAATGTCTTATTAACGAACTGTAGTTTTAGCAAATCGGTTAGGACATCTACTTTGTGCATGACAACTCATTTTTCCAACAATTGTTTACAGACAGATTATTTCCCTTTTAATTCACTGTATCACAATTCCAGTGGGTCAGAGGTTTACATACACTAAGTTGACTGTACCTTTAAACAGCTTGGAAAATTCCAGAATATGATGTCATGGCTTTAGAAGCTTCTGAGAGGCTAATTGACATAATTTGAGTCAATTGGAGGTGTACCTGTGGATGTATTTCAAGGCCTACCTTCAAACTCAGTGCCTCTTTGCTTGACATCATGGGAAAATCAAAAGAAATCAGTCAACTTCAGAAAATAAATTGTAGACCTCCACAAGTCTGGTTCATCCTTGGGAGCAATTTCCAAACGCCTGAAGGTACCACGTTCATCTGTACAAACAATAGTAGGCAAGTATAAACACCATGGGACCAACCAGCTGTCATACTGCTCAAGAAAGAGACATGTTCTGTCTCCTAGAGATTAACATACTTTGATGCGAAAACTGCAAAGCAATCCCAGAAGAACAGCAAAGGACCTTGTGAAGATGCTGGAGGAAACAGGTACAAAAGTATCTATATCCACAGTAAAACGTGTCATATATTGACATAACCTGAACGGCCGCTCAGCAAGGAAGAAGCCACTGCTCCAAAACCACCATAAAAAAGCCAGACTACGGTTTGCAACTGCAAATGGGGACAAAGATTGTACTCTTTGGAGAAATGTCCTCTGGTCTGATGAAACAAAAATAAAACTGTTTGGCCATAATGACCATTGTTATGTTTGGAGGAAAAAGGGGGAGGCTTGCAAGCCGAAGAACACCATCCCAACCGTGAAGCACGGGGGTGGCAGCATGTTGTCTGGATGCTTTGCTGCAGGAGGGACTGGTGCACTTCACAAAATAGATGGCATCACGAGGGAGGAAAGGTATGTGGATATATTGAAGCAACATCTCAAGACATCAGTCAGGAAGGTGAAGTTTGGTTGCAAATGTGTTTTCCAAATGGACAATGACCCCAAGCATACTTCAAAAGTTATGGAAAAATGGCTTAAGGACATCACAGTCAAGGTATTGGAGTGGCCATCACAAAGCCCTGACCTCAAATTTATAGAAAATGTGTGGGCAGAACTGAAAAAGCATGTATGAGCAAGGAGGCCTACAAACCTGACTCAGTTACACCAGCTCTGTCAGGAGGAATGGACCAAAATTCACCCAACTTATTGTGGGAAGCATGTGGAAGGCTACCTGAAACATTTGACCCAAGTTACACAATTTAAAGGCAATGCTACCAAATACTAATTGAGTGTATGTAAACTTCTGACCCACTGGGAATGTAATGAAAGAAATAAAAGCTGAAATAAATAATTCTCTCTACTATTCTGTCAATTCACATTCTTTAAATAAAGTGGTGATCCTAACTGACCAAAAACAGGGAGTCCTTACTAGGATTACATTTCAGGAATTGTATTTAAATGTATTTGGCTAAGGTGTATGTAAACTTCCGACTTCAACTGTATATACTGTATACACACAGTACCAGTCAAATGTTTGGACACCTACTCGTTCAGGGATTTTTCTTTATTTTTAATATTTTCTACATTGTAGAATAGTGTTGAAGACATCAGAACTATGAAATAGCACATATGGAGACAAAAAAGTGTTAAACAAATCTAAATATATTTTGGATTTTAGATTCTTCAAAGTAGGCACCATTTACCTTGATGAGAGCTCTGCACACTTGGTATTCTGTCAACCAGCTTCACCTGGAATGATTTTCCAAATCTCTTGAAGGAGTTCCCATGTATGCTGAGCACGTGTTGGCTGCTTTTCCTTCACTCTGCATTCCAACTCATCCCAAATCATCTCAATTGGGTTGAGGTCGGGTGATTGTTGAGGCCAGGTCATCTGATGCAGCACCATCACTCTCCTTCTTGGTCAAATGGCCCTTACAGAGCCTGGATGTAGGTTGGGTTATTGTCCTGTTGAAAAACAAATGAGTCTCACTAAGCTCAAACCAGATGGGATGGCGTATCGCTGCAGAATGCTGTGGTAGCCATGCTGTTAAGTGTGCTTTGAATTCTAAATAAATCACAGTGTCACCAGTGAAACACCCCACATCACACCTCCTCAATGCTTCACGGTGGGAACCACACATGCAGAGATATCCATTCACCTACTCTGCGTCTCACAGACATGGCAGTTGAAACCAAAAATCTCAATTTTGGCCTCATCAGAACAAAGGACAAATTTCCACCGGTCTAATGTCCATTGCTTGTGTTTCTTGGCTCAAGCAAGTCTCTTCTTCTTATTTGTGTCCTTTAGTAGGGGTGTCTTTGCAGAAATCCGACCATGAAGGCCTGATTCACGCGGTCTCCTCTGAACCGTTGATGTCTGTTGAACACTGAAGTATTTATTTGGGCTGCAATTTCTAAGGCTGGTAACTCTGATAAACTTAACCTCTGCAGCAGAGGTACCTCTGGGTCTTCCTTTCCTGTGGCGATCCTCATGAGAGCCAGTTTCTTCGTGGCGCTTGATGGTTTTTGCGACTGCATTTGAAGAAACTTTCAAAGTTCTTGACATTTTCCGTATTGACTGAATGTCTTAAAGTAATGATGGACTGTTGTTTCTCTTTGCTTATTTGAGTTGTTCTTGCCCTAATATGGACTTGGTCTTTTACCAAATAGGTCTACCTTGTCACAACACAACTGATTGGCTCAAACGCATTAAGAAGGAAAGAAATTACACAAATGAACTTTTAACAAGGCACACCTGTTAATTGAAATGTATTCCAGGTGACTACCTCATGAAGCTGGTTGAGAAAATGCCAAGAGTGTGCAAAGCTGTCATCAAGGCAAAGGGTGGCTACTTTGAACAATCTCAATTATGAAATGTATTCTGATTGGTTTATCAATGTATTTTTGTTTTCTGCATGATTCCGTAGGTGTTATTTCATAGTTTTGATGTCTTCACTATTATTCAACAATGTAGTAGATAGTAAAATAATACAAATAAAAATCCTTGAATGAGTAGGTGTGTCCAAACTTTTGATTTGTACTATATAAATCGACCTGCGGTACGTATTGATCCTGTTCTGTGTCCGGATCCAGACTGGTCTGTCTTAGTATGGCAGATTTCATAGACTGTGTGTGTGTTTTTGTGTGTTGCTGTATGTGTTTGTTCTTCCATGGTGTACCCTAAATTCATAACCCTTCATCTTATGTTGTAGGTGGTGAAACAAGGCCTCTCTGCCAGCTCTCTACTTGACAGAGGCCTTTCGTTGATGGGAGACACAAACAAGTATTTAGAATTTATTTAGCTTAACTTGGATCTCTATGGTCTGCTCGACATGTGTTTCACACACACATCTGTAACTGCATCTCTCGCTATGTGACTTTAGCCAACCCTACACACCTCTGGATAAGAAGGCTATGGAGAACACAGACGACACCACCACTGAGGACTGGACCATGGAGCAGCCCCTCTCCCAGACCAGAACCACCGCCATCGTGGAGGTGAAGGGGGCCATCAATGTGGTGCTTACCCCTCTGGTGGCTGAAGCTCTGGACAGGTAACAGCTACTGGGTTAATACTCAATTCTAGTATGCCATAGCCACCAAAGGCTTTTGTGGAAATACCATTGTAGGTAATGTTATAGAACAGCTCCTCATAGAAAATACTGACCATATTAGCTTTACATCTGCAATCAGTGTCTCCACACTGCAACTGTGCCCAACCACTCTCCTTGGCATATTGCAGGAATAGTATATTGCTCAAGACAGTGACAATGTATGTTCTTTCAGATACATTGAGTCCATGGTCCACTACGTCAGTGTCCGTCACCCTGCAGCCATTCTGGATGACCTGCATGGGAAGGTCCTCAATGAAGCCTATCAGATCAGCAAGTCCACAGTAACTGAATCCGTAGGTGAACCTCACCAATCGGCAAATGTGTCCAGAATAAAGAGCTATAAAGAGCTATAAAAGCACTATAAAGAGAATAGAGTGTGATTTTTAGATGAACCCTAAGTTTGTCTTGTTTTGACATTTTTTCCCCCACTATAGAGCTCAGCCAAGCAGGAGAACAAGCTATCAAAGACGGAGGGTACCACAGGGTCCCTCAACACTCCCCATGCCCAAACGGACCTGACGGTCAAACCAGACAACGTGAAGATCAAGGGCCTGCAAGCTAACGTGTCAATTCCCAAGGTAGGAATTGTGCCATGGAATTGTCATTGTGCCAAGAAAATTGTATTGGGCTTAGAGTTCACACTAATTTGAAGTGAACTTATCAGGAGTCGACAGCAGTCCGATGCTGACCTCATTTCCTGAGTTGATTTTCAAAAGTCCAACACATCTTTGTCTCTGACTGTACAGGTGAACCTGTGTCTGCTCCAGGCCTCGGTAGAAGAGTGTTCTCCCTCCAACTCCAGTAAGAGCCACATCACACACGTCTCCCTGGTTGCTCTGTGCTTCGACAGGATCGCCACACAGTTTCGCATGAACAGGTAACCTCACTTCCACCAGCTTGCACAGGTCTCCTTACGACACACACACACACACACTTACACCGCACCTGCGGGCGGCAGGTAGTCAGTCGTCATGGGTCCGTAACTGAAAGGTTGCAAGTTCGAATCCCTGAGCTGAAAAATCTCTGTGCCTTTAAGCAAGGTACTTGAACCTAGTTATAAACTGGGTGGTTCGATACCCTGAATGTCAATTGGCTGACAGCCATGGTATATCAGACCGTATACCACAGGTATGACAAATAATTTATTTTTACTGCTCTAATTACGTTGGTAACCAGTTTATAATAGCAATAAGGCACCTCGGTGGTTTGTGATATATGGCCAATATACCACGGCTAAGGCCTTTGTCCAGACACTCCGCATGGCGTCGTGCCTAAGAACAGCCCTTAGCCGTGGTATATTTGCCATATACCACACCCCCCTCTGCTTTATTGCTTAATTGCTCCAGGGTCGCTGTTGATAATGGCAGACCCCTGCCGTCACCCCACTCCAATGGTGTCTTAGGGGGGAGTTTATTATTTTAACAGTGAAATAGGACAAATATAAGCACCCACCAAATTATTATTACTATTATTATTACACGTGCGTACCCTACTGTCGTTCTTCATAGGGGCATAGTGGAGGAGACGCCCAACACAGCAGAGCATGGCCGTCCCTCCGTCAACTTGGAAAAGTACGCATCGGCCACCAAGATGCAGCCACAGTCCTCAGGCTCATTGCGCTCCAACGCTGGCATCGAGAAGGGCAAGGAGATCGCTGCCAAGCTTAACATCCACCGCATCCACAGCCAACTACGAGGCCTGGATTCCACAGGTAAGAATTTGCTATTTTCAATGTTGTGCTCTATAGCTCTTTTTTTTTTTTCTTCATGTGCTAGGCTGGAACACCATCCTTCACACCCAGCAGGCTGTCCATGACTGGAGTTGGAGACCCCTGCCCTAATATTATATTAAGTGTTAGACAGTTGTGACCAGTCCTTTTTCCTGTCCTGTGGTTTAGACATAGGAACATGTGCAATCACGGCCATACCCTTTGAGAAGTCCAAAGTACTGTTCAGCCTGGAGGAAATGGATGAGTTTTCCTTGGTGGATGAGACAGAGAACCAGGTGGCTGCAGACCTGGCCCGGACCGGCGCATCCTTGGAGAAGTGGGGCTGGATCATGTTTGAGTGCGGCATCGAGAACCTTACTGTCAAAGGTAATGTGTCATTGCCAAATATATGTACAATTGCCTACATACAATACCCCATAATGTCAGTGTTTAGAAATGTTTACAAATAAATTAAAAGCTAAAAGTATTCAACCCCTTTTGTCAAGCCTAAATAAGTTCAGGAGTAAAATGGTGCTTAACCCTTTGAGCATGTTGAAGTTCTTAGTTACACTTTGGATGGTGTATCAATACAGACAGTCACTACAAAGATACAGGCATCCTTCCTAACTCAGTTGCCAGAGAGGAAGGAAATCGCTCCGGGATTTCACCATGAGGCCAGTGGTGGCTTTAAAACACTTAGAGTTGAAAGGCTGTGATTGATCAACAACATTGTAGTTACTCCACAATACTAACCTAATTAACAGAGTGAAAAGAAGGAAGCCTGTACAGAATAAAAGTATTCCAAAATTTGCATCTTGTTTGCAAGAAGGCACTAAAGTAGTACTGCAAAGCAATTCACTTTTTGTCCTCAATACAAACTCTTATGTTTGGGGCAAATACAACACATTAGAGATTCACTCTTCATTATTTTCAAGCATAGTGCTGACTGCATCATGTTACCAAGAAGACAGTGAATGTTCCTGAGTGGCCGAGTTACAGTTCTGACCTAAATCTACTTGAAAATCAATGGCAAGACCTGAGTAGTTGTCTGGCGAAGATCAACAATCAATTTTACAGAGCTTGAAGACTTTTGAAAATAATAATGAGAAGATGTTGCACAATCCAGCTGTAATCACTGCCAAAGGTGCTTCTACAAATGATTGACTCAGGGGTGTGAATACTTAGGTAAATGAGATATTTCTGTATTTAATTTTCAAAAAATGTGCAAACATTTATACAAACATGTTTTCACATTGTCATTTTGGGGTATTGTGTGTAGATGGGTGAGAATAATTTTTAAAATCAGACTGTAACACAACTAAATGCGAACTAAGTCGAGTGGTATGAATACTTTCTGAAGGCACTATATATAGACATTGGCATTTAGATTCACTTTGAATTAACTGAATTTAATTTGAATTTATTAAATTGATGTTATTAACCTCATCACTGAACACTGTTGCCTGATTGTGTGCCTGTCTGTGTGCAGGTGGGCGTCAGTCGGGTGCAGTGCTGTACAGTGCTTTTGGCATCATGGGACAGTCGGGTACGGGCGTGAAGACTGGCATGTCCAAATCTAACGGCTCAACGTGTTCTCAGACGGGCAGCGGCTACAGCACCGATGTATCTGATGACAATCTGCCTAACGACGCGACAAGACCCAACTCTGATGCCAACAGAAACTCGGACTCTGACGATCAGGTAACTCATCACTGTCCGTCACTTTGAACTGTTGTACAAGTACTTGATACAACCTCGTTTCAGTAACGGAAAGCATTCACAAAAAATATATAGACTTGCTTCTCTCTTGCTCCTGTTCTCTCATTGGCTTATGCTGTGTGGATTGCTCTTGCAGGATGAAGGGGTGGAGTCTGACGACCTGAAGAAGGACCTCCTCCTCATGCCACCGCCCCCTGACTCCAGTAGCATGAAGCTCACCATCAAGGAGATTTGGTTCAGCTTCGCTGCCCCCACCAACGTACGCTCCCCCTCACAGGCCATCTCCAGGCAGCTGAATCTCCTAAGCACAGCGACGCCAGCGATTGGCGCCTGGTTGGTCCCCATCGACCAGCTCAAGTCTTCTCTGCGTAAGCTTGACATGGAGGGCACTTTGAGAGTATGTGCTGTCATGGGCTGCATCATGACTGAAGCCTTGGAGGTCAGTACTGCACAGATTGAGGGTTCCAATGCCTTTTATCAATGTAATTGTCCTATATTTCCATGTATTGTATATACTGTATGGTGATTGTGTATATTCCTCTGGCTATATTTTGTCTGTATATTTTGTCTGTTGCTGTCAGCACCATTTCACAAGGTCAAATGGAGGGTACATGTAAATGTCCTTGGCAAATAATGGTGATTCTTATTCTATATGAGACACATATCCTTTTCTTTCCCTTGTTCTGTACAGAAAAAGAGTATCCACATCCCCTTTCGGAGCAAGTACAACAGGGTGACCAAGCGAGCACGCTACCTCCACGAGAACCCCTCCTGTCTGCTGTGTAACATCCTGCATCGCTACCTACAGCAGGCTGACTATACTGTGATAGAGGAGGCCACCATGGTGAGATGTGTGTTTAGAGGCTTGAGAACTTCAGTCTGGACCATGATTGACTGAATCATGTGTGCTGGTGCTGGGCTGGAAATAGTTCTTATGGATCTACCTTAACTTACCTCCTAATTAACTATGAAACCCATCTGATCTTGTCCTCACTAGAATGACGGGCTGCCTGCCCTGGTGACCCTGAAGAAGGGGCTGGTGGCTCTGGCCCGGCAGTGGATGAAGTTTATTGTGGTGACCCAGGGCTTCAAGGCCATTGGCCTGATGAGGCCCAACCAGCTGCCCAAACCCAAGGAGACCCCCCAGCAGCAGACATTCCAGGACCAGAGCCAGGGCCTGGACAACGGAGCTGCGCTGCAGAGTGACACCAGTGCTGATGGGGCTGAGTTTGAGTTTGACGCAGGTAGGAACGAATGTTTTTTTTGGGATGATGACATTTCTGGTAAATTAATACATGACAGATATACTTTTTTTTAAACCAATTGTATTGAAAAGTCCCCCCCACGTGTTTAATGAATTTGATAATGATTATAATGTCCAGCCACAGTGAGTGAACACACCATGCTGCTAGAGGGAGCATGCAGCCGCCCCCTGCCCACAGGAGACAAATCTGGGCCAGTTAGCGGGGTGGAGATCATGAGGAAGCTCTCCAAGTCCCACACACACAGTGAATCTGCCCTCAAAATAAAGGTAAAGGTATGTCTATCCACCCGTCTGTCTGCATTGTCTACTTTAACTTTGTACCATTATAATGAATTATATGGGTGGACAGGGGTGACAGGGCGGTACCACTTTTCATTAGTATACTATAGGAATGCATTTGTTTTCACACTAATGATATTTGTGTATGTTCTTCAGGGCTCCCACCCATACCAGTCCCTCAGCTACACCAGCGGGGACACAGCGGCTGACTCTCCTGCCCATGTGAGTCGCGTGGGCATGACTGCCAAGGACAGTCCCCGTAAGGAGAGTCTGCTGAGCTACCTGACAGGCAGCTTCCCCAGCCTGCACAACCTGCTGGAGGGCACAACCCAGAGGAATGAAACCACCACCAAAAGCACAGGTGCGCTCACGTTATCCTGGTTCTGACTTGGTTTGGGTTCCAATTCCATACCCTCATTCCCGAAAGTGTGAACATTCTCCTAAAGCATGGGTTATAGGGAATTTCCACTGTATTTTTATAATACTTTTGATTCCTTTTCAAACTATCATGATAGAGAATTGGTATAGAATTGGACTGCAACATGACATTGTTCGCTCCCCCCTTTAGGTAACAGTGTGGGCCCAGATGTGGTGACGGAACACCCCCTGCTGTCTGAGCCCTCCTCCGTCAGCTTCTACAACTGGATGTCCAACGCTGTGGGCAACCGGGGCGGAGGGAATGCTGTACCCCAGGAGTCCCCGGTCAACCGCTCCCAGCACAATATCCTGCAGACAGGTAGGGGGAATGTTGTGAGAATATTCTGGGAATGTTGGGGGAAATGTTGGTAATGTAACCAACCCTGATTGCTCACAGTAAAATCATTTTAAAAATAAGGTCACCCTAAGTGTCTTTCTGTTGCTCCTCAGGCATCACCTGTAACCTCCACACCATCCCATCAGCGTCAGACTTCAACACGGTGCTGTCCAGCGACCAGAACACTCTTGATGGAACACAGTCTCAGCACTCTCAGCACAGCACCAGCCAAGATGACATAATGATGGCCGACATTGAGGAGGGCAACCAGTGTCCCGCCGCCGTTCAGCTAGCAGACGCTCAGGTAACCGAGTGAGTGAGTGAGTGAGTGAGTGAGTGAGTGAGTGAGTGAGTGAGTGAGTGAGTGATAATTCTGATGATTCTCTCTCCCCTCCCTCACAACACACAGGTTGTGTTCAAGCCTCTACTGAGTCACACAGGGATCCAGGCCCAGGACACCACTCCTCTCAGCTACAAGATGTACTTCGGGGAGCACCTCTCCTTCTCTGGCACTTTGGAGTGTCTCAGAGCAGACATTGTGGACTCTGACACATCCAAAGAGCGGAAAAATAAACGGTTGAAAAGGTAAATAAACCAAGTATCTAAAGTAAATCATGTTTAGCGAGTCCCAATAGTCTTAAAGGTGCCATCTCTAAGACCTGGTTGCCCAGCTGGTGGCCCTCGGGATGAATTTGGCCCAGGGGTGGTTTTATTTGGCCACCAAGTTTTTTGAGCAGAAAAAAATATACAGTGCATTCGGAAAGTTTTCAGACCCCTCGACTTTTTCCACATTTTGTTACGTTAGTCTTATTCTAAAATCCATATACATTTTCACACAGTACCCCATAATGACGAAGCAAAAACAGGTTTTTAGAAATTTGAGCAAATATATTACAATTTTTAAACAGAGGTACCTTATTTACATAAGTATTCAGACCCTTTGCAATTTGACTTGAAATTGAGCTCAGGTGCATCCTGTTTCCATTGATCATCACGGAGATGTTTCTACAACTTGATTGGAGTCCACCTGTGGTAAATTCAATTGATTGGACGTGATTTAGAAATGTGCACACCTGTCTAGATAAGGTCTTACAGTTGACAGTCCATGTCAGAGCAAAAACCAATCCATGAGGTAGAAGGAATTGTCTGTAGATCTCAGAGACTGGATTGTGTCAAGCAACAGATCTGGGGAATGGTACCAAAACAATTCTGCAGCATTGAAGGTCCCCAAGAATACAGTGGCCTCCATCATTCTTAAATGGACATTTGGAACCACCAACACTCTTCCTAGAGCTGACTGCCCAGCCAAACTGAGCAATTGGGGGAGAAGCGCCTTGGTCAGTGAGGTGACCAAGGACCCAGAGTTCCTCTGTATTGGTAGGAGAACCTCCCAGAAGGACAACCATCTCTGCAGCACTCCACCAATCAGGGCTTTATGGTAGAGTGGATAAACGGAAGCCACTCCTCAGTAAAATGTACATGACAACCCGCTTTGAGTTTGCCAAAAGGCAGAAATAATATTCTCTGGCCTGATGAAACCAAGGTTGAACTCTTTGTCCTTAATGCCAAGCGTCACATCTGGAGGAATCCTGGCACCAATCCCTATGGTGAAGCAAGGTGGTGGCAGCAATCTGTGTGTAAGTGTTACAGCGGCAGGGACCGGATTACTAGTCAGGATCGAGGGAGAGATGATCAGAGCAAAGTACAGACCTGCTTCAGAGCGCTCAGGACCTTAGACTGGGTCAAAGGTTCACCATCCAACAGGGCAGCAATCCTAAGCACACAGCCAAGACAACGAAAGAGGGGCTTCGGGACAAGTCTCTGAATGTCCTTGAGTGGCCCGGACTTGAACCCGATCGAACATCTCTGGAGTGACCTGAAAATAGCTGTGCAGCGATGCTCCCCATCCAATCTGACAGAGCTTGACAGGATATGCAGAGAAGAATGGGAGAAACTCCCCAAAAACAGGTTTGCCAAGCTTATAGCATCATACCAATGAAGACTCGAGGCTGTTATCGCTGCCAAGATGCTTCAAGAAAGTACTGAGTAAGGGGTCTTCTTTTTTTGCATAATAGAGAGACTTGATCGTATACAAATAATTAATAATAATTGACTTTTCTGCCAACTGAGGTTCTCAAGGCACTTTACATACTGTAGTAGGGAGAAACTGACTTCATCCACCATCAATGTGTAGCACCCACCTCAGTGATGCACAGCGACCATTTTTGTACCAGACCGCTCATCACATCAGCTAGAGAGGTGAGGAGGGATATATGCCCGTTAGAGGGATGATTAGGTGGCCATGATGAAATGTGTCCAGGTTGGGAATTTAACCATGACACCGGGGTGAACACCCTTACTCTTCCAATAAGCCATGGGATCTTGAATGACCACAGAGTCAGGACACCCATTTTAACATCTCATCCAAAAGACTGCACCCTACACTGGGCAATGTCCCCATATGTAATCAATGTTTTGTAATGATTATGTTTTAGACAAATAGTATACATTTTTGTGCTTATTGCAGTCAATTTGCAGTCTAAAAATGTGTTTTCTAGTATGTTCTGACAAAAGAAAAACTTGGCCTGTGGCTGAATCTAGTTAATGATCCCTGCTCAAAGATATCCTGCCATGTAAAGGTAATCTTCTCTCTCCCTCCCTCTCCAGACAGGGCATGCCAAACCTCCCTCTGCTGGAGTTCAAGCCTGCCCTGCTGATCGAGACGTTCAGCCTGAACGCTGTGGTGATGGAGAAATCTACCAGCACTGGCCCGCCAAACTCCACGGCTGCCGCTGCTCCCCTCGCCTTTCACGACCTGAATCGTCGCCACTACAACACCTTCCACTGCGACTTCACCATCGCCTGCCAGGCCATCAGCCAGCGTGTGGACATGGCCCTGGTGCGCCTCATCCACCAGTTCAGCACCATGGTGGACGACATCAAGGCCACACAGACAGACATCAAGCTGAGTCGCTACACCGCCGGCTCTGCCTCCCCCACACCCACCTTTAAGGTGCGGCCCTACCGCCACTTCCGCTCCTCTGACTTTAGCCGCAGCTCGCGGGGAAGCGTCAACGGAGCCGGGCGGAGTGGGGCTGGCGGCGGCGGGAACACTGCTCAGAAGAGCAAGCGGGGGGGAGGTGGAGGGGGGGGTCAACTGCCCAACGGCCCCCAGTCAGGACTGGACACGCTGGGCAGGAGGGAGCCCCGGGGACGCAACGCGCTTGGTCGCTCGGAGCGCCGTACCTCCAAGGTCCACCAACCAGTATGTATCTTTATTTCATAATAATCATATAGACTATATTTCTAAGTGACCTATCAAATGATGTATGCTCTGTTTTAATTGGTATCTAATAAATTCAATCAATCCAATTGATCAAGGTGTCGCGGAAGGGCTCTCGGGATGTGGCGGACCACATGACCATCCAGATGGACGACTCAGACTCCATCACAGTGTCAGAGCAGAGCGAGCCCTCTGCAGAGTGCTGGCAGAACATGTACAAGCTGCTCAACTTTTACTCCCTCATCTCTGACCCCACCGGTATCCTGGAGAAGAGCTCCCCTGAGAACTGCCTCTCGGGTAAGGCTCTCTCTCTCCTGCCACTTAGCCCCTTCCCCTAGGCTCTTAAGAAAGCCTCACACTCATCGTTCGATCATTTTGTGTGTGTGTGCGTTATGTGTGCTGTACAGACGGTGGCCGCAGCCCCTCGGAGCCCCTGTGCAGGGTGATGTTTGAGAACGAGCAGCAGGACCCCACCAACAAGCCTCCGTCCGGGCTCGGAGCAGGGGGCCGACGGCGTAGCTTGGTGAGCTGTGAGCCACAGCACGTCACCCTCATCGTGTTTGGCATCGGTGTTGTGAACCGCACCCACCTGGAGGCAGACATCGGGGGCCTGACCATGGAGGCAGAGCTAAAGAAGATCCACGGCAGCTTCACACTTAAGGAGAAGATGAAGGGTGAGGCTCTTAGCTCTTGGGTTATGTCACTATTTCAATACACCGCCTCTTTATATTACGTTATTCAGTGCCATATCTGGATTATAATTCCCAAATCTGTTTTCAGACATACTGCACCAGAAGATGACAGAGACTTGTGCATCAGCCCACATAGGAGGAGTTAACATTGTGCTCCTGGAGGGTATAACCCCAGACATTCAGTAAGGACTGCTCCAATTTAAATTGATAACTGTTTCATTTGAATTGCCACATTGAGCATTGAAGTTTGATACTGTGCATTAGGTCTGTTAATTAACCTAAAATACACTCCGTTTCTAATTTGTTTGCCTGTCACTTTGGTAACCAGTAAGATTAATTATGAACGTTTGAGTTTCCTACCCGACTGTGTCTGTAGCTATGTTTCGATTTAACTTGTCCAGTGATTTTGTCGACATTTAACATTTGTCACAATATAGAAAATAGATGCGACAATTGGGTGCTTTTCCATTGAACTATCTTGGGTGTGTTCGTAAAGCCAATCTGGAGTGCCAGAGTGAGCTCAAAGTGCCCTCTGGGCTTTCTTAAATTCAGAACGTTCCGCTCTGGGCGCGTTCAGAGCACACACTGACTGGACACTCTGGCCGAGGAGTAGGGTTGATCCGAGCGTTCTAACCTCACAACGGCAGTCATGCACCCAAGCTAACTGGCTAATGTTGGCTAGCTTTCCCGCTACAAAAATGAGAGAACACCTCACTCTGACCATTTTACTCGCCCTAGCAGAGCTGGTTATCCAGAGCGTTGGTGACTGCAACTGATGCTGGCGACAATTTAATTACGCTGTTTTGTCAATGTTTACTGACCATATATGGCCATATTCAACGGGTGTTGAGAGTTCGTAAATACATCAGTTATTCTGCACTCTGGTACATTCAGACGCGAGTGCTCTGAAATTGGAGTAGATGGCCAGAGCGAATTTACGAATGCACCCCTTGTGTCAATAAAAACAGCAGGACGTAATGACGTCAGACCAATCTGGTTCATGTCTCAAATAGCCCGCGAAAGCCAACGTGGATAGAATGCAATAATGTCATATTGTAATAATTCTCATGCCAATGTATCGCCACAGTCTGTCACATGTTGAAACTTGAAGTCCTGTAGATCTAAAATGATTGGATAGTGAAACTTGCCAGCCAACCAGAGAAGAAGCGAAGTGAAGTGTTTCGTCAGGATAATACCTATCCTGCAAAGAAACATATATATATTTTTTTATAGTTGAACATTTGGATTTTTCTGGCAGTAAAAATGTAGAATTAAAGTGGCGCTTTATAGTTGCTTGATCACATCACGTGCCCATCACATCCACCCCTATCTAATGGATAAAAATGTTGTCTGTCTTTAGAAATGTCTCATATCTGCCGTTTCCATTACACATGTCGCAGTGATTTTATTTTTTGAGACATTTGCGTTTGTCAAATCAATCTTGTTCAATGGAAACCTGCCTACTGATTGCATGTCAACCTACTGTGTGAGTAATTCCTACAGTTACTTCACTCTAAACAAATCCTAGAAATATTCAAAGGACTGCACATATTCGGCTGGCAACACTGGAAGTACTTTTGGCAGTTGAAGGATGGTGAATAAGTATTCTAATCTAGTCTGTTGTCTCCATATATCTATGCGTGAATAGTCTATCTCATTTGCTCTCTTTTTTTTTCTTTTTACTTTCCCTGGCTTTCTCTTCCATCGTCTTGAATAGACTGGAGGATTTCCCTACATCTCCTACCAGCACTGCCAAACAAGAGTTTCTGTATGTGTTTATAACTACTGCACCTTGGCACATCATAGCAATGCCACAGTACTGTAGTACTAAGTTTAGGCACAGCTTTCATTTTGTCTCGAGTCTGTGGTAACGCAGTGTTTCGTCAGTGTATAGCTCTAGTTATGTTATTCTCCCTCTTCATGTTAGTCTGATAATCACGCACTCCTTTTCTCCTCTGTTTCTGTGTTCCTTCCTTTACGTGTATGGCGGGTAGATCATCTTTATAAATCAGCCATATGACAGCGATTCCTCCTGTAATCGTGATCAATATTATTATTTTGTTAGTTTTTTTGTTGATAATTTCCCCAATGTAATGCAAGGTCATATAGAACCCTGTAGTTCTTATGCCCCCATAACATGGATGACGTTGTGTGCCTGTTAATGTTTAGTGTGCTTGTTGTCTAACATGACCAAAACAAGCATTTGTTGTTGCTCTATCGACGTTGTCCTGTGTTAACCTGTAGTCAAACAGTCATATTTGGAACACTGACACTCTGCTCTACCATTCCAGAACAGTTGTGAAATGCAACATAGCGAAGTCCCAGGCCCTGTACAGCGCCCAGCGGGGCCTGAAGAACAATAACGCCGCTGTGTTCAAGGTGGGCGCCATCATGATCAACATCCCCCAGCACCCAGCCACGCTGCACAGCATGATGGTCCGCAGCTCCCACCAGCTCTCCAAACAGATCTCTGACCTCATCCGCCAGCCATCCAACGTGTGAGTCTCAGGGAGGAAATGGTTGGATTATTCATAAATTGCATTATATATATACTTTGAGTCCCATTGAAATCAAAAGGTAGAGAGCCCCTGCCATGAATTGGGGCTGAGTAGGCAGAACTGCTTGCTCAGTGTGGTCCTCACCAAAAGGATCTTGTATGAGAGGAAAGCACTTCCGTGAGTCGTAACATTTAGAGATTAAACCATCATTTCCTTTCCTCTGTATCTCCTTCATGGACTAAGCAATACTTGTCTTCATTCTGAACTACGTTCTTTTCTCTGTAGGCCACCCTCCAACAGGGAGGATACTCCCACCCCTCAGCCCTCTGACAAGGCGTCCAGCATCAACCAGACTCCTGTGGAGGCCAACGAGTTCCCCCAGCTGCCGGAGGGGCTGGAGAAGAAGCCCATCGTCCTCAAGTTCAGTGCCATGATGGACGGCATCACCATAGGAGCGGCCCTGCTTCCCTCCCTCAAAGCTGAGTACAAGATGGGCCGTATGAAGAGCCACGGCATGACAGGTAGCGTAGCACCAAGCTTTAACCCCTGATTTAGGTAATGGGATATTGTATTTGTATTACTGTGTATGTACATGATGTTACTATTTGTGATATGGCAATGTTTTCTTAATTTCCTCTGCATTGATTGATAAAGTTATTGACTTCAATTTGACTTCCTCATCCTTGTTTGTTCTCTGTGCAGGAGCCCAGACAAGGTTCACGTTTGAGCTGCCCAACCACAAGCTATGTTTTCAGTCCAAGGTGTCTCCGGTGGACGCCATGTCCGCCATGCCCCCCTCTGCCAGCCTCAACCTCCCGCCAGTCACCATGTCCGGAGAGTACATCATGGAGGACCACGAGGGCCACTCGGACTTCACTGACGACTTCCCTATCCCCATGAAGCAGGGCAACTACCTCCAGGGGAATTACCTGCGCTGTGTGGCTGAGGTGAGGCTGCCACAGTCAAGTAGAGTAGCTCCAGTATTCCTGACTATACTTTATATACACACACACACACACACACACACACACACACACACACACACACACACACACACACACACACACACACACACACACACACACACACACACACACACATTACATTACATTACATTACATTACCGTTCTGATTAAAGAAGCAATTAAACTGACCGCCTTAGACTAGTTGTATCTGGAGCATCAGCATTTGTGGGTTTGATTACAGGCTCAAAATGGCCAGAAACAAAAAACTTTCTTCTGAAACTCGTCAGTCTATTCTTGTTCTGAGAAATGAAGGCTATTCCATGGCCAAGAAACTGAAGATCTCGTACAGCGCTGTGTATTACTCCCTTCACAGAACAGCGCAAACTTGCTCTAACCAGAATAGAAAGAGGCGTGGGAGGCCCCGGTGCACAACTGAGCAAGCGGACAAGTACATTAGTGTATATTTTGAGAAACAGGCGTCTCACAAGTCCTCAACGTCAACAGTGAAGAGGCGACTCTGGGATGCTGGCCTTCTAGACAGAGTTCCTCTTTCCAGTGTCTGTTTTGCCCATCTTGATCTTTTCTTTTTATTGGCAAGTCTGACACATGGCTTTTTCTGTGCAACTTTGTATGTTGTACATGCATACATACATGTTTACATACATACATACTAGAGGTCGACCGATTTATTGGAATGGCCTATTTAATTAGGGCCATTTTCATAACAATCGGAAATCTGTATTTTGGGCCACCGATCTGGAAGATTTTTTTTTTATTATAATTTTTTTATTTTATTATAAAAAATAAATCCCCATTTTTTTTCACCTTTATTTAATCTTTGTTTAACTAGGCAAGTCAGATAAGAACACATTCTTATTTTCAGGTGGGTTAACTGCCTTGTTCAGTAGCAGAACGACAGATATTTACCTTGTCAGCTCCGTGATTCAAACTTGCAACCTTACAGTTAACTAGTCCAAGGCTCTAACCACCTGATTACATTGCACTCCACGAGGAGACTGCCTGTTACGCGAATGCAGTAAGCCAAGGTAAGTTGCTAGCTAGCATTAAACTTAACTTATAAAAAAACAATCAATCAATCATAATTACTAGTTAACTACACATGGTTGATGATATTACTAGTTTATCTAGCGTGTCCTGCGTTGCATATAATCGATGCAGTGCGTATCTTTGCTCCAATGTGTACCTAACCATAAACATCAATGACTTTCTTAAAATCAATACACAGAAGTAGATATTTTTAAACCTGCATATTTAGCTAAAATAAATCCAGGTTAGCAGGCAATATTAACCAGGTTAAATTGTGTCACTTCTCTTGTGTTCATTGCACGCAGACTCAGTGTATATGCAACAGTTTGGGCCGCCTAATTTGCCAGAATTTTACTTAATTATGACATAACATTGAAGGTTGTGCAATGTAACAGGAATATTTAGACTTATGGATGCCACCCGTTAGATAAAATGCGTAACGGTTCCGTATTTCACTGAAAGAATAAACGTCTTGTTTTCGAGATTATAGTTTCCGGATTCGACCATATTAATAACCTAAAGCTTGTATTTCTGTGTGTTATCATGTTATAACTAAGTATATGATTTGATAGAGCAGTCTGACTGAGCGATGGTAGGCACCAGCAGGCTCGTAAGCATTCATTCAAACAGCACTTTTGTGCGTTTTGCCAGCAGTTTGTCATTGTGCTTCAAGCATTGGGCTGTTTATGACTTCAAGCCTATCAACTCCCTATCAAGATTAGGTTGGTGTGAAAATGGCTAGCTAGATTAACCGATGTGAAATGGCTAGCTAGTTAGCGGGGTGCGCGCTAATAGCGTTTCAAACGTCACTCGCTCTTGGAGTGGCTGTTCCCCTTGCTCTGCATGGGTAACGCTACTTCGAGGGTGGCTGTTGTCGATGTGTTCCTGGTTCGAGCCCAGGTAGGAGTGAGGAGAGGGATGGAAACTATACTGTTACACTGGCAATACTAAAGTGCCTATAAGAACATCCAATAGTCAAAGGTTAATGAAATGCAAATGGTATAGAGAGATTCCTATAATAACTACAACCTAAAACTTCTTACCTGGGAATTTTGAAGACTCATGTTAAAAGGAACCACCAGCTTTCATATGTTCTCATGTTCTGAGCAAGGAACTTAAACGTTAGCTTTTTTACATGGCACATATTGCACTTTTACTTTCTTCTCCAACACTTTGTTTTTGCATTATTTAAACCAAATTGAACATGTTTCATTATTTTTTTGAAGCTAAATTGATTTTATTGATATATTAAGTTAAAATAAGTGTTGTTGTAATTGTCATTTATTACAAATAAATACAATTAAAATAAAAAATCATCCGATTAATCGATATCAGCTTTTTTTGGTCCTCCAATCTGTATCGGCGTTGAATACTCATAATCGGTCGACCTCTAATAAATACACACACACACACACACACACACACACACACACACACACACACACACACACACACACACACACACACACACACACACACACACACACACACACACACACACACACACACACACACACACACACACACACACACACACACACACACATACATACATACATACATACATACATACAGTTGAAGTCGGATGTTTACATACACTTAGGTTGGAGTCATTAACTAGTTTTTCAACCACGCCAAAAATATAGTATGTTAACAAGAAATTTGTGGAAAAAGTCTGTTAGGACATCTACTTTGTGCATGACACAAGTAATTTTTCCAACAATTGTTTACTGAAAGATTATTTCACTTATATTTCACTGTATCACAATTCCAGTGGGTCAGAAGTTTACATACACTAAGTTGACTGTGCCTTTAAAATGATGTCATGGCATTAGAAGCTCATGATAGGCTAATTGAAATAATTTGAGTCAATTGGAGATGTACCTGTGGATGTATTTCGAGGCCTACCTTCAAACTCAGTGCCTCTTTGCTTGACATCATGGGAAAATCAATAGAAATCAGCCAAGACCTCAGAAAAATAATTGTAGACCTCCACAAGTCTGGTTCATCCTTGGGAGCAGTTTCTGTATGCCTGAAGGTACCACATTCATCTGTACAAACAATAGTATGCAAGTATAAACACCATAGGACCATACAGCTGTCATACCACTCAGGAAGGAGACGCGTTCTGTCTCCTAGAGATGAATGTACTTTGGTGCGAAAAGTGCAAATCAACCGTGTGAAGATGCTGGAGGAAACGGGTACAAAAGTATCTATATACACAGTAAAAATTAGGCCTATATCAAAATAACCTGAAAGGCCGTCCAGCAAGGAAGAAGCCACTGCTCCAAAACCGCCCAAAAAATGTAAACTTTTTTATTTTATTTTATTTTAAAGGCACACTTAAACAACATGGTTTGTGCTTAGAGGGATTATCATTTGTTTTTCAACAGGACAATGACCCAACACACCTCCAGGCTGTGTAGCGGCTATTTGTCCAAGAAGTGGGGTGATTGAGTGCTGCATTAGATGACCTGGCCTCCACAATCACCCGACCTCAACCCAATTGAGATGGTTTGGGATGAGTTGGACCTCACAGTGAAGGAAAAGCAGCCAACAAGTGCTCAGCATTTGTGGGAACTTCTTAAAGACTGTTGGAAAAGCCTTCCATGTGAAGCTGGTTGAGAGAATGCCAAGTGTGTAAAGCTGTCATCAAGGCAAAGGGTGGCTACTTTGAAGAATCCCCTAACAGAGTTGCAGTTCTTGACACCGGTGTTGTTAATGTTTTGTATACTCAGTGTATTTGGAGTGGTGAGCACTCTGTTTGACCTGATGAAGATCCTTGTGGATTGAAACATTGTCAATACAGCCATGGCTCTACGCTGACCTTTTTTACAAGGAGCACGTGTGGACCTATGTTGAAGAATGTAGGCCCACACAAAGAAATTTAGGAGAACAATTTCAAATATTTGTTTTAATAAAGATATAATCCTTAATTTTTCTAGGTACACTAGTGCTCCTAAATAGAAATGTCAGGTCACACAGCAAAATATTTAGGCGCATACGCGAGTAAAATGGTCACACTGTAGAGCCCTGAAATGTGGTAATTATGAGCATATTCAGTTTGCAGGCCTTTGTTATTTTCATTGATTTCAATCCCCCTTCACCTAGATTGGTTCTTTTGAGCACAACCTCACAACGGACCTCCTGAACCACCTGGTGTTCCTGCAGAAGGTTTTCATGAAGGAAGTCAATGAGGTCATCCAGAAAGTATCAGGTCTGTCCCGCTGTATAACACAAGAACACTGAAAGTTGTTGTGTTTCAGTATTTTGCTTAGACACTTTGGGTAAATGCTTGTTTGTGTCTATGCAGGAGGAGAGCAGCCCATCCCTCTATGGAATGAGCACGACATCTCGGCAGACGCTGACAAGCCCAAGATTCTGCTTTACTCACTCAGTCTGATGTTTAAGGTACCAGTATGAGAAGCAAGAAAAGTCCTGCAATATGCATATATACCCACCTATTGTCACGTGTCCTAATCATTTAAAAATGAAATAAATTGACTTTCCTGAACACTTGTGGTTTGCAGGGGATCCAGATGACGGCCACCACTCCGTCCATGAGAGCGGTGCGCTTCGAGACAGGGCTGATAGAGCTGGAGCTCTCCAACAGGATCCAGTGTCAAGCCCAGGCCGGCGGCAGCAGCAGCTATCTCAAATTGTTTGGGAAGTGCCAAGTGGATCTGAACCTCGCCCTGGGCCAGATAGTCAAACACCAGGTAGGCTACAGCAAATCAATATAGGTTGTGTTAGTTTCTATTGGCTGCTGCAATCAGGTTTTGTTAGATATAACCCTTTTTTTCTCCACAGGTTTATGAGGAGGCAGGTTCAGACTTTCACCAGGTGGCCTACTTCCGCACTCGTATTGGCTTACGGAACGCCCTTCAGGAGGAGATTAGTGGCTCCTCAGACAAAGAGGCAGTCCTCATCACACTCAACCGGCCAATCGTCTTTGCTCAGCCTGTAGCTTTTGACAGAGGTCAGGCCTTGATAATAGACTATGTTTTCTAATTCTCTAAATAAAAATGTCTAAATCATATAACCTCTATAGTGAAACGTCATCCCTTTTTCCCTTCTCATTGCAGCTGTACTCTTCTGGTTGAACTACAAGGCGGCCTATGACAACTGGAATGAGCAGCGTCTGGCACTGAACAAAGACATTCACATGGCCACCAAGGAGGTGGTGGACAAGCTGCCGGGCATCCAGCAGACCTCTGCCCAGGCCTTCAGCACCCTGTTCCTGCAGCTCACCGTCAACGACCTGGGAATCTGTCTGCCCATCACCAACACCTCACTGGTAGGAGGAGAATGATGATCTGAACAATGATTTTTGCAACCAAAGATTGCATATATGTTTTAAGGAGAAAACCTTTGCAATGCGGCATGTTAAAATGGTGTGGGATATTTTTTACCCCAACCCTGACAGTGCTCCATTTTGTCTTATACACTTAGACCCATTTTGTCTTAGATCAATTCTGTTTCAGATCCTGTCCTGGAACTGTTTGTGTGTTTTTATATTGATATGCGCTAAATTTAACGAAATATTATTGTCTGAAAGTGGCACTCTCTGTGAGTAGTCATCATATCATCGGTAATTTCATTCCCTAAAGAACTGATCCAAATTGTCTTGTTTTTTTCTCAACCATTCTCACAATGCTTCATTTGAGCTTCATTGATTTTATTTAAATATAGTTAGCTATACTGAATAAAAATATAAACGCAACAATTTCAATGATTTTACTGAGTTAGTCTATATAAGGAAATCGGTCAATTTAAATAAATTCATTACCTAAATTCCTAACCTATGGATTTCACATTACTGGGCAGGGCGCATCCATGGGTGGCATTGGCACACCAGTCAGTATGAGTTTTTCCCCACAAAAAGCGCTTTATTACAGATGGGAATACTCCTCAGTTTCATTAGCTGTCCGGGTGGCTGGTCTCAGACGATCCCTCAGGTGAAGAAGCCAGATGTGGTCCTAGGCTGGTGTGGTTACAGGTGGTGTGCAGTTGTGAAGCTGGTTGGGTGTACTGCCAAATTCTCAAAAACGATGTTGGAGGCAGCTTATGGTAGAGATATGAACATTCAATTCTATTGCAAGAGCTCTGGTGGAGATTCCTGCAGTCAGCCAATTGCATGCTGCCTCAAAACTTGAGACATCTGTGGCATTGTGTTGTGTGACAAAACTGCACATTTTAGAGTGGCCATACGGTGCACATGATCATGCTGTTTATTCAGCTTCTTGATATGCCACACCTTTCAGGTGGATGGATTATCTTGGCAAAGGGGAAATGCTCACTAACAGGGATGTAAACAAATTAGTGCCCAACATTTCAGAGAAATAAGCTTTTTGGGGTCTGTTATTTCCGCTCATGAAACATGGAACCAACACTTTACATGTTGCGTTTATACTTTTTGTTCAGTATATATAAATATATAGCTCGCTGCAGTAGTATGTTAATGTTTTTATGTAATTAGAACTACCTTGATAAACTTGGAAATGTAGGAAACATGGGAATGGTGGAGAAAGGAATGGTGGGGAAAGGTTTGTCAGTGCAGTGACTTGCTTTGTATTAGCAGCAAATTACAAAATGTATCCAAGATAAATGTCTTCATAAATGCTAAAGATTGCTTTTGTGACTTGGTGAATGACTGATATAGGAAAATAGATATTGGGGATTAATCAAAGTTAGAATTTGATGACTACATCCACTGTCCCTGGTGAGTTCTCCTACAAGTTAGTTAAAGTTATAATTTTATCCCTTATCTCCATAGAAAGGACATATACCAGGTTTCGAAGGCATCCGCTCTGAAGCTGGGGCCGGCAGATCTGTAGGCCAGAAAAAATATGCACGAAAAGTAACCTTACAACCTATTCAATCTATTTTGAACACTTGTGTGATGTTATTCAGTGGTCTTACTGCTTTACTTGTAACAACCTGTCATTAGTGTTTATGATGCAGTCTTGATACAATGCTGACATAACAGGTTATGGCAGTTTACAACCAACCATTTGATTGATACTACTGGGATAACTTCATTTAAGCTTGAAATGGTTTGACTGGTTTAACTTCTCACCATTTCAAGAATCTTAAATGATTACCTTCAATTGGAACAGATGCTCTATTGTTTTCATGTATCATGGAGTGGTATGGCACGCACAATGTCGCACTTGCATCAACTTTGCATAATTTTATAACAGGCTGCAACTAAATGGGTGTTTCCAAGGAGCAATGCGTTTTTCAACATTACACACAGGCACGTTTCCTATTCTCAGTAACCTACTTTTTTTGAGGGTCTGCCAATAAACAATTATTACATTGTTTTTAACTATTTGTAAACCATTATATTATTAAGGGGGTTTGTGCATTTTTAAACACCTTTTAATTGACATTTCCTGCAATCTAAAGCAAAAAAATACTATTAGGGTGTGGTGCCTGGCCTTGATAACAAATATAACAAATAAAGTAACTATTTATTTAAAAAATTTACATAGTGGTGTAGTGCGAACGACGCCCCTCTTACATTATTTGGGGTGTGTGTGTGTGTGTGCGTGTGCGTGTGTGTGTCGACTTCATTTAATTGTTAAGAAACTATTTAATAGTGTTTATAGGCAGACCGTCAAATAAAATGTTACCATTAAGTAACCATTAATGAACTATTTCCAACAAACGACTGACACTTCAGCCTAAATATTATCCATGTGTTAGACTTATCTGATGGCCTAACTGTAACATCTTACTCCACCTTTAAACCTCCGTTCTCACAGGCAAACCACAGCATTGACTTTGACACAGGCTCGGCCCTGGTGCTAACCATCGAGAGCACGCTGATCACCGCTTGCTCCTCTGAGTCGCTGGTCAGCAAGGGCCACTTCAAGAACTTCTGCATCCGCTTCGCCGAGGGCTTTGAGACGTCCTGGGACGACTGGAAGCCTGAGATCCGAGGAGACATGATCATGAACGCCTGTGAGTGATTGGACCGCGAGATGTTGATTTTTACATGCAGACTGGGATTGAAAAAAGCATGGCTTGTCTGTATTTAGAGCTGGGCCTGGGAAAGCTGAGTTTTGAAGTTTAAGAATAAGTAGATAAAATGACATAGGGAAGGGCTTCACCCAAATATTGTGTATCGAACGGGCCAATACCTTTTGATATTCCACCCTAATTAAGGTCTACTTGTGCCCTACTTCTTGCAGTTGGGTTCCCTACACTGTGCTGTTTCCCTTTTTCATGTCATTTTGTTTGTTTTGCTGTTGTAGGTGTTGTTCCTGATGGCACATATGAAGTCTGCTCCAGAACCACAGGCCAGCCGTCAGCAGGTAAGTACTGCGCTGATAATGAGCATCGAACCTTGTGTTTATAATGAAAGG
Source organism: Oncorhynchus gorbuscha (assembly GCF_021184085.1). Lineage (NCBI taxonomy): Eukaryota > Metazoa > Chordata > Actinopteri > Salmoniformes > Salmonidae > Oncorhynchus > Oncorhynchus gorbuscha. Next base: position 74,282,997 of record NC_060182.1, on the reverse strand, counting down.
GGTCCGTGTGAACATTGTCAAGCTGTTATCCATAACACAGCACAGCTGTTTTCTACTTCTCTGTGAACAAGATCTTTGTATTGTATTGAGTGATAGATGGATTTAGTGTAGGGTAATATTCTCTCTCCCTCTACGACCCTCAGAAAGCAGCAGTGCGGGCACCTGGGCACTGAACGTGCTGTGGAAGATGTGTGGTATAGATGTCCACATGGACCCCAACATCGGCAAGCGGCTCAATGCCCTGGGCAACACGCTGACCTCGCTGACTGGCGAGGAGGACGTGGACGACATCGCTGACCTCAACTCCATCAACATGGTGGACTCTGATGAGGATGAGACCGACACCATGTCGCCCACCATCCATATGGTCAGTCTTTCAGTCTTTGCCTAAACATGATAACCATGCTGAATATTTTTATAAATCACTTTGAACATGTGAATTGTATACTGAAGAAAAATATAAACACAGCATGTAAAGCGTTGGTCCCATGTTTCGTGAGCTGAAATGGAAGATCCCAGACATTTTCCATACACACAAAAAGTTTATTTCTCAAATTATGCGCACACATTTCTTTACATCCCTGTTCGTGAGCATTTCTCCTTTGGCAAGATAATCCATCTACCTGATAGGTGTGGCATATCAAGAAGCTGATTAAACAGCACGCTCATTACATAGGTACACCTTGTGCTGGGGACAATAAAAGGCCACTCTAAAATAAGCAGTTTTGTCACACAACACAATGCCACAGATGTTTTGAGGGAGCGTGCAATTTCCATGCTGACTGCAGGTATGTCCACCAGAGCTGTCGCCAGAGAATTGAAAGTTCATTTCACTACCATAAGCCTCATCCAACATCGTTTTATAGAATTTGTCAGTACGTCCAACCGGCCTCACAACCGCAGACCATGTGTAACCATGCCAACCCAGGACCACATCCGGCTTCTTCACCTGCACAATCATCTGAGACCAGCCACCCGGACAGATAATGAAACTATTTGCACAACCAGTTTGCACAACCAAAGAATTTCTACAAAAATTGTCAGAAACTATATCAGGGATACTCATCTACATGCTCATCGTCCTCACCGGGGTTTTGACCTGACTGCAGTTCAGTGTCGTAACCGACTTCAGTGGGCATATACTCCCCTTCGATGGCCACTGGAAAAGTCTACTCGTCAAGGATGAATCCTGGTTTCAACTGTAGCGGGCAGATGGCATACAGCGTAGTGTGAGCGAGTGGTCAACTTTCAACAGAGTTCCCCATGGTGGCGGTGGGGTTATGGTATGGACAAGCTTAAGTTACGGACAATGAACACAATTTAATTTTATTGATGTTAATTTGAATGTACAGAGATACAGTGACGAGATCCTGAGGCCCATTGTCGCGCCATTCATCCGCCGCCATCAACTCATGTTTCAGCATGATAATGCACAGCCCCATGTCGCAAGGATTTGTACACAATTCCTGGAAGCTAAAAATGTCCCAGTTCTTCTATGGCCTGCATACTCACCAGACATGTCACCCATTGAGCATGTTTGGGATGCTCTGGATTGACGTGTTGGATAGCGTGTTCCAGTTCCTGCCATTATCCAGGAACTTCGCACAGCCATTGAAGAGGACTGGGACAACATTCCACAGGCCACAATCAACAGCCTGATAAACTCCATGCGAATGAGATGTTGCGCAGCTTTGAGGCAAATGGTGGTCACACCAGATAGTGACTGGTTTTCTAATCCACGCCCCTACTTCTTTTTTTAAGGTACAATTACTTGACCAAGAGTATGTGGAAAGGTGGCATCCTATGACAGTGCCACATTGAATGTCACTGAGCTCTTCTGTAAGGCCATTCTACTGCCAATGTTTGTCTATGGAGATTGCATGGCTGTGTACTCGATTATACTTCTGTCAGCGACATGTGTGCCTGAAATGGCCAAATCCACAAATTTGAAGGGGTGTCTACATACTTTTGTATATATAGTGTATCTGTGATCAACAGATGCATATCTGTATTCCAATCATGAAATCCATGGTTTAATTTTTATTTTAATTGACTGATTTGCTTATATGAACTGTAACTCCGTAAAATAGTTGGAATTGTTGCGTAAGTCTGAGTGTGTTTAATACCCTGTTAGTTTGCTAATACCTGTGATTCTATTGCAGTACAACCACGAGACGGTTTAAAAGACTGTTTGTGTAAGAGATTATTGTAGCTCTGTGTGTGTGTAAAAACCCTAAGTCTGTGTCAAAAATGTAAAAATCCACTGTGAGTGTTGTGGCTTGAACAGATATGCAAAGCCTTGTCAACCCCATCCAGCCACTGTGACAGCGCTAAAAGCTATCCAAGCTACCTAAGTCCATGCACCCAGTTGAACCTTGCCTTGGGTGTATCCTTACCGTTGCTTGCAGGGGAGCCCAGAGGGAGAGTGCAGCAGCCCAAGGCTCAGTCCCAGGCTGACGTTCAGGAAGCGGCTAGTAAACAGCATCCTGGGCCTGAAAAGCCCCAGTGTCCAGAGCGTCTCGGTACCAGCCGACTACCTAAGCGACTATTCTCCTCCCCAGTCCAGAGGGAACAGGGCCAGGGCTCCCAGACCCATATCCTGGGGATGTGTATGTACTGCCCCACCCTCTAGTCTCCTATCTTCTGGGCCCCACAATCACGTTTAGGGTGGCATTAAGACTCTATCGTCCATGTTTCGAGCTGCAGAATAGATTTCAATTGTTAAATTACACCATGAAATGTGGTAATCTCAGAGGGCAAACAAAATTCTATCACTTAGCAATTGACTTCGTGGGGTTTAAGCACTTTTGGTTTCCTTGTCACCTGGTTACACATGTTGTGATTACTTCCTTTTCTGAGAATTGGGTCATCAATTGGTCTCAAGGATTATGGTGATGGTGACTTCCATTTTGTGTATATCTCTGCTGTTTATGGTGTGTATAACTTGGTGAGCTATGTAACTTTGGTGTAATAATTCATGCTTGGTTTAATACTTTTTTTGTGGCGTAATACAATAACCCAGGTTGGTGGAGGTGTAATCTAATTCGGGTTATTTAATGTTGGTAATCTAGGTTATATAAATAACTAAACATTCTGTGGTGTAATATGTGAATGACAGGGTGTCATTTGTCCTCTATACTCCACAGGAGACCATAGACCTCAGGCGGCAGACGGCAGTGGGCAACCAGATCTTGGATCCCAGAAGGGGGAAGTTAAACAAAAGAATAGTGGACATCAGAGAGCTGAACGAGCAGGCCAAAGTCATTGATGACCTCAAGTAAGAGTTCTTCCTGTCAAATGCAATTATAACCTCATGTTGTATATTTTATCACCTAAAACAAGGATCTATCATGTTCCCCTTCCCCACCCTTCAACAGGAAACTGGGAGCAAGTGAAGGCACAATCAACCAGGAGATCCAGCGCTACCAGCAGCTGGAGTCTGTGGCCGTCAACGACATCAGGAGAGACGTGCGCAAGAAATTACGACGCTCCAGCATGAGGGTGAGACAACGCATTTAATACCACCCTTTATTCAACTGGCATTACATAAAATGTAAAATGTCATTAACCTGAGCTGAAATGGAAAGGACACCATGACTGATGAGCCCTGATCATTGCTTTTCAACCAGGCTGCGTCTCTGAAGGACAAGTGGGGTCTGGGATACAAACCCAGCTATAACCGTTCCAAGAGCATCTCTACAGCAGCAGGGAGGCCTCCACTCAAAAGGATTGAACGCCAAAGGTACTGGAAGAGGAATCCTCGCTTTCAGCCGGAACCTAGCAGTCGTGGGGTCAATCAGGTTTGATTGTTATTATTCTTATTTCCCTTTCAGTTCCAGAATAGGAGACGTTGATGACTTACCGGACATCAGAGTTGATGCGTCCTCCCCAGGACCGAGAGTCACCTTCAACATCCAGGACATGGTAGTGTATTGAAATAGTCCACTATAGTCTTCATGGTAGCTATTACCATGTAGACCCTGAGATAGGGCTGTAAACAATTGAATTCTCCAAGATGGCAGTTTATACAGCAGCTGAAGAGAACTGGAGATGTGCATCCCTGAGTTATGGCATCATTTCATCTTCCATGTCCTTGTTTGTTTATCACTATGACAGGCCTCTTGACTGTGTGTGTCTAAACATTGTGGAAACGCTTCCGCTGACATAGACGGAAGTATTAGCTTTTTCGCTTGCTTGTAGCTTGAGGGAGAGTTAAGTGTGCCATTTTTGAGCGCAAAATCCCATCCTGAACATGCCATACTTTCATTTTCTGGATGGATTCCATTGTTCTCTTTCTGTTCAATTGAAGATTAATAATCAGGACTCTACAAACCGACCGGTCAGTCCAGGAGAAGTCTTCAAGGTATTTGTAAAACCCCCAAAAAACTATCCCGAACAAATGAAAATCCCAAAATAACCAGGTTGTTTTTTTCTCCTCTCTTCTAATAAATTGGTTAAAACTGAAAACGTGGACATTCCAAACAGGATGGTGAGATATAGGCTAGAACTATCAATCAATGCTTGATTGTCATATCTTGGTTTGAGTCATTCCTTGCCATAGATGAGCTAGTCAAGTGCACTCTAGTTAATAATTTTACGCATTCAAATACAACTCTAATTGCAATATGGTGAGTAGGGAATAATATGCTCAGAATAACAAGGCTTTCAACCAGCCATTGCCTCTGGTTATGTGTTACAAAGAAAACGATTTATTCACTGCATTGCTACGTCATTGACAATATTTTGCTGCTACGTAGATATGGATAGGCTATGCATGTGCATTGTAGTATACAATTGATTCACACCTTCCCATCCTGTTATGGAATTCCATGTTCCATGTTATGGAATTCTTAATCAACTTCCTTCAACCACAGATGTATTTTCCTAACCACAGCAGCTATGCATGGCCAACTTCAAAACCTTAGGTTGTATAGTTTGAGCCTAAAACTGTAAACCCTTAGGTTGGCCAACCTCAGAATAAGTGTGCATCAAAGCCATGACTAGAGGTGACATTGAGTTTTCTTTCTTTCTTAGTTGGTGGTTGTTTATGACTAATACTCTCTTTTGTGAGGGCTTTTAATGTTTTCTGTTTTGGGAGTTTGTCAGCTTCATCCACTGTCCTGGAACCAGATGTTGTCCTGCAGCTTCTTTCTGTACTACCCAGGTGTCTTCATCCTCTCCCACTCTGTATCTCTCTCCTATGTCCTCTCCCAGAGCTTTGCATGATCTCTGAGCCTCCTGTGGGGGGAAAAAAGCTTAATGCACATAGCAACCTGTATTACAGGACATTGTATCCTCTAGTAATATATATTATATCTAGCAATAGTCAGTGTGTGTGTGTGTGTGTGTGTGTGTGTGTGTGTGTGTGTGTGTGTGTGTGTGTGTGTGTGTGTGTGTGTGTGTGTGTGTGTGTGTGTGTGTGTGTGTGTGTGTGTGTGTGTGTGTGTGTGTGTGTGTGTCAAATGTTTGGACACGCCTACTCATTGCAGGCTTTATTTTTTACTATTTTCTACAGAATAATAGTGAAGACATGAAATACTATGAAATAACACATATGGAATCATGTAGTAACCAAGAAAGTGTATAATTGAGGTTCTTCAAAGTAGCCACCCTTTGCCTTGATGACAGCTTTGCACACACTTTGCATTCTCTCAACCAGATTTTTTTTAACCTTTATTTAACCAGGCAAGTCAGTTAAGAACAAATTCTTATTTTCAATGACGGCCTGGGAACAGTGGGTTAACTGCCTGTTCAGGGGCAGAACAACAGATTTGTACCTTGTCAGCTGGGGGGTTTGAACTCACAACCTTCCGGTTACTAGTCCAACGCTCTAACCACTAGGCTACCCTGCCACCCCAGCTTCATGAGGTAGTCACCTGGAATGCATTTCAATTAACAGGTGTGCCTTGTTAAAAGTTCATTTGTGGAATTTCTTTCCTTCCTAATGCATTTGAGCCAATCAGTTGTGTTGTGACAAGGCAGGGTGGTATACCGAAGATAGCCCTATTTGGTAAAATACCAAGTCCATATTATGGCAAAAACAGCTCAAAAAAGCAAAGAGAAATGACAGTCCATAATTACTTTAAGACATGAAGGTCAGTCAATCTGGAAAATTTCAAGAACTTTGAAAGTGTCTTCAGTCACAAAAACCATCAAGCGCTATGAAGAAACTGGCTCTCAGGAGGACCACCACAGGAAAGGAAGACCCAGAGTTAAGTTCATTAGAGTTAACTGCACCTGAGATTGCAGCCCAAATAAATGCTTCAGAGTTCAAGTAACAGACTTATCTCAACATCAACTGTTCAGAGGAGACTGCGCGAATCAGGCCTTCATGGTTGAATTAATGCAAAGAACCACTACAAAAGGACACCAATAATAAGAAGAAACTTGCTTGGGCCAAGAATCACAGGCAATGGACATTAGACCGGTGGAAATCTGTCCTTTTGTCTAAGGTCAAATTTGAGTTTTTTGGTTCCAACCGTCTTGTCTTTGTGAGACGCAGAGTAGGTGAACGGATGATCTCCGCATGTGTGATTCCCACCATGAAGCATGGAGGAGGAGGTTTGGAGGTGCTTTGCTGTTGACACTGTCAGTGATTTTTATTTAAAATTCAAGGCACACTTAACCAGCATGGCTACCACAGCATTCTGCAATGATACTTCATCCCTCCTGATTTGCACTTAGTGGGACTATCATTTGCTTTTCAACAGGACAATGACTCAAAACACACCTCCAGGTATATTGATTTGTTTAACACTTTTTTGGTTACTACCTGAGTCCATATGTGTTATTTCCTAGTTTTTATTTCCTAGCTAAAATAAAGAAAAACCCTTGAATGAGTATGTGTGTCAAAACTTTTGACTGGTACTGTATGTATATATGCTAAGTTAGAGTAGATGTCAGTCACACACATTGGTTATGACAATTTTCTATCCACAATCGTGATAAATGAATTGGTACTACACGTGCATACAGTTCCTTTGAGCAGGATGCTATCTGCTACAGAGTTTATATCACTAAACATTTTTTATATTTTCTAATTGAGAGAGTCTAACTGTCCCCCTCTCATCACCTCCCATCTGTCCTCTGCTGAAGTTTCCGGAGGAGACAGAAATGGATCTGTTGTCTATCACCATTGATGAGCGACTCCATCCTCATCTTCATCACCTTCATGATTTCCCATCCATTAGCGAAGGGCCCCACTCAGTGTTCAGTGCCCCTGCCACCCCTGCTGTCTTTTCACCTGGCATTCCCTTCCAGCACGACGACATGCGCCGCGATGAGCTCTCCTCCTCTTCCTCAGAGGATTCCGACAAGGAGGAAGAGTTTGACCGCGAGAGGCCTTCCTGCTACTTCAGGAGGCCTGTGTGAGTCCGCTCTCATTACTATTTATTTGGCCTGTTTCTTGGACCCAGATTAAGCCTACTCTTGGACTAAAAAACATGCTCAATGGAGAATAATAATTCAAACTTTTTATTATTTTATTCCTCCTGTTTTTGTGCCTGCTGATGACCCTGCTTTCCTCTCTGTGTCACAGCCAACCACCACACAGGAAGCCATCTGGCTTCGCCGCCGTCAGCCAGCTGTTCAGCGAGCGCTGGCCCAGCACGCCCACCAACCGCAGCCTCATGAGCTCGGTCACCGAGAGGAACATCGACTTTGAGCTGGACGTGCGCGTGGAGATTGACAGCGGCAAGTGTGTCCTGCACCCCACTACCCAGCAACCGGAGAACGAGGATGTCTCCTTCAGAAGGTACGGCACCTGAACCCTAGGGATCTTCTAACTATTTTGATATATAGAGAGACCTATGCCTTATTATAATATAGACAAGTTATAAAGCATTATAGCTGCAGGCTTTAAAGTAAAATGTTACCAAAGTTTCTTTGTCAAAGAATGCTATGTAACCAAAGTGTTCCTACTCCTCCTGTACTGTAGGAGTTGTGACCGCAGCTCTAGGAGTCTGGACCAGGAATCTCCACCCAAGAAGAAGAAGCTCCAGCCCACCTATACCTCCACCACCCAGCTCCTGGCCGGGAAGAAGGTGCCCTCCTCTCTGCAGACCAAATCCAGTGACCTGGAGACCACTGTATTTTACATTCCGGGAGTAGATGTCAAGGTCGGTTATTTTGCTTTCAGGCCATTACTGTTTTGTTTCCCTCTAGCTATGGAATGGTGTAAATAATGAGTTTAAACGATGACCCATCAATCGGATGCATTAAATGGTAGGATCTATATTGCCGTTGATGACCTAAGAGTTCAACTATTCTGATGCAAAACCATTTTTCAATTTCCTCCAACACCAGTTGCACTATAACTCCAAGACCATAAAGACCGAGTCGCCTGATGCCTCACGCGGATCCTCCCTCCCCCGCACTCTCTCCAAAGAGTCCAAGCTGTATGGTATGAATGATAGCGGCCCTCACAACCCTCCCAATGCTGGCCAAAGCAAGACTAACTCGCTCCTTCCTCCCCCATCCCCACCTCTACCATCAGGTACTGAGAGCTCTCATCATTACCTGCATGCCCTTTCGGCTTCTGTGTTTACCTGCAGTAGAGCGCCACGTCTCCATCGTGCCCATAGATATCCTTAATCAACCCACCCATTAAAATCTAATGCATGCTCAATCTGTCTTGTCCAAGGCTTTGATCTGTGAATGTTGTGTTGATCTGTGTTGGAATGTTTTAAGATCCGGTTTGATTTCATTCCGTTTTAAACACTTAGTGGGTGGATGGATAGACGCAGAGTGGCTGTTTTTCTAAACGCTGTTGCAAAGATACTTTTTCTTGCCACTGGAGAGTATGTGAACCCTTTGGAATTACCTGGATTTCTGTGTAAATTGGTCATCAAATTTGATCTAATCTTCAGCTAAGACACAACAATAGACAAACGTAGTGTGCTTAAACTAATAACACACAAATTATTTTATTTTTCTTGTCTACATTGAATACATAGTTTAAACATTCACCGTGTAGCTTGGGGAAAGTATGTGAACCCCTAGGCTAATGACTTCTCAAAGCTAATTGGAGTCAGCAGTCGGCTAACCTGGACTCCAATCAATGAGACATGATGTGAACCATGCCTCGAACAAAAGAGATCTCAGAAGACTTAAGAATTGTTGACTTGCATAAAGCTGAAAAGGGTTACAAAAGTATCTCTAAAAGTCTTGATGTTCATCAGTCCACAGTAAGACAAATTGTCTATAAATGGAAAAAGTTCAGTACTGTTGCTACTCTCCCTAGGAGTGGCTGTCCTGCAAAGATGACTGCAAGAGCACAGTGCAAAATGCTCAATGAGGTTAATCTCTAATCCTAGAGTGTCAGCTAAAGACTTACAGAAAAAAGCACACTAACATCAAAACATCATCCCAGCTGTAAAGTAAGGTGGAGGGAGCATCATGGTTTGGGCTGCTTTACTGCCTCAGGGCCTGGACAGCTTGCTATTATCAGAAAAATGAATTCCCAAGTTTATCGAGACATTTTCCCGGAGGATGTTAGGCTGTCTTCCAATTGAAGCTCAACAGAAGTTGGGTGATGCAACAGGACAATGACTCAAAACACAGAAGTAAATCAACAACAGAATGGCTTCAACAGAAGAAAATACTCCTTCTAGAGTGGCCCAGTCAGAGTTCTGACCTCAACCCAATTTGAGATGCTGTGGCATGACCTTGAGAGCAGTTCACACCAGACATCCCAAGAATATTACTGAACTGAAACAGTTTTGTAGAGGAATGATCCAAAATTCTCCCTGACTGTTTTGCAGGTCTGATCCGCAACTACAGAAATGTTTGGTTGAGGTTATTGCTGCCAATTGAGGGTCAACCAGTTATTAAATCCATGGGTTCGCATACTTTTTCCACCCTGCACTGTGAATGTTTACACGGTGTGTTCAATAAAGACATGAAAACGTCTAATTGTTTTTTATTAGTTTAAGCAGACTGTGTTTGTATATTGTTGTGACCTAGATGAAGATCAGATCAAATTTTATGACCAATTTATGCAGAAATCCAGCTATTTCCAAAGTGTTCACATACTTTTTCTTGACACTGTAACATGTAGACCCGAAAAGTAAATGAAAGCACAAGATTTGATTTCTTACCTTTTTTGTTTCATTTCCTTGGGAGCAAAAACCATTTGTTAAATCTGTCCCAATATCTGTTTCACTTTGTTTTCACTCTCTTACCAATGTTGGTGGGTGTAGGCCTTGTATATGTGACCCTGTCCAAACTCCGATCATGTCTCCCCTGCAGCCAAAGGCAAGGGCAGTGGTGGGGTGAAGACAGCCAAGCTGTATGCCTGGGTGGCCCTCCAGACCCTCCCAGAAGAGATGGTCATAAGCCCTTGTCTTCTGGACTTCCTGGAGAAAGCCTTGGAGACCATTCCCATCACACCGGTGGAAAGGAACTATACTGGTATGTAGGGTCATTCCATTGCAAATAGATCACCTGTTCACCTCACCTCTTTGGATTTTAATTGGGCAAAAAATCCATAAATGTTTGCTGGACCTAAAACATCAACAACTTACAAAACCGTTGCTCAAAGCTAACCCCTTTTTGTCTCTGTGTGTCTCAGATTTGAACTCCCAGGAGGAGGACTTAGGCCAGTTTGATCCAGTGGAGCCCCTGGAGGAGTCCACCACATCCCTGGTGTCCTCATCCACCTCTGCCTACTCCTCCTTTCCTGTGGACGTGGTGGTTTATGTCAGAGTACAGGTAACCTACCTCTGTCTGCCCGCCTTACTGTGGCCCCCATAGCTCAGTTATTGTAACTCTGTTCTCCATTGTACAATATGAGTATGTTTTGCTGTAGTAATGTCCAATCCCTGAGACACCACACTCAAAGTAATGACGTTTTCAAATTCTATTCTAACCTGACTCAATGTCTCTAGCCCTCTCAGATCCGCTTCAGCTGCTTGCCCATGTCCAGAGTGGAGTGTATGCTGAAACTGCCATCTCTAGACCTGGTATTCTCCTCTAATCGCGGTGAACTGGAGATCCCATCCAGCACCCAACCTACCGACGGCCTAAATACACCCTCCTCCACCCCCCTGAGCCAACACATCCTCAAACCACCCCCTGGCAAAGGAGGTATAGATAGCAAAACTCCAAAGCACCTGTAAAGCAACTTCTAGGTGTGTGAGTGGATTAATTTGGTTTTCTAAGCCTATCTGGTCCATAATAAAACCTCTTTGATCTAATCTCCAGGTCCCTCTCCATCTCTGGGTAGCCCTCTGGGCCGGACCCATCACAGCAGCAGCCAGTCAGACCTCGCCGCCCCCCCCAGCAACTCCTCAGGGCTCAGCTTCACTGCCTGCATGTCAGACTTCTCCCTCTACGTGTTCCACCCTTACGGGGCAGGGAAACAGAAATCTGCTGTCACAGGGCAGGCACCAGGCCCAGGACCTCTAGGTATGGAAAAGTGTAGTGGAAAGTTTCTCAACTTTTAACATTTCTCATGTATATTCTAATATTCTATAGCAATTTGAATGTTTTTTTTTCGGAGTGGATGGTCGGGTGCCGGAACATTGACCTGAAACTAAGCCCATTTCATTCCTTTATTACATTGAGACACGATCACAATTTCCTTATTTATTCATGGTAATACTTGGGAACAGATTTTTTTTTTATTAAACTTATTCTTAACTGAATTCCTGGTGATTTTTATTATTTATTTACTTAAAACTAAAATCCTAAAAAAAATATACACAGTGCCCTCAAAGTATTCACACCTCTAGACTTTTTCCACATTTTGTTGTTACAGCCTAAATTTAAAATTAATCAAATTGAGATTTTGTGTCACTGGCCTACACACAATACCAAATAATTTCAAAGTGGAATTATGTTTTTAGAATCTTTTACAAATTAATAAAAAATGAAAAGCACAAATGTCTTGAGTCAATAAGTATTGAATCCCTTTGTTATGGCAAGCATAAATAACTTCAGGAGTAAAAATGTGCTTAACAAGTCACATAATAAGTTACACTCTGTGTAAGTTACTCACTCTGTGTGCAATAATAGTGTTTAACGTGCTTTTTGACTACAGCATCTATGTACCACACATACAATTATCTGTAAGGTCCCTCAGTCAAGCAGTGACTTTCAAACACATTCAACCACAAAGACCAGGGAGGTTTTCCAATGCTTTGCAAAGGAGGGAACTTATTCATAGGTTTAAAAATAAATAAATAAAAAATACATATCCCTTTGAGCATGGTGAAGTTATTAATTACTCTTTGGATGGTGTATCAATACAGACAGTCACTACAAAGATACAGGCGTCCTTCCTAACTCAGTTGCCAGAGAGGAAGGAAACCGCTCAGGGATTTCACCATGAAGCCAGTGGTGGCTTTAAAACAGTTAGTTGAAAGGCTGTGATGGGAGAAAATTGAGGATGGATCAACAACATTGTAGTTACTCTACAATACTAACCTAAATGACAGAGTGAAAAGAAGGAAGCATGTACAGAATTAAACAAATTCCAAAACATTCATCCTGTTTGTGTTAAAGTAAAACTGCAAAACAAAAACATTTTAATACATTTTATGTCCAGTGTACAAACTCTTATGTTTGGGGCCAATCCAACATAACACATTACTGAGTGCCAGTCTTCATATTTTCAAGCATGGTGGTGGCTGCATCATGTTATAGGTATGCTTGTCATTGGCAAGGACTAGGGAGTTTAAGATAAAAAGAAACGGAATAGATCTAAGCTCAAGCAAAATCCTAGAGGAAAACCTGGTTCAGTCTGCTTTCCAACAGACACTGGGAGCCAAATATATATTGGAGTTGCTTACCAAGATGACATTGACTTTTCCTGTGGCCTAGTTACATTTTTGACTTAAATCGTCTTGACAATCAATGGCAAGACTTGAAAATGGCTGTCTAGCAAGGAACAACAACCAACTTGACAGAGCTGGAAGAATACGTTTGAAAAAATAATTAGCAAATATTGTACAATCCAAGTGTGCCCAGAAAGACTCTCAACTGTATGTCGCCACCAAAGGTGATTCTAACATTTATCGACTCAGTGGTGAGAATGAGATATTTCTGTATTTCTTTTTCAATAAATTATCCAAACTTTGGTGTGATGGTTGGTGGGAACTTTATTTTTTAATTCAGGCTATAACACAACAAATGTGGAATAAGTCCATGACTATGAATACTTTCTGAAGACACTGTAATTAGCATCATGAATTCCCCATAAAAATCTGTCAGTTTAAACTAGAGATATCTATATTTGTTTTGTATTGGATACGGGTGTCTCAATCCACCGCATCCGCCGATGTTGCACTTCCGCATCTGTGGTGACAGCTAGAGCAGTGTTTGTCAGATCATGAGACATCCCAAAAATCGGTCTTCTCATAATCGTCTGTAGCGTCTGAACAGTTATGGACCCTATGGAACGATGAGACTATCACGAACACAATAGTTAATTTTGCTGTACGACCCCCACAAACATCTTGGGACTTGTCTGACGTAGGTACAGTCGGCTGCCTTATCCCCTGTTCTATAGCCTATGTTTAGTACTGTGCATTATATTGCAGTGAAGTCTACCAACTACGCTGTACAGCATGCCTCATGGTGATAGTGTACTTTCACAGCAGGCTTGTTCAGTCTTCCATAAGTTCAATGTGTAGCATTAAAACAGCGCTATGAAGTGTCGCCTCATAGCTGTCCTTTCCTTTAAGGTACAGTGGATGAAGAGCCGTCCTCTGTGACTGGGAGGAAGGATTCCCTCAGCATCAACCTGGAGTTCGTCAAGGTCAGCCTGTCCAGAATGAGACGCACCGGAGGACCAACCTTTATCGAGAGTTTTATACCTGGCAAGGGGGGCAAGATGGACACCACCCTCATCAATATCTCAGGTGCCTTGGAACGGGGTTAATGGTTGGACACTGTCTAACCTGAGCTCAATCTTTGGTCTTCAAAATGGGAATGTCATGTATATCTTGACAATGAAGCTGATCCATTTTGACATTTCAATTCCCCTGCCAAGATGGTTGAATCCACAGACACTGGTATTCCTGGCCAACTTTGAATGTTTTCTCTCTCTTAGCTGTGTGTGACATCGGCTCTGCCTCCTTCAAGTATGACATGCGGAGGCTGAGTGAAATCCTGGCCTTCCCCAGAGCCTGGTACCGCCGCAGCATCGCCCGACGCCTCTTCCTAGGAGACCAGACCATCAACATGCCAACAGGTAGAAACACAACTCCTCGATAGGCCTTTGCGCCCTGTGAGTGTAATTTTCCTTGTGTAATAAATTATCAACATTTTTACTTCTGACTGGGTTTATTTCCTAGTTACTCTGTTTTCTCTCACTCTCCGACTCTGTTAATGTCAGTCCCTTTAAAACCTTAGGGATGTTTTCCCTAAACCTGTGTTGGTTTCAGAACATGCCCTTTACCTGAACCTGCTTCTCTCCTCCAGCCTCGGGTCCAGCCACCCCAGACTCTGTAGAGAACATGGCCCAACACTTGTCACCAGAGTCCAGCCGTAAAGCCTACTGGAGAACCTGGGACGGTAGCACTGGGCAGCACATTCCCCAGTCCCCCAATGTGTTCTCAGACCACTCCACTGGGAGCAACATGTCCCCCGGGGGCCTGTCCTCCCACCTCAAATCCCCGGCCCCTGGACGCACCAGGAGTGTCTCTGATTCCTCTGCCCCCAGAAGAGGTACCAACTCAAAAATGAGTGCTCAGCATCATCAAGGAACACTATCTAATTAAAACTGTGTTAATGTTGTTTATTTTAGCTTAGTATGGAGATTGTTTTCACAAGCTAGACTTAAAATGCAGTTAGAACGATAAATGAATACTTTATCCCTCATGAAGACTGGGAATAACTTTGTCCGTAATAACTTTGCCCGCAAAACACCAATCTCAACGTCAACACTGAAGAGGCGACTCCGGAATGCTGCCCTTCATGGCAGAGATCCTCTGTCCAGTGTCTGTGATCTTTTGCACATCTTAAAATGTTATTTTAATTGGCCAGTCTGAGATATGTTTTTTTCTTTGCAAATCTGCCGAGAAGGCCAGCATCCTGGAGTCGCCTCTTCACTGTTGACGTTGAGACTGGTGTTTTGCGGGTACTATTTAATGAAGCTGCCAGTTGAGGACTTGAGGCGTCTATTTCTCAAACTAGACACTCTAATGTACATGTCCTCTTGCTCAGTTGTGCACTGGGGCCTCCCACTCTTCTTTCTATTCTGGTTAGAGACAGTTTGCGCTGTTCTTATGAAGGGAGTAGTACACAGCGTTGTATGAGGTCTTCAGTTTCTTGGCAATTTCTCGCATGGAATAGCCTTCATTTCTCAGAACAAGAATAGACTGACGAGTTTCAGAAGAAAGTCCTTTGTTTCTGGCCATTTTGAGCCAGTAATCGGACCCACAAATGTTGATGCTCCAGATACTCAACTAGTCCAAATAAGGCCAGTTGTATTACTTATTTAAACGGTACAACAGTTTTCAGCTGTGCTAACATAATTGCAAAAGGGTTTCTGATCAATTTGATGTTATTTTAATGGTAAAAAAAGGCTTTTCTTTCGAAAACGAGGATATTTCTAAGTGACCCCAAACTTTTGAACGGTAATGTATTTCCCTCCCATGCAGATTCTGTGACCAAGACGTCCACGCCATCGTTCAATAAGAGCGGCAAGGCAGCCGGCCCCCAGGGGACCCCGTGGGAGACACTAGTGGTGTTCGCCATCAACCTGAAGCAGCTCAACGTTCAGATGAACATGAGCAATGTCATGGGCAACAACACGTATGTGTTCCTTTTACCCCTCCCACTCAACACACTATACTCTACAAACTAGGAGCCAGTTTCCCAGACACAGATTTAAGTCTATTCCTTATAATTCATATCAGCATATGACTTAATGTCTATATCTGACTACCTATAAAAACATAACACAATCTGACATATAACCCTTACCAAAGCTATGATTCTAAACATTGAAATATTTCTGTTGAAACAAACCATGCCTCATAGAAAGCAGATGTTGATTATTCATGAGGTGGTGGGTGGAACTAACTTTTCCCCCTTTGCTCTTGTTTACCTCTAGTTGGACCACCAGTGGGCTGAAGAGTCAGGGTCGTCTGTCAGTGGGTAGTAACAGAGACAGAGAAATCAGCATGTCCGTGGGTCTGGGCCGCTCCAAACTGGACTCTAAAGGCGGCGTGGTGGGTGGCAATATAGATGTCAACACCCTGGAGATGGTCTGTAAGTACAGGGATGGGGAATCATGTATTATGCCACTGGCATGTACTGTTTTTGTGCGATTCCTAAATACAACATTGTTATGGATGTCAAAGATTGAACTCTGGCCTCGGGTCTTGGTGTTTTTAAATGATAAATGCATCCACCTCTAACTTAAATATCCCTGTCAAACGAGTAGAACTTGAAATCCCTCTGCCGATCTTAACAACACATGTTTGTTGAAGCCCACATCTCGGAGCACCCCAACCAGCAGCCTAGCCATAACATCCAGATCACCATGGGTTCCACGGAGGCCCGTGTGGACTACATGGGCTCCAGCATCCTCATGGGCGTCTTCAGCAATGCAGACCTGAAGCTTAAGGATGAGTGGAAGGTCAACCTGTGCACTGTGGAGACAAGCCTATCAGAGAAAAGGTAAATAAGCTAGCCGAGCCTACCAGAGAAAATGTATAGCTATAACCCCCCTGGAAGCTACATTCTTGTATGTTCTCATTCTCTCTCATTTGTGGCCCCTTTCTCCCTCTGTCCCTTCCCCCTCTTCTCTTTCTCATGATTTTTTCCTCTTTTTTACCTCTCTTTCTACCTATCCCTCCCTCTCTCCAGTAAGATATTTGTCCAAGGGGACTTGCAGTGGGATATCTTCCAGGTGATCATCTCGCGCTCCACTACCCCCGACCTCATCAAGATTGGGATGAAGCTGCAGGAGTTTTTCACCCAGCAGTTTGACACAAGCAAACGAGCATTGTCCACATGGGGTCCAGTCCCCTACCTGCCCCCCAAGGCGCCGGTCATCAACATTGAGAAAGGTGCTGCAGAGCTGTGTAAGTATCCATTATGACTGGGTTCCCGGGTTCATCAAATAAATGGACTGGTTTCGATCTAAATGCTCATCTACTCTTTCCGTCCCTTTCCCCCTCTATTGTCATTGCACCTTCCGGATCTCTCCCTTCCTCTCTCCTAGACATGGATGCGGCCCACCATCGACACTGGCCTGGAGTTCTGAAGGTGATCGCCGGGTGCCACATCTCCCTCTTCCAGATGCCTCTTCCAGAAGACGCAGTGCAACTGGGTGGCTCCATTAGTCTCCATGGCAACCACATGACCCTGGCCTGCTTCCATGGGCCCAACTTCCGCTCCAAGTCCTGGGCCTTATTCCACCTGGAAGAGCCCAACATAGCTTTTTTGACTGAGGCTCAGAAGATATTGGAGGACGGTAAAGGCTTTCAAGAGACTGGGAGGAGGGATGGGGAATTTGGATTTATTTGGGTAAAAAACTATATAACAATATGTACAGTGTCTTCCCAGAGGATAGGACTTAAGTGTTTTAATTGATACTTTTGTTTTCAAAGTGGTCCTCAATGGTAAAAATACATCAAACAACTAATGATCGAAAATTATGAACAACCACATTACATTCATATAGGCATACAAACAAAGTGGCACATCAGTTGCCCTAAATACCTCTAACCTCAACCTAGTTTCTATCCAATCAGGCTCCACTGATGAGTCCACCTACATCGTGCAGACGTTGGCTTTTAATCTGGGTCACAACACTATGGAAACCAAACCCTGCGGGGCGCTAGAGAGCCCCATGGCCACCATCACCAAAATCACCCGTCGCAGGCACGAAAACCCGCCTCACGGAGTAGCCACGGTCAAAGAGTGGTTCAACTACGTAACTGCCATGAGGAATGAGGGTAAAGGGTACTAAATACTACCAATGTCAAATTCAAGGTCTATTGTTTCCTTTGACCCAATGTTATTCAAGACCTCTGCCTCATTCTAATGTATCCTGTTCCCCAGAACTGAATCTCTTGCGCAACGTACACGCCAACAACCCAGAGAGCGGGGCGGCTGCCAAGAGTTCAAGCCTGCTCAGCAGCTTCAGCGGCTCTTCCAGCTACAACCACGAGACGGAGACAATCTTCGCCCTTCCCAGGATGCAGCTGAATTTCAGCTCCAAAAACTTTCAGGATCCTGAGGAACCCTCCTTGACTGGTAGGCTCAGTTGAGTTATACACTGAGTGTACAAAACATTGAGTTGCACCACCCCTTTGCCCTCAGAACAGCCTAAATTCATCAGGGCATTGAGTCTACAAGGTGTCGAAAGAGTTCCACAGGGATGCTGGCCAATGTTGATGCCAATGCTTCCCACAGTTGTTGTGTAAAGTTGGCTGGATATCCTTTGGGTGGTGGCCTATTCATGATACACACGGTAAACTGTTGAGTGTAAAACGTGGCATCGTTGCAGTCCTTCACACACTCAAACCGGTGTGCCTGGCACCTACTACCATACCCTGTTCAAAGGCACTTAACCCATAAGAGTCTAAGTCGAGGGGGGGGGGTCTACTGAGCTATATGGAATTGTTTTAAGAAGATCATCCCAAGGATCATTTAGCTATTTGATTTTGAATTTTAATACCCCTTGAAAATTGTTAGGCTTTTATTAGCCCATATTGAATAACAGATTCACTGCATGGAACAACAGTCCCCAAAATATCTAAAGGAAGTTTGTTCTGAAGTGTCTAACCTATATCTTAGAGACACTACATGACCAAAAGTATGTGTGTGGACACCTGCTCATCGTACATCACGTTCCAAAATAAAGGGAATTAATAATGAGTTGGTCCCTTATTTGCTACTATAACAGCCTGTACTCTTTTGGGAAGGCTTTCAACTAGATGTTGGAACATTGCTGCAGAGACTTGCTTCCATTCAGCCACAAGCATTAGTGAGGTCGGGCACTAATGTTGGACGATTAGGCCTGGCTCGCAGTCAGCGTTCCAATTCATCCCAAACGTGTTCGATTGTCATGCTGAAACAGGAAAGGGCCTTCCCCAAACTGTTGCCACAAAGTTGGAAGTAAAGAATTGTCTAGAATGTTATTGTATGCTGTAGTGTTAAGATTTTCCTTCACTGGAACTAAGCCCGAACCATGAAGAACATCCCCAGACCATTATTCCTCCTCCACCAGACTTTACAACTGGCACTATGCATTGGGGCAGGTAGCGTTCTCCTGGCATCCACCAAACCCATAATCATCTGTCAGACTGCCAAATGGTGAAGCGAGATTCATCACATTTCCACTGCTCCAGAGTTTAATGGCAGTGAGCTTTACACCACTCCAGCTGAACCTTTGCATTGTGCATGGTCATCTTAGGCTTGTGTACAACTGCTCCTGACAAACAATAGTTGTGCTGACATTGCTTCCAGAGGCAGTTTGGAACTCGTTAGTGAGTGTTGCAACCGAGGACAGCACCCGGCGGTCCAGTTCTGTGAGCTTGTGTGGCCTACCGCTGAACCGTTGTTGCTCCTTGACGTTTCCACTTCCCCAAAAATAACAGCACTTACAGTTGACCGGGGCAGTTCTAGCAGGGCAGAAATGTGATAAACTGACTTGTTGGAAAGGTGGTATCCTATGACGGCGACACATAGAAAGTCACTGAGCTCTTCAGTAAGGCCATTCTGCTGTCAGTGTTTGTCTATGGAGATTGCATGGCTGTGTGCTCAATTTTATACACATGTCAGCAACCAGTGTGGCTGATATTGCAGAATCCACAAATTTGAACGTGTCCACATACGTTTGTGTGTGTATGTGTGTGTGTGTGTGTGTGTATGTATATATATATATATCTTTGTTGGAAAGCAAGGTAACGACTATTGTTTCCCGTCCGTTTCAGACTCCAACAGTAAGCCTAAGGTGGAGTGCAGCCTGGTGACTGAATTCACCGACCACATCTGTGTCACCATGGACGCAGAGCTCATCATGTTCCTGCATGACCTGGTCTCTGCCTACCTGAAGGAGAAAGAGAAGGGTGAGAGTACCTGAAATGTCAACAGCAGCAGCACACTACATTGCGCAACCTAGAACAATTAACTGTACTTTACATTAGATAAATAGTACTGAACTTTATATAGACAATAAGAGCAACAAAGGTACACCTAAAATAGAATTTCAGTTGAAGGTGCTGTTGGATTTCAGAACTAGTAGTCAAAAGAAAGGAGAACCAAGGCACTCTTTATAGTTTCTCTCCCTCTCTCCCTTCCCTGGTCTGAAGCCCTTTTCAACCCCCGGATGTTTGCCACTCGGCCTGGCCAGAAGAGCCCAACGGCCCTTAATGATGAGAACTCCACAGACAAGGAGGATGGCATCAACTACACTACGGTGGACTGGAGAGAATTCATGTGCAACACCTGGCAGCTGGAGCCCACACTCAGGTAAACCAGACCCCTTCCCTCAGACCCAATATATGCCACTATGTAGAGACTTTTATCCAAACTAACAGTACAGTAAGTGCATACATTTGTAGTATGTGTATATGATCCCTGTGTTTGACTCCTTAACCCCTCACCTGAGCATGTCAACTACTCCATAAGCCCACTTTTAGGCCTATACACTAACCCTAAACCCTTTTGTCATACATCTCTGAGGTTTCTTGACATGGTCTTAATAATTCATTTCCACAGGCTCATCTCCTGGACGGGACGGAAGATCGATCCTGTCGGCGTGGACTACATTCTCCAGAAGCTAGGCTTCCACCACGCAAGGACTACAATTCCCAAATGGCTCCAGAGGGGAGTGATGGACCCCCTGGACAAGGTCCTCTCTGTCCTCATCAAAAAACTGGGCACGGCCCTGCAGGACGAGAAAGAGAAGAAGGAGAAGATAGGACGAGACAAGGAAGAGCACTAACACCAACATCCATACCTTCTAACACACCACTTTCAAAACTGGAGGTCAGACAGTAAATCGTCAACAAACAAAACACTGGATAACTGGAAAACACTGGATAGTTCCTTGACTTGCTGTACAGTGGATAGCGTCATAGGCACATTTACTGCTAAGCTGTGTGAATTTCAGCATAGATGTTTACTGTGGTGCATGCCACTATGGGTTTTGACAGAAAAATGTGCACTGTTTTTATGTATATTTTGAACAAAATAGTAAGTCTTATTATTTGGCAGCTTAAAATAATAACCCTGAAAAACTCCAACATGAATTATATGATATACATGCTTTATATGGTTGTTGTCAGAACAAACACGTTGAAGTCATCATTTATGATACTTCTTTTATGGTTCATTATATTTTTTCTGATGAGTGTGGGGTTACTTCTAAATCATTGCCTTTTCTTTGTTTCCAATGGTAAAGTTGGAATGAGGAATCTCATTTTAAGTGTCAGTTTTACTAAATTCATCCCAATGACAACCGTTTTTGGAAAAATTTCCTATGAACTAAAAAGTATTGGATGGTTTAAATCCACTTATATAATGTATTGTAATGCTAAACTATGGTTAATTTTTTTTGTATCTTAATTTAATGGGGATCAGAAATGTATAGTCTAAAACACATGTGAGCTGGGTGTGTCAAGCCTGTTTTTTTAAATATGTGCAATAGATCAGTGTATATAAAATGACTGTGAATTTCTTAAGTGTTGATTTCTGAATATAATAAAATCATTGCCATCCAATTTTACATCTGACTTTGTTGTCATATACAATGAGTGTACAAAACCTTATGAACACCTCTTTCCATGACCATAGATTTCACCTGGTCAGTCTATGATCCCTTATTGATGTCACTTGTTAAATCTACTTCCATCAGTGTAGATGAAGGGGAGGAGACAGGTTAAAGAAGGATTTTTAAGCCTTGAGATAATTGAGACATGGATTGTGTATGTGTGCCATTAAGGGTGAATGGGCAAGACAAAATATTTAACTGCATTTAAACGGGGTAAGGTAGTCTGTGCCAGGCGCACCGTTTGTGTCAAGAACTGCGACACTGTTGGGTTTTTCACACTCAACAGTTTCCCATGTGTATCAAGAATGGTCCACCACTCAAAGGATATCCAACCAACTTGACACAACCGTGGGAAGCATTGGAGTCAAAATGGGCCAGCATCCCTGTAGAATGCTTTCAACACCTTGTAGAGTCCATGCCCAGATGAATTGAGGCTGTTCTTAGGGCAAAAGGTTGAGTTGCAACTTAATATTAGGAAGATGTTCTTAATGTTTTGTACACTGTTATTTATCAGATTTTCTAGATTTGAGTCAAGAGACAGTTGTGGTTTCTCAACAAAGAAAAGCTTTAACCTGGTTGCTGTGTGTGCGAGCAATGGGAAGGTTACTATACTCCAGACCTCTTGTGGGTTCTGTTCAGACTATCCTGCATATATTTTAGCTACAGTTATGCACTATGTGTAGTGAACCGTCTGTACGAATCGGAAAATCCCATTCCAAATGTGATTGGGTTATGGTGAACCAAATGTTTGTGGCCAGAAGATGGAGACCAAATGTTGCGGTTTAAGTGGAATGCAACAGGAGAAGCTATAAAAACACTTCTGCCCTGTAAAATGGCTTACCAAAATCTAAAACTGACGTTTACCTTAACCCCAACCTAATTTTAACCAATTATTATTCTTGTTTTGTTAAGCCTCTGATACAGTCCCAAAAATGTTTTGCATGTCAGCAGTCAAGTTTTCAAGATACTGGTCTTTCAAAAAGCAAAGTGTGACAAAATGATGTGGCAAGTGACACTGCTTTTTGACAGACCACAATATTTTTCTGAAATATTCCAAATAAAATACAAATCAAAATATTTTTGTTCACAAAAGTAGTGCACTTGGCCTTTACTAGTCTTGATATAGCCATCAGTATCGCAGGCAAAACATTTATTCAGCATTATCAGAGACTGCTGAAGGAGAGCAGCCACCGGTGAGACTGCTAGAGGAGAGCAGTGAGTGAGACTGCTTAATTATTTTATTTTTTTAACCTTTTATTTATATAGTTTTTTCTCATTAAGATAACATCTCTTTTCCAAGAGAGACCTGGTCCAATAAATGGAGAGCAGCTGCTGGTGAGACTGCTGAAAGAGAGCAGCTGCTGGTGAGACTGCTGAAAGAGAGCAGCTGCTGGTGAGACTGCTGAAAGAGAGCAGCTGCTGGTATGACTGCTGAAAGAGAGCAGCTGCTGGTATGACTGCTGAAAGAGAGCAGCTGCTGGTGAGACTGCTGAAAGAGAGCAGCTGCTGGTGAGTCTGCTGAAAGAGAGCAGCTGCTGGTGAGTCTGCTGAAAGAGAGCAGCTGCTGGTGAGTCTGCTAAAGGAGAGCAGCCTGGTGTATGACCTGCTAGAGCTCAGCATGCAACAAATACCCCTGACCAGCGGGGGAAGCCTTCACACACATGCACACTGACATCACAATTCTGAGGTGTATTAAGATCCAAGATGTCGGACCGTTGTTTTCAAGGTAATTTACTCACGTTCGCATATACTGATTCATAGACCGTCTATATTCGGGTTGTATCCGGTTTATACGGACCGACGTCACATGCACACAAGCACTCAGCAGCGACGACGTCATCCAGAAACATGGCAGACATTGGATGAATATAAAATGTTCATATGTTCGGCTGTTAATATCTTTGAGTGATTTTTAAAAAATTGGCCTTAGCTACAATTATTTGAATAATTCAATGGATGTTTTGTGCACAAAGGTGATGACTAAAGTGTCTTATTAGAAATGTTCAAATCTGACTTTTCTATGTGGCCATCTGTGGAAATTGTCTTTCTGAGCTGGGCAACAGTTAAACTGCAGTACCGAAACAAAACTGTAGGATCAGTCGAAACTATAATTCTAGAGTGGAATCCTGGCCCTTTGCAGCCTCACACACACAAACCCAAGATTAGGTAAGAGAATCCGGCAAGATGCCTAGGTTACACACACAAACAATAACAATACAACAAAACAAAAATGTAATTGGTAAAAAAGTATATATGAACAATATTTAAACTGTCAGTCCTGACGCATTTGTGTTATTATGGGGCACCGTTATCATATATTTTCATCAGCTTATTTGAAACTGGTTACTAATATTGCACTTTAGTAACCAACAATTTCGTAAAACAACGTTGAATTTGGGAAACCCAACCAAGATGTCTGCATTCAGAAACACACTAGTTATCTAACAGTCCACAGGACTACATTTCAAAGCAGAGCACCAAGTGTCACATCAATTAAAATCACATACAATCCCGCTTCTAAAAAACAATTATTATTTTAATCTCAAGTGAGCAGTACATCTTCCTCTCTCACTCGGTCCAATTTAATATAAAGCGTGCATAAGAGTCCCTGTAGCCAGTAGACAGACTAGTGTGGTTTGTATCTGATACACATTAGGAAAAACATGGAGAAATAGGAGAATTGATTGTAGAACAAATTACAACTGATTACCTCTCTCTCCATCTCTCTTTCCTTCACAGACCAAATTACCAGACTCCCCTTCAGCCACCCTGGGATGGTAGTCATGGCAACATAGAGGCTAATCTCCAGTGGACAGAGAAAGAGAGAGGGAGAGAATGAAAGAGTGAAGAGGCTGGTTTGTGCTTTATCCCTCTCTCATCCCCCTCTTCTTAAATCCTTATAATTGCTCCTCCCCTACCCACTATCTCTCCCATCTCCCACACCCTCTTCCTTCCTCACTCCCTCTATCTCCATCTCTTCTCCCCTCTCCTTCCTCTCGCCCTCTCTCTCTATTTCCATCTATTCTCCCCTCTCCTTCCTCTGGCAGGGCTCACGCACACACACACACATATGTTCTGGGTGATTAGGCTGGCTGAGCTATTGGCCTGAAGCCTGCTGAGGAAGGGAAGAGAGGGGGGTTGGTAGAGAGAGTGTATGTACAGATGTGCAGATGTTGTGTCTAGTCTTGCCGCTAGGAGGCGGAGTGTGTGTGAGTGCGTTCTGACCTGAGCTGAGCAGCGCAGAGGGCTCAAGCAGTGAGGTGGAGCGGACAGCTCATAGGCTGCTGTGGTGTATGTGTGACAGGTTGAGAGACAGGCTGGGGAAGGCTGAAACGCTACCACAGTTCTGCATAGATGAGGATTAATTCACTGGCTTTTCACACACTCATGTCTCAGCACACACACGTCTCTTAGCTGGGAGATGCTGCATTACGTCATAACAAGCCACTGTCTCCCTAGATGACCGTGGTGAGTACAGCCATGTAGAAGATGCAGAGGGAGCGAGAGACTGGGAGATGAAGATTGGCTGGAGGAGAGGAATAGGAACGGATTCAACCGCTGCCACTGGTCGCAAGGAGCGCCTGGTAGGAGAGGGGATAGAGTGTTTCCTAGAGAGGAGGGCGAGGAGGAAGGGAGAGAAGGAGGAGGGAGAGGGGCAGCTGCCTTCGTGCGGTGACCGGCTCTGATGGCTCCCCGGGAGAGTCAGAGACAGAAACACCGCGGCTGGGGAGGGACAGGAGGTATTTTGGAAGTGACGTGGGTTCAGAGGAGGGTGTGTTTTGGTTCGGGACGAGAGGAAAGGGGAGGAACATGGCAGCGCAGTCTGATGGAGGGGGAGAAATGGAGGAAGGAGTGGGGGAGGGGGTGTTTGATGGAGACACAGAGGAAGACTGTCAGCCTCTGGACTCTGCAGCTATCCACATCTGTCTCTGCTGTCACTCTGCTGTCTGCTACTGGGGCTGTCGCTCCAACTGTCTGGGAAACCTGCTGGGGAAAGACACTACTGGGTGAGTGAGAGTGAGAGTGAGAGTGAGAGTGAGAGTGAGAGTCTCTGCTATTCTCATCTTGAGCCTTTTACCATTATTATTATGATCACTATTATAGAAGGATCGGGGGTACCGGAGTTGGAGGTGGTAGGAGTTTGAGGGAGACTCGCTGCCCACCAGAGGAGGGACTGTGGCTGGACTGTCTCTGGTTGATCCTGGCTCTCCTCGTCTTCTTCTGGGATGTGGGAACAGATCTGCTTCTCGCTGCAGACTACTATGACAGACAGGACTATCTGTGGTTTGGCCTGACGCTCTTCCTGGTGCTGGTGCCGTCGATTGTAGTTCAGATACTGAGTTTCCGCTGGTTCATCCAGGACTACAGCGGAGAGTGTCTGACCACCTGGCTGGGGACGGTGGACTGCAGCAGGGGAGGAGAGAGAGAAAAGCTGACCAGGCAAGGGCCAACTGGCCACAGGGGGGTTTATCCTGGAACAGACCGGGTCAGAGTGGCCTCAGTCTGGCTGTGGCAGATCACCATACACATTCTACAGCTGGGACAGGTCTGGAGGTAAGGACAGATCACCATACACATTCTACAGCTGGGACAGGTCTGGAGGTAAGGACAGATCACCATACACATTCTACAGCTGGGGCAGGTCTGGAGGTAAGGACAGATCACCATACACATTCTACAGCTGGAACAGGTCTGGAGGTAAGGACAGATCACCATACACATTCTACAGCTGGGACAGGTCTGGAGGTAAGGACAGATCACCATACACATTCTACAGCTGGGACAGGTCTGGAGGTAAGGACAGATCACCATACACATTCTACAGCTGGAACAGGTCTGGAGGTAAGGACAGATCACCATACACATTCTACAGCTGAGACAGGTCTGGAGGTAAGGACAGATCACCATACACATTCTACAGCTGGGGCAGGTCTGGAGGTAAGGACAGATCACCATACACATTCTACAGCTGGGGCAGGTCTGGAGGTAAGGACAGATCACCATACACATTCTACAGCTGGGGCAGGTCTGGAGGTAAGGACAGATCACCATACACATTCTACAGCTGGGGCAGGTCTGGAGGTAAGGACAGATCACCATACACATTCTACAGCTGGGGCAGGTCTGGAGGTAAGGACAGAGCATGCCCCCCTGTTCTCCCCTCTCTTCTTCAATCAATCAAATGTATTTTATAAAGCACTTTTTACATCAGGAGTTGTCACAAAGTGCCTATACCATATTGGGTAGGACACATTTGCCACCCAATATGTCCTACCCAATATTCAGAATAGGTTGATTCATTCCCCCCAATAATTTCTTTAAAATACTTATTTTTTAATTTTTATTAATTGGGTCCTGGGGCCCCCAGATAGCATATGAACATGTCAAAAAGCAATGTCAAAATGTATAGAATTGCAGGAAATTAGCTTTAACTGTGAACTTGGCTATGCTAGCCACTTGTAGCTAGTTAGTAACTCGTCATTTCACAGGATATGTTTTTGGACGTAAGCTGTAGAGATTGGTACGAAATGCCACTTCTGTAGCCAAAATCTTATTCAGCTATTTTTTAAGCATTAAATGACCTGGTGTGATGGTGCATTGATCGGTTATACAGTTTAAAGGAACTATTTTTGTGTTTTTGCCCAAAGTCTAACTGTCCAGTGTTTCCAGATTTCTATGAAATATGACCTAGAATGAATTACAATATGAGTTCTTTTTTAATTTGGAAGGAAAATGAAGTATGTTAAAACACAGCTTTTCTGCTTTGGAATGGTGTGGGTGTATCCCAACAACAGAATAGTGTGGGCATATACCAATCATTAACAATGTTCATGCAAGTAGACCGCTGATTGGCCAGCTCATCCTACTCAGGAGGATGACATCATCCTCTATGAGGAAATAGGAATTATTTTTGAAGGACTGTTTGAGATGTGGGTTTTTTAAAGTGTTTTTTCTCCAATTTATGCTTTGGCCACAAATACAAGTATAGGATGAGTCAACATCATTATTTGGGTTTGAGTTATTAACTTTTAAAAGTGAGATTTACACTGGACAGTTACTTTAAAACTGCAAAATTCTCTGCCTCATGTCTGTCACGCTCGTCGAAATGAATGGACCAAGGCGCAGCGTGGTCAGCGTACATTTTAGTTTATTTATAATGTCTCCAACAAAACAAGAAATAACAAACGTAAAGCTACGTAGTGCACGCAGGCCACTACACATAGACAACTACCCACAATCACAGGTGGGAAAAAGGGCTGCCTAAGTATGATCCCCGATCAGAGACAACGATAGACAGCTGCCTCTGATTGGGAACCACACTCGGCCAGAAATAAAAAAAATAAAGAACATAGAATGCCCACCCAAATCACACCCTGACCAAACCAAATAGAGACATAAAAAGGCTCTCTAAGGTCAGGGCGTGACAATGTCATAATGTGAAGAATACCGTGAGATAAGCTATAAAACAGCACATTTTTGTCTCTGCCACATGGAAGGATTTGTACAATTGCAGGCAATTTGCTTTAAAACTGCTAAATGTTCTCAGACTCATGAGAAAATGTGTAGAATAGCATTATAAAACTGCACAGTTTTCTCTCTGCCCCATGACAAAAGGTGTTGAAATGCAGGAAGTTAGCTGGTTTCCTAAGAATATATTTATATGTATATATATTTTTTTGGGGGGGGGGGGGGCATAATAAGTCATTTCAAACTGTGTAGAATTGCAGAGAATGCATATTAAAATGTCAAAAAGAAAATCCGGAGTGGACCACCAGGACCACCCGTCTACTGTTCATCCCCCAATATCTACACCACAATTTTCCCCTTGGCTTATACAGATACCCGGCCTAAAACTCCAAAGAGCAAGCAATGCGGAACTACAGTGGCTAGGAACCAGGCTGTGAGCGGTGGCCAGTCCTCTTCTGGTTGTGCCTGGTGGAGATCACTTCTCCTCTTCTCTCCTCTGTTCCCCTCTCCCATTCTCTATTCTCTACTATCAAATGAAGTCCATGTACTAGGTCACGTGTTAACCTCACCATGTGTGTACAGGTGGAGAACAAAGAAGAAAGAGTATCTGCCGCTGACACACAAACACACACAAAAAATTGCACACACACACTGGAAGTCAGTGAAGGAGGTGATATTTAGGATGTGATTGGCTGTAAGTATTAGCTAGGCTACTCAAACCATACACTAATGGCCTATATAATTAGCAAGGAAGGGCACATATGCAGAACCAGCACTGACCTGAATAAAGCTTCTTCTTATTATTATTATTATATTTTTATTCTGTAAAAACGGTTTGAACCTATTTGGGCTCAATCGATTTCCATCTTCTCTTGTGTTTTCTCTACACTTCCACTGTCTGTGTCTGACACAGCTGGACAATTAGCTGGATAGCTAACTAGCTAGCGGAGCTGATAGTCACAAGGCTGATAGTCACAAGGCCATCAAACTAGAAAAACACTACATCAAAACATCCTGACCGGACACCAAAGGTCAAAGGCATGCCATTCCACTTGGATATCCTGTATGTACCCCCTCTCCGCTCCCCCCTCTCTCCTTCTCTCCCTCTCTCTGTCAGACTAATCTTTCATGGCCTAGGTGCCTGAGGGAGATGTTGAGTGGGCTTAAGAGCTAGTGTGTGTGTACGTTTGTAACAATCTCCCTAATAGAGTCTTTCCCAAAGAGTGGTGTGTGTGGAATGGTTCAGTCTGATTGAGTTAGATCACTGTGAGATGGAGGGAGGGAGTAGAATTGACAGAAAAAAAGAGCTTGAACACGCAGAACAGAAGTGAAGGGGGGAGGGGAATGATGGATAGCGACATTTAAACAATTAAACTCTCTGTTGTGATGCGGCATCTTGCAGGTTTATCTGGTGAAATGTGTGCGTGCGTGCATGTGTTTCTACTGTATGTGACCAGTGAATTATTGATGTCGTATGAAATTAGCTCATATGATGCAGCCCAGATGGTTGTATGAGCATGTCTACGCACATGCTCACACATACACAAACACACAAGAGAAACACAGACACACACACACCCCACAAGCACAGCCTGGGGCACTCAGTGTTTAATCTGATTCATTCTACACAAACCGTCTCTCTCACTCTCTGCCATAATTATTGACCTCTGACCCCCAGGTATATCCGTACTTTATACCTGGGTATCCAGTCCCACCGTATGAAGGAGCATAAGGAGGCACAGAGGAGGTTCTACTGGGCCATGATGTTTGAGTACGCAGACGTCAACATGCTGCGGCTTCTGGAGACCTTCCTGGAGTCAGCTCCTCAACTAGTACTACAGCTCTGTATTATGATACAGCAGAACCGGGCTGAGACTCTACAGTGTACGTATACACACAGTTCACACACTCACTGGTCAACTGGTATTACAGCTATCAAGATGAGTCACTCCATCTCTCTCCCTAGGTATATCTAGTCTAGGCTCTCTTCTGTCTCTATCCTGGGTGTTGGCCTCATACCACAAGCTCCTGCGCGACTCCAGAGACGACCAGCGCAGTCTGAGTTATCGCGGTGCCCTCCTCCACCTTCTCTGGCGCCTCCTCACCATCTCCTCCCGCGTTCTCTCTCTCGCCCTCTTCGCATCCCTCTTCCACCTGTACTTTGGCATCTTCGTGGTGCTCCACTGGTGTGGCATGGCCCTGTGGGTGGTGCATGGCGGAACAGACTTCTGTATGTCTCGCTGGGAGGAGGTTTTGTTTAACATGGTGGTGGGCATCGTCTACATCTTCTGTTGGTTCAATGTCAAGGAGGGACACACCAGGGGACGCATGGTGGCTTACTACTCTGTGGTACTGGCTGAGAACACACTGCTTACTGGACTGTGGTATGTAGACAGACAGATAGACAGACAGGCACACACCTACAGTATGTGTTTTATCTTCGAATAGGTGTATCTCTCATGATTGTACAGAGACATATGTGTGTGCGTGGATATCAAAACAGTTGTGCGTGTGTGCGTATGTGTTACAGGTATGTGTATCGTGACCACGAAGAGACAGACAGCTACGCGGTTCCAGCGTTGTGTGGTGTCTACCTGTCCTTTACGGGTGGAGTACTGGTGATGCTTCTGTACTACGGCCTTCTTCACCCCTCACACACACACCCCACCCCGGCATCGACCTGGTGTGATGAGCTGCTGTGGGGTAACCCCTTGCCCCCTTCAGCTCCGCCCACCCCAGCCCACCTTGCTTCCCCGTTTCACAGTGATGACATCATCGCAGAAGGCTGTCTGCCGGTGTTCCAGGTGCGTTTGGAGCCCCCCACCTCGAGGCGTTTCGAAGGTCCTCTGATAAAGATTGACATGCCCAGGAAACGTTACCCAGCCTGGGACGCTCACTACGTGGACAGACGGCTGCGAAGGACCATCAACCTACTACAGTACCTGACGCCTGCAGCCGCAGGCATACGATACAGGGACAGACCTCTGCTCTATGAACTACTGCAGTACGAGTCTTCTTTCTGACACATACACACATAGGCAAACACACATATTTACAAGTGCGCACATGTAACCAATGTGAAATGGCTAGCTATTTAGTGGTGCTCGCTAGTAGTGTTCAACCGGTGACCTCATCCGCTCTGACCTAGAAGTAGTTGTTTCCCTTGCTATGCAAGACCACAGCTTTTGTGGAGTAACAGGTAACGATGCTTTGTGGATGATGGTTGTCCATCTGTTCAGAGGGTCCCTGGTTCGAGCTCAGGTTGGGGCAAGGAGAGGGACGGAAGTGACACTGATACACACAAATGTGACTCTTCTCTCTGTTTTTATCTCTTCATCTCTGTTTTGTATTCCTCACTCTGCTGAGAAGACTGGATGGTGACAGAAGACAGCATGTCATGTTATTTTCACATCTTCATGAATAATACTAAAAAATAATAATATGAAATTAGAAAAAATGTGAATGTAATATAAACAGCGGCCTGAAAGCTGTCTCCTAGCTGGGAGTTTATTATCTTTAGTTTGGTTAACTTGGTGTTTATTCTCTTTAGTTTGGTTAACTGGGTGTTTATTCTCTATAGTTTGGTTAACTGGGTGTTTATTCTCTTTAGTTTGGTTAACTGGGTGTTTATTCTCTTTAGTTTGGTTAACTGGGTGTTTATTCTCTATAGTTTGGTTAACTGGGTGTTTATTCTCTTTAGTTTGGTTAACTGGGTGTTTATTCTCTTTAGTTTGGTTAACTGGGTGTTTATTCTCTTTAGTTTGGTTAACTGGGTGTTTATTCTCTTTAGTTTGGTTAACTGGGTGTTTATTCTCTTTAGTTTGGTTAACTGGGTGTTTATTCTCTTTAGTTTGGTTAACTGGGTGTTTATTCTCTTTAGTTTGGTTAACTGGGTGTTTATTCTCTTTAGTTTGGTTAACTGGGTGTTTATTCTCTTTAGTTTGGTTAACTGGGTGTTTATTCTCTTTAGTTTGGTTAACTGGGTGTTTATTCTCTATAGTTTGGTTAACTGGGTGTTTATTCTCTATAGTTTGGTTAACTGGGTGTTTATTCTCTTTAGTTTGGTTAACTGGGTGTTTATTCTCTATAGTTTGGTTAACTGGGTGTGTGATCTCTTTAGTTTTTAACTAAATGTGTATATATTTATATGTACAGAGATGTGTGTGTGTACTGTGTGTGTTGTGCCTGATCTGTGAGTCATAGTAAATGATGTTTGCTTGTTTGTTTGCTCAGGAAGGCACAACATTACAGAACGTTAAGATAGACATGAATTGTGTAGAACAGATCAGATTTTCTGTCATGTAGAATACGGATATGTGATTCTCTTTCTGATGAACTCATCCCTGAGGTCGTCATGGTGACAGAGACCTTTACCTGACTACGTCTGACCATCCCTCCACCAATCAACACTAAGCCTTCCACCAATCAACTTTATATGGTGCAAATATATATGAATATACAGTACCAGTCAAAAGTTTGGACACACCTACTCATTCCAGGGTTTTTCTTTATTTTTACTATTTTCTACATTGTAGAGTAATGGTGAAGATGTCAGAACTATGAGAACTATGAAATAACACATATGGAATCATGTAGTAACCAACAAAAATGTTAAACAAATCAAAATATAGTTTATATTTTAGATTCTTCAAAGTAGCCACCCTTTGCCTTGATGACAGTTTTGCACACTCTTGGCATTCTCTCAACCAGCTTCACCTGGAATGCTTTTCCAACTGTCTTGAAGGAGTTCCCACATATGCTGAGCACTTGTCTGCTTTTCCTTCACTATGCGGTCCAACTCAATTGGGTTGAGGTTGGGTGATTGTGGAGGCACATCTGATGGTAGTCACACTAAGCACAAACCAGATGGGATGGCTTATCGTTTCAGAATGCTGTAGTAGCCATTCTGGTTAAGTGTGCCTTGAATTCTAAATAAATCACTGGCAGTGTCGCCAGCAAAGTACCATCACACCTCCTCCATGTTTCATGGTTGGAAATACACATGTGGATATCATCCGTTCACCCACTCTGAGTCTCACACAGACACAACGGTTGGAACCAAAAATCTCAAATTTGACCTCATCAGACCAAAGGACAGATTTCCACCGGTCTAATGTCTATTGCTCGTGTTTCTTGGCCCAATCAAGCCTCTTCTTATTGGTGTCCTTTAGTAGTGGTTTCTTTGCAGCAATTCGACCGTCATGGCCTGATTCACGCAGTCTCCTCTGAACAGTTGATGTTGAGATGTGTCTGTTACTTGAACTCTGTGAAGCATTTATTTGGGCTTCAACTTCTGAGGTGCAGTTAACTCTAACTTATCCTCTGTAGCAGAGGTAACACTGGGTCTTCCTTTCCTGTAGCGGTCCTCATGAGAGCCAGTTTCATCATTGTGCTTGATGGTTTTTGCGACTGCACTTGAAGAAATGTTAGAATTTCTTGACATTTTCTAGATTGACTGACCTTCATGTCTTAAAGTAATGAAGGAATGTCGTTTCTCTTTGCTTATTTGAGCTGTTCTTGCCATAATATGGACTTGGTGTTTTACCAAATAGGCCTATCCTCCTGTATACCATCCCTACTTTGTCATAACACAACTGACTTTCTCAAATGCATTAAGAAGGAAAGAAATTCCACAAATTAACATTCCAGGTGACATGAAGCTGGTTGAGAGAATGCCAAGAGTGTGCACAGCTGTAATCAAGCCAAAGGGTGGCTACTTGGAAGAATCTCAAATATAAAATGCACTTTGATTTGTTTAACACTTTTTTGGTTATTACATGATTCCATGTGTTATGTCATAGTTTTGATGTCTTCACTATTATTCTACAATGTAGAAAATCGTAAAAAAATAAAGAAAAACCCTGTAATGAGTAGGTGTGTCCAAACTTTTGACTGGTACTGTATATATGTGAACTTTATTTGGTGCAAATATAGATGAACATAATATGAACTTGTTTTTTTGGCAAATATATATGAACATATATGAACTTCATATGGTGCAAATATATTAACTTTATTTATAAAAGCAATAATACACTTGAGCATCTGCATTTGGAGTCACAAGTGGACTCAGCATTCTACATTTGACCTTTAACCTCTCTCTGTTTCTGTTCTGGGTCAAAAGTAACAGCAGGTAAAGGGTCTGAACTTTGTAGCCAAAGTTTGAGACGCAATCGGCTCAGAGATTAGGCTGTATTGTTCCAGGTTCATATCAGAAACTAGTTTTATAAAAAATAAAGTCAGTCAGGGCATCAGGCTGAGCTGGAGCAAGCTCTTATAACCACAGAGCAGGTTAAAGGTACACTGCAATATGACATCATCATATGGGTGAACTTCCTACTTACAGAAATCAACAGTAAAATACATTTCTGCAGTTAACAGAAATGATTATGTCATATTGTTGAATCTACCTTTAACCAAACTTAACATGGATGTATTGTACAGGTGTGATATAGAAGTTATGACATAAGTCATTACTTCCTTTGAACTCACAGGACCCCCTTGAAAACGACATAGTTGGTTCATCTCAAGGAGTTTAATAAATAAATATATTAGTGTTTTTATTTGGTGAGGGTTTACATTTTTCTAATGTTAACTAATCTAATGTTGATGTGTCCATGTCCCTCAGCTTGGACATATCTCTTGTTGCCCCTAGCAATATTGATTCTAGTTATGTACTGCTGATTTATGTTCTTCCATTTAGAATGTCCAAACTGAATGAGAATGATGAAAATAGTGTTTTATTGCACTTTGGTATTGTGCTGTTGTCCTGGGTCTGCCCCATTTCAAGCTTACCCCCCCAAAAAAAAAAAGGTATTTAAAAAATATTCAGGCAAGTTAACCGGCTAACTCCTTGATCTAGCTTTGTAGTATACCCCTCTGGAGGGTTCAACGTTTGACAGGCTAACTTATTGATCTTTCTTGGTGACATACCCCTCTGATGCTAATGTTTGGAGATTGTTGCACTAAAGTTGATGCTGTGAGATGGATTATTCCTGTAACATTACCTCCTGAAAAGACTATTAACCTGTGACAATTCAGACATACTATAAGATACCACAGATATAGTAGTAGTATCTATAGCGATATTGGTAATAAGAGATAAGATAACCCATATTTTAAAACATGTAGTTTAATCAGAAAAATATACAAATGTTACATGAGTCAGTATCTATTTAATTTTATATCTTTGCATTTTAATACATTATAATGTGACTGAAATTAAGAATATATAAACTATTCATACCCAACATGTGTGGTTGTGTTCTTTTCTTTTTTCCTGGTGGTTCCAATGACACATACTCTTTCCCCTTCTTCTTCTTCTCTCTCACACACACACACACACACACACACACACACACACACACACACACACACACACACACACACACACACACACACACACACACACACACACACACACACACACACACACACACACACACACACACACACACACACACACACACACACACACACGTCAGTTATATCCAGTGTAATGATTAATCATAGATGCTTTGCTAAATAATGATACAATGTGGACACAACATTTAGGTTTACTTTTTTTTATGTCAGTCAATGACAATATGAGCAGAAACACCCTGAGGACCAGTTCAGTAGTCACCTTGAGGTGGGCGGTTGACATAGTAACAATAAAGTTCCTGGGCAGTAACGATAATGACAGCATAGTTACAGCATATTAATCATAGTACTATGGTTACTATGGTATAGTAACCATAGTAACAGCATATCTTTGACTTCTCTACACCGACACACACACACACACACACACACACACACACACACACACACACACACACACACACACACACACACACACACACACACACACACACACACACACACACACACACACACACACACACACACACACACGCGGGCACACGCACACACAGTGGCTTGACCAGAGAATCAGACAAACTGAAACTGTTTTCCTTCAATAACTTATTTTCAGATATAGGACCTGAATCGAACAATATAGCTCTCCGAGCAAACATGTATTCTTCTTTATAGGATTGTCCTGCAAAAAAATTAACAGAGCATTTCTTCAAATATATAAACACGTGTTATATCATATTAGATGGTTTCTCTGTATAGACACAAATTCAAGTAACCCCAGTCTTCTCTTTAGTGTCTTATTTCTTTAGTTTTATCTATTTATGGTTCAATATGTTTATTTATAGTGTACATATTTATTTGAATACTCCATACTGTAAGTATTGTACCACAGAGAATGAGGAGTGTATAAATCTGAAATCTGACTACCGCTCTGTAACTCTTGTAAAAGACTATGGCTGTGTCTGAAATGGCACTATTCCCTATTTATTCCCATTTGAGTTCTGACTGGTTGTTGGGAGCATGGTGGTGAGCTTTGGTTTGTTGCTTGTTTTGCTGCATGGTTTGTTGTTATGATCTGTGGTTGGTCAGTATAGTCGGGCTGGGAGCTGTGATTGATTCGTTTAGTCTAGCAGAGGGTCAGCATCATCAACATAATCGTCCTGTATCGAGAAGGGAAGGGACGAGAGGCAGACTGACGCCGTGGCCTCCACAACTTGAACAGACCTGAGAGAGAGAGAGAGAGAGAGAGAGAGAGAGAGAGAGAGAGAGAGAGAAGAGAGAGAGAGAGAGAGAGAGAGAGAGAGAGAGAGAGAGAGAGAGAGAGAGAGAGAGAGAGAGAGAGAGAGAGAGAGAGAAGAGAGAGAGAAGAGAGAGAGAGGAGAGAGAGAGAGAGAGAGAGAGAGAGAGAGAGAGAGAGAGAGAGAGAGAGAGAGAGAGAGAGAGAGAGAGAGAGAGAGAGAGAGAGAGAGAGAGAGAGAGAGAGAGAGAGAGAGAGAGAGAGAGAGAGAGAGAGAGAGAGAGAGAGAGAGAGAGAGAGAGGAGAGAGAGAGAGAGAGAGAGGAGAGAGGAAGAGAGAGGGGAGAGGAAGAGAGAGAAGAGAGAGAGAAGAGAGGGAGAGAGGGTAGTACAGTCGTGGCCAAAAGTTTTGAGAATGACAAATATTAATTTCCACAAGGTTTGCAACTTCAGTGTCATTAAATATTTTTGTCAGATGTTACTATGGAACACTGAAGTATAATTACAAGCATTTCATAAGTGTCAAATGCTTTTATTGACAATTACATGAAGTTGATGCAAAGAGTCAATATTTGCAGTGTTGACACTTCTTTTTGAAGACCTCTGCAATCCGCTCTGGCATGCTGTGGCTAAATTGCCAATCTGGCACTCAAACCATCACTTTCACCTAATAATCCCCAGTTTACAATTGGCTCATTCATCCCCCTCCTTTCTCCTATAACTATTCCCCAGGTCGTTGCTGTAAATGAGAACGTGTTCTCAGTCAACTTACCTGGTAAAATAACGGATATAACATTTAAAACGTTTTTTTTAAACAAGAGAATCACTGACATGATGTCAGCTGGTCCTTTTGTGGCAGTGTTGAAATGCAGTGAAAATATTTTTTTGAGATTGTGTTCATTTGCAAGGCAAAGAGGGATTTTGCAATTAATTGCAATTCATCTGATCACTCTTCATAACATTCTGGAGTATATGCAAATTGTCATCAAACAAACTGAGGCAGCAGACTTTGTGAAAATTAATATTTGTGTCATTCTCAAAACTTTTGGCCACAACTGTAGTGCTCATTTAAATGTCCTGTCTTTCAGCTATAGTAAAAACAACATATTTCAATAGAAACATGATAATAATGTAATACATGTAATACAAACAATAAGGCAGACTGACCTGTGAGTGTGGTGAGAACCAGCAGTACCCCCACCACCAGTCCCACCATTAGGGAGGTGTTGACACAGCCCTCCCCAGCCAGGAAGCAGCGTGCCTGGGACAGAGATCAGTTGTTTGGCGCCAGTGGCAGCCCCAGCAGCTGACACATTAACCAGAATCTCCTTTAACTAGTCATAAACTTCTCACTCACAGTGAGTATATGTGTGTGTATGTGTATAGCTCCATTGGGTATGATAGCAGCAAGGGTTAGGTCTACTACTGAGTAGTTGTCAGGGTAATGACATTCGTCCAGTCTGATACAGAAGCTTTAGGTTGGATAGAAGGAACCGTCTGAAACCGTCAAACGACACCAACAACACCGCCGCCACTTTCTGTCTTTCCCAACGAAGCAGCCAATGAGGCGACGCTAAAGAGGAAGTACAGCAGCGCTAACATTCTAAGAGTGAGTGAGTGAGTGAGTGAGTGAGTGAGTGAGTGAGTGAGTGAGTGAGTGAGTGAGTGAGTGAGTGAGTGAGTGAGACCAAATTAGTGTGGAGTACACACTAAGGTTAGAGTCCTTAAAGCGATCACCCCACCTCTGTTTTGGTATAAAGCTGAGGGATGGGCCTGGAGAAATGTGACCACTCAAATTCATAGACAGAGCTATGAATGCAAGAACTAACCATCCATGATATCAAAATGATAGTTTTAACAATGTTTTGAAGCTATAAAGTGTTTGCTTACAAGCATTGGAGTAAAACAAGCTTATATTTTGGGTAACATTTTGACTAACCTTGAGGCATTTATAAGTTATATTCTTCAAGAATCAATGGGTATCTGTCATTAATTTAGAAGTTTAAAAAAAATGTATGTAACAACTAACTATTCTAGCTTTAAAACCAATAAAGCCTTTATATGGCCGTGTTCAAGGTGACTTACGAAAGCAGACGGAAGTCGATGACTGCAGTCGGGGGAGGTGCAAATGCTTCAACTAAAAGTCCAAACAAACTTTGTGATGGAAAAATACCAAATTATGGTTGTGGAGTATATACCAATAAAGCCTTTAGCTATAATATATTGTTATAAAGACGTATAATATACATGTATTTCAAGATGACATTTTCTGAAAAGCTTCCTCTCCCTGAGGGAAACGCTCTGTAACGGCTGATTTCTTCCTCTGAAGAGGTGTAGCAAGGATCGGACCAAGATGGGGCGTGGTAAGTGTCCATGTTTTAATAAGAAAAACTCAACATGAACACAAAATACAAAAACAATAAATGTGACCAAACCGAAACAGTCCCGTGTGTCACAAACACTGACACAGGAAACAATCACCCACAAACCAACAGTGGAAAGACAGGCTACCTATGTATGATTCTCAATCAGAGACAACTAACGACACCTGCCTCTGATTGAGAACCATACTAGGCCAAACACAGAATTAGAAAGACATAGAAACACAAAACATAGACTGCCCACCCCAACTTACGCCCTGACTGTCATGTTTGTCATTTATTATCATGTCTTGTCCCTGTGCTCCCCATGCTATTCGTTTCCCTCTGCTGGTCTTATTTGGTTCTTTCCCTCCTATCCCTCTCT
Source organism: Oncorhynchus gorbuscha (assembly GCF_021184085.1). NCBI lineage: Eukaryota > Metazoa > Chordata > Actinopteri > Salmoniformes > Salmonidae > Oncorhynchus > Oncorhynchus gorbuscha. Next base: position 74,243,453 of record NC_060182.1, on the reverse strand, counting down.
CTCCCCCTCCCTCTCTCACTCTCTCGCTCTCTCTTCTCTCTGTCGTTCCGTTCCTGCTCCCAGCTGTTCCTATTCCCCTAATCATCATTTAGTCTTCCCACACCTGTTCCCGATCCTTTCCCCTGATTAGATTCCCTATTTATTCCTTTGTAATCCGTTCCTGTTCCGTCGGTTCCTTGTTTTGTATTCCATGCTGTAATTGCGTTTCGCCCTGTCCTGTCGTGTTTTTTGCCGTGATTGTGTATCACCCTGTCCTGTCGTGTTTTGTGCCTTCTTCAGACGCTGCGTGTGAGCAGGTGTCTCAGTTGACTACGGCCTGCGCCTGAAGCGACCTGCAGTCTGTGGCCGCTTCTCCAGTTGTTTTCCCTTCTACTATCTAGAGGATTTCAGTTATTCGGTTTTGAGCATTAATAAACTCTGTTTCTGTTAAGTCGCGTTTGGGTCCTCCTTCACCTGCATAACAGAAGGAACCGACCAAAGAATGGACCCAGCGACTTCAGACGCTGTTTACACTGCCGTCAAGATCCAAGGAGCCATGCTCGGCAGACACGAGCAGGAATTGTCTGCTGCTCGCCATGCCGTGGAGAACCTGGCCGCTCAGGTTTCCGACCTCTCTGGACAGTTCCAGAGTCTACGTCTCGTGCCACCTGTTACTCCCTGGCCTGCCGAGCCTCCAGAACCCAGGGTTAATAACCCACCTTGCTACTCCGGGCAGCCCACTGAGTGCCGCTCCTTTCTCACGCAGTGTGAGATTGTGTTCTCTCTCCAACCCCACACATACTCTAGAGAGAGAGCTCGGGTTGCTTACGTCATTTCACTCCTTACTGGCCGGGCTCGAGAATGGGGCACAGCTATCTGGGAGGCAAGGGCTGATTGCTCTAACAGATTCCAGAACTTTAAAGAGGAGATGATTCGGGTTTTTGACCGTTCAGTTTTTGGTGAGGAAAAGGGCCCTGGCTTCCTTATGCCAAGGTGAACGGTCCATAACGGATTATTCCATTGAGTTTCGCACTCTTGCTGCCTCTAGTGAGTGGAACGAGCCGGCGCTGCTCGCTCGTTTTCTGGAGGGACTCCACGCAGCGGTTAAGGATGAGATTCTTTCCCGGGAGGTTCCTTCAGATGTGGACTCTTTGATTGCTCTCGCCATCCGCATAGAACGACGGGTAGATCTTCGTCACCGGGCTCGTGGAAGAGAGCTCGCATCAACGGTGTTTCCCTGCTCCGCATCGCAACCATCTCCCTCCTCTGGCTTTGAGACTGAGCCCATGCAGCTGGGAGGGATTCGCATCTCGAATAAGGAGAGGGAACAGAGGATCACCAACCGCCTGTGCCTCTATTGCGGAGTTGCTGGACATTTTGTTATTTCATGTCCAGTAAGAGGCCAGAGCCCATCAGTAAGCGGAGGGCTACTGGTGAGCGCTACTACTCAGGTCCCTTCATCTAGATCTTGTACTACTATGTCGGTCCATCTACGCTGGACCGGTTCGGGTGCTACATGCAGTGCCTTGATTGACTCTGGGGCTGAGGGTTGTTTCATGGACGAAGCATGGGTTCGGAAACATAACATTCCTTTCAGACCATTAGACAAGCCTACGCCCATGTTTGCCTTAGATGGTAGTCATCTTCCCAGTATCAAATTTGAGACACTACCTTTAACTCTCACAGTATCTGGTAACCACAGTGAGACTATTTCTTTTTTGATTTTCCGTTCACCGTTTACACCTGTTGTTTTGGGTCATCCCTGGCTAGTATGTCATAATCCTTCTATTAATTGGTCTAGTAATTCTATCCTATCCTGGAACGTTTCTTGTCATGTGAAGTGTTTAATGTCTGCCATCCCTCCCGTTTCTTCTCTCCCTACTTCTCAGGAGGAACCTGGCGATTTGACAGAGTGCCGGAGGAATATCATGATCTGCGCACGGTCTTCAGTCGGTCCCGAGCCAACTCCCTTCCTCCTCACCGGTCGTATGATTGTAGTGTTGATCTCCTTCCAGGGACCACGCCTCCTCGAGGTAGACTATACTCTCTGTCGGCTCCCGAACGTAAGGCTCTCGAGGATTATTTGTCTGTGTCTCTTGACGCCGGTACCATAGTGCCTTCTTCTTCTCCGGCCGGGGCGGGGTTCTTTTTGTTAAGAAGAAGGACGGTACTCTGCGCCCCTGCGTGGATTATCGAGGGCTGAATGACATAACGGTTAAGAATCGTTATCCGCTTCCCCTTATGTCATCAGCCTTCGAGATTCTGCAGGGAGCCAGGTGCTTTACTAAGTTGGACCTTCGTAACGCTTACCATCTCGTGCGCATCAGAGAGGGGGACGAGTGGAAACGGCGTTTAACACTCCGTTAGGGCATTTTGAGTACCGGGTTCTGCCGTTCGGTCTCGCCAATGCGCCAGCTGTTTTTCAGGCATTAGTTAATGATGTTCTGAGAGACATGCTGAACATTTTTGTTTTTGTCTATCTTGACGATATCCTGATTTTTTCTCCGTCACTCGAGATTCATGTTCAGCACGTTCGACGTGTTCTACAGCGCCTTTTAGAGAATTGTCTCTACGTAAAGGCTGAGAAGTGCTCTTTTCATGTCTCCTCCGTTACTTTTCTCGGTTCCGTTATTTCCGCTGAAGGCATTCAGATGGATTCCGCTAAGGTCCAAGCTGTCAGTGATTTTCCAAGGTCACGTGTCGAGTTGCAGCGCTTTTTAGGTTTCGCTAATTTCTATCGGCGTTTCATTCGTATTTCGGTCAAGTTGCTGCCCCTCTCACAGCTCTTACTTCTGTCAAGACGTGTTTTAAGTGGTCCGGTTCCGCCCAGGGAGCTTTTGATCTTCTAAAAGAAAACGTCCGCTCCTATCCTCGTTACTCCTGACGTCACTAGACAATTCATTGTCGAGGTTGACGCTTCAGAGGTAGGCGTGGGAGCCATTCTATCCCAGCGCTTCCAGTCTGACGATAAGGTTCATCCTTGCGCTTATTTTTCTCATCGCCTGTCGCCATCTGAGCGCAACTATGATGTGGGTAACCGTGAACTGCTCGCCATAGCCCTAGGCGAATGGCGACAGTGGTTGGAGGGGGCGACCGTTCCTTTTGTCGTTTGGACAGACCATAAGAAAGTACATCCGTTTACGACTTAATGCCCGTCAAGCTCGTTGGGCGTTGTTTTTCAAGTTTGTGATTTCTTACCGTCCGGGTAGCAAGAACACCAAGCCTGATGCCTTATCCCGTCTGTTTAGTTCTTCTGTGGCTTCTACTGATCTCGAGGGGATTCTTCCTTATGGGCGTGTTGTCGGGTTGACAGTCTGGGGAATTGAAAGACAGGTTAAGCAAGCACTCACGCACACTGCGTCGCCGCGCGCTTGTCCTAGTAACCTCCTTTTCGTTCCTGTTTCCACTCGTCTGGCTGTTCTTCAGTGGGCTCACTCTGCCAAGTTAGCTGGTCATCCCGGTGTTCGAGGCACTCTTGCGTCTATTCGCCAGCGCTTTTGGTGGCCGACTCAGGAGCGTGACACGCGCCGTTTCGTGGCTGCGTGTTCAGACTGCGCGCAGAAGAAGTCTGGTAATTTTTTTTTCTGCTTCTGCTCCTGGTCTTGCTGGGTCTCAGTCTGTTCCCTGCCATCGCATCTCTCCTGTTCTTGTCCCTGCCCTTGCTGTGTCTCAGTCTGTCCCTAGTTCTCATTTTTTTTTTTTTTTTAGAGTAGTACCCTAGTTTCCCTTTTTATCGTTTTTTCGTTACGGTCCTGAGGAGAGGAGTTGGGTTCTTTCTCGGGACGTGCTGGACCGTTTGATCTATGATTTCCTCCGTTGCTGCCAGTGTTCCTCCTCGAGAGCGCCAGGAGGCGCTCGGTGAGTGGGGGTACTGTCATGTTTGTCATTTATTATCATGTCTTGTCCCTGTGCTCCCCATGCTATTCGTTTCCCTCTGCTGGTCTTATTTGGTTCTTTCCCTCCTATCCCTCTCTCTCCCCCTCCCTCTCTCACTCTCTCGCTCTCTCTTCTCTCTGTCGTTCCGTTCCTGCTCCCAGCTGTTCCTATTCCCCTAATCATCATTTAGTCTTCCCACACCTGTTCCCGATCCTTTCCCCTGATTAGATTCCCTATTTATTCCTTTGTAATCCGTTCCTGTTCCGTCGGTTCCTTGTTTTGTATTCCATGCTGTAATTGCGTTTCGCCCTGTCCTGTCGTGTTTTTTGCCGTGATTGTGTATCACCCTGTCCTGTCGTGTTTTGTGCCTTCTTCAGACGCTGCGTCAGAGCAGGTGTCTCAGTTGACTACGGCCTGCGCCTATTGAGAAGCGACCTGCAGTCTGTGGCCGCTTCTCCAGTTGTTTTCCCCTCTACTATCTAGAGGATTTCAGTTATTCGGTTTTGAGCATTAATAAACTCTGTTTCTGTTAAGTCGCGTTTGGGTCCTCCTTCACCTGCATAACACTGACCATACTAAAATAAAGACAAAACAAAGGAAATAAAGGTCAGAACGTGACACTCTCCCATGTCCAAATGTCATTTTCGAGGAAGTTTCATCTTACTAAGGAGAACAGAGAGGACTATGATATTTTACAAGTCTGTGAAATCTCCTTAATATACTGAATTACCACTGGTGTGATCTGACAGGGCTCACAGGACACACACACACACACGGTGTCACTGTGACAAACACACACATTGTGTCACACACACTGTGACCCAAACACACTGTGACACAAACACACTGTGACACACACACACACACTGTGACACACACACAAACACACCTGTGGTTATTGTCAAACAAGTCCCAGTGAATTACACCGCCCATATGCAAAGCCTGCAGGCTAGGGTTTCAAATGGAAATCAAATGACAACTGCTAAGCTAATGGAGCTAACTAGAAAATCAGGAAATTAGTCATTACATACATGAAGGGCACTTTTCTGCATTTGCTTTATGATCGATGAAAATCTCCATATTGCAAATGTACGGTCCCTTACTAAACGTCCACGAATGTTTGTGTAACGGATGTGAAACGGCTAGCTTAGTTAGCGGTGTGCGCTAAATAGCGTTTCAATCGGTTACGTCACTTGCTCTGAGACCTTGAAGTAGTAGTTCCCCTTGCTCTGCAAGGGCCGCGGCTTTTGTGGAGCGATGGGTAACGATGCTTCGAGGGTGACTGTTGTCGATATGTGCAGAGGGTCCCTGGTTCGCGCCCGGGTATGGGCGAGGGGACGGATGTAAAATTATACTGTTACATTTGTAAAACACGGCGGCGGGCCGTTTATCGGGGCCAGATCTTCCGGGAAACCGACATTCGGTTTCCGTTTTATAACATTTTCTAATTTTGGTCCTTTTTCCACTGTCCCGGGTAAATTCCACCAGATGGCGATTGGAATCTTATTGCAAATGTACAAAACATCACCAATGGCCACCATGGCCATTTCTCCTAAACGGAAAGGACAAAACTTGGTTAGCATAGGTTTGGGCTAACTAATGGGCTGCTAGCCCAGAAACAAGATGGTGTCGAGGCCTCAACGCTTTTTGAGTTAAGGCCATTTTTCTGGGATTATAGGTCAAAAACAAAAATAAAGCGCTAATTTGACCACTTCACGTCAAAGTACATGAACCTACGGTGTCAGGAAAAAAAGAACCAGCCATTTATCTATTGTAATTGACGAGAAATCGTACAATGTACAATTGGTGATGGTCAAAGAAATTTCGTTTTTTTTTCAAAAAAGTTACAGATCCAGTTGTTCAGAGGAATCCGTTAAGGTGAGTTTCGGAGCTCTGCGAGATTTCTGTGATTTTCTGAAATCACACACACTCATTCAACCCTCTGTAAATTAGTCAGTTCTTAACGTAAAGACTTAAAACTCAACATTCTGTAAGAGACTACCCCAAGGAGGGGGTATATATGTTTACTTTTAGCTTCCTGTGCCAACTTGAAGTGCCAACTGGAAGTGCCTTTAATTGGGGTCATAGGGGCTGTTTTGAAGGGTTAAAATAGTCACATCTTTCCAAAACTTCATATGTGTGATTAGGGAACACTCATGAACTGTAAATCAGTCATGTCTCCCATCAGATTTCCAAGAAAAGCTCTCTCACACACACAGCAAGGACAAAGTGACAGAGTGTGGGTCTTACAGACACACAGAACCTGCAATAGTTACCTTCGTTCGATCTATCAAAGAACCGTCAGACCTAGAGCTCTGAAACTTTAGAAACCTGTTCTCGAGCTCAAGTTGATAGTATGTGGTGAGCTATGTGGCTCTAGAAGGTTCTCAGACCAAGAAACAGCCTCGTACATTTGCAAAACTTCAATTCATTTTGACCCTCACAAAAATGACAACATTTAGAAAAGTCCTAGAGTCGCAAGACTAGGTGCATTGAAACCACCTCAGCCCATAGAGACGGACCCTAACGTTTCTGTCCGATAGCTCATTCAAGGACCCAGTAGCAACGCCTGGAAAATGTGTATTTTCAGCACCAATTAAACAGAAGGTGCTGTGAATTTTGGGCCTGCTCTGAAATATGTGATAGTTGGCTTCTAAACGAGTTGGATAAAGTGGGTGAGTTTGTATCAGTTTGGTGTCAGAATGATATTTAATTGACTGATGGATGGTGACTTGCTGGCTAACTTGTGCCCATATGCAATATGTTTAAACAGTGATAGACCATCACCAAATTGACATTCTGAAATCAACACAAACAAGTGATGGAGAGAAAGCAGAATCACTGCCCAGCCATCCCGAGTTCATCGGGCCAGTCAATTTCGCATTCCTGCAGTATTTTTGAGCATGTCAAATTCGTGATGGTAAATGCCCATTGAAACATATTGCAAATGGACAGCTGTGCACCTGGTGATTGGAATGGGTTACCAGGAGCACATGTTTTAAATGGTTTTTAATGCCTTTAGGGGGAGAAAATGGTCTACGGTTGGGTAGGAAGCAACCCCCACCCGTGCCTATCAAATAGGGGGCACCCCTGGTCATTTTGGAAGTTTTTTAAAAATGGTCCCACTTCTCCCTCATCATACATGACAAATAGACCATCTAGGTTGATTCATAGCTTAACGTAGTGCTATATATCATTTGGGCAGTTTAAATGCCATTTGGACATGGTTCACTGACTTTTGTGTTTGGAAACCGACTTCCTATGATCGTACATGGCAAATCGACATAACATCCTGATTTGGCATTTTCCATACTTTCATATTGCATTTACATTTACAAGTCATTTAGCAGACGCTCTTTGAACATTTCTTATGGCATTTGGCAATGGTTCACTGACTTTTGACTTCGACCTTTGACTTCCTATGAAATCATATTGCAAATGGACAAAACATGCCTTATGGACAAGTTTTTAAAAATATGTCAATAAAATATGACAAAAGTATGTTCATACAGTTCTTATACATGTATAATTGACAAACGGTCCAGAAATCACTTTTTTAAGGGGGTGATAAAGTTGGTGTTTTTTCTTCTAATTTTCTAAATTTGACCCTTGGGTCTTGGGTTGATGTGCATTTGGAATATGAACATTTACTGTGGAGCGCGCTCACCATCTATTGGATTTTTGCTGTGTGACACTTGGCATTTACCATATGACATTTGCCATAAGCTTTGAATGAAATGCTGTCCCTTTGAGTGGTATTGGACATCGTGTATATGTTTCGTATGGTGCCAATATGTTCCCATTCATTTTTGTCCATTTCAGGGGGGTCTTCCCTTACATTATATTGACAACCCCCACCACCACCACCACCACCCCCACCACCACCACCACCACCACCACTACTACTACTACTGCTGCCACCAATGCACTGCCACCACCACCACAGCACATCATGTAGCTAGCTAGTGATTTTAATGACAGTTATAGCTCCCTACTAGCTTCAGAGAAATATAGCTACAACTGACGACTTTTTTCCAAACTAAAAGTTTGGTAGCTAACTTACTACCTCTGCCGGGTAGCTAACATTGGATGTTTACTAGCTAGCCAGCCAGCTGAAGGACTGCGCAAGATCGTCATACGCACCTTGTTAGTTTGTCAACAATTCCACAGCTTTCTCATTTGGTTTTAAATAGATCCGCGTTCACATCCATAGCTATCTACAATAGCTGTTGTCATTTCAATATCTTGACGATGTCCTAAAACGTCCTCAAAATAGAGGCGCTCCTTTTAACAAGCAGCTTGATAAACCAATCGTAATATAGGATACGTCGACAGACACGTCACACCCACAACAGACGCTTCCCGATTGGCCCAGTGGAACGAGGGCTAATCTACGGGTCTCCTCTCCCCTTTCTGCAGCCTACTGGAGATACTGAATTGACTTTGATGCCTCGGGAATCTGGGTCCGGGAGTCCAGCTAATTTATATCTGAAAATTATGGCAATCATGTTTTCCTCTCCTCTCCTCTCTCTCCTCCTCTCCTCTCCTCTCCCTCTCCCTCTCCTCCTCTCCTCTCCTCTCCTCTCCTCTCCTCTCCTCTCCTCTCCTCTCCTCTCCTCTCCTCTCCTCTGCTCTCCTCTCCTCTGCTCTGCACTATTCTCCTCTCCCCTCCTTGAGTGAACTCGTCCTCCAGGTTCAAAGTCCCCGGATAATCACAGCAATAAGTGTTGGTGGGGACAGACCGCTCATGTGCACACACGGCCCCCAGGTCATTTACAATCTCATCAACCTCCATCTCTCTCTCTATTTTCCCCTCCCTCCCCCCTCCCTCCCTCTCCTCCATGTCAGAAGCACCTGTTGCATCGTGGTGAGAACATGAACATGGAGCAGCAGAGTGAGAACATTTACGAGACTCCCCTGGACAGAGACTCAGACAGCCCAACGGAGGATACCTACCAGAACCAGACCCAGACCAGCAGTATCTACGAGACACCCAGTGACGTGGTGAATGATTCTGTTTACTGTGATGTGGAAGCACCCCAGGCATCCGGGAACGGAAACGGAGACGGTCTAACTGTGGAGTACGAGAACACCGGGAGCCTGAGAGAGGCACCTGCGGTTCCACTGCCCCAACTGGAGAGCAAGAGCAGCTCCTTCAGGTCCTCCAGCTCATCAGAAGACGAGGGAGAAAGGGAGAAAAAGAAAGAGAGTGAGGGGGAGGAGAGGCTGGAGAGTGAGGAGGAGAAGGTGGAGGAGGAGAAGGAGGAGAAGAGGAAGTTGGAGAGGAGGGTTCTGCAGGCGAAGGTGAACACAGATGAAGCCTCTTCCCGGCGGTCCTCTTTGTCATCTTCTTCATCATCTATTTCTACTTCATCATCGTTGTCAGAGCAGGGGAACCCTCCTGAGGAACCAATGCCAGTAGCAGATGGGCCAGTGATCTCACTCTTCGTCAGGGTAAGACAACATGGTAATGATATCAGGGTACAACGTACTGTGAAAGATGTATGAGTTTAAGACCCAATTCAGTTGCGTGTCCCCACAAGGATAGTAAATGTCCCTACAAGGGTAGTAAAACAAGGAAGATAGAAGAACATAACGTGTGTCTGTGTGTGTGCGTATGTGTGTGTGTGGTGTGTATGTGTTTCATCATGCTCTGTAGACTGATATCAGAGTGGAGATTGCCCTCTCAAGGTCATGTCTGAGATAAAGTGAGCTATAAAACACATCCACACACACACACACACACACACACACACACACACACACACACACACACACACACACACACACACACACACACACACACACACACACACACACACACACACACACACACACACACACAGGTTTGAGGTTGATAGTAGTGCTGAAGACCACTAGAGAGAGCCTTGCACTTCTCTGACCGTTTAGGTGACATTACCACAGTCAGCAGTGTGTGTGTGTGTGTGTGTGTGTGTGTGTGTGTGTGTGTGTGTGTGTGTGTGTGTGTGTGTGTGTGTGTGTGTGTGTGTGTGTGTGTGTGTGTGTGTGTGTGTGTGTGTGTGTGTGTGTGTGTGTGTGTGTGTGTGTGTGTGTGTGTGTGTGTGTGTGTGTGTGTGTGTGTGTGTGTGGACTGTGTTTGTGTTTGTGTGAGGGGAGGGGAGGGTTGCCAAGATTCTAAATTTAAAATGAACTGACTGGAATTCCATCCCACCCCAATGACTCAACTGAGGGTTCCAGTAGCATGCGAATCCCCCTTGTTAGTGCATTTACTGTATGTGTCTGTGTGTTTATTTGATGTGTGTTTGTGGAGGGATATCACAGGTAAGGTCATCCTGCTTCCTCTCAAGGTTTGATTGATTTATTGATTAGGGCAGGTGTGAGTACAGGTGTGATTTTCTGTTTGATGTTTTCTATAGTTTAAATAGTTTTATAATCCTCCTACAATCTGATGGAGCTCTGAAGTCCACTTCACAGGTTATCTATATTGGATTTAACACGACAACACACCTCAATAAATAACAACAAGGTCAGCAGTAAAACACATCCACACACACACACACTCACACATACACACACACCCTCCGTTCCCGACACCACAGGTGCGTTTGAGTTGAAGAGTGAGTCACAAATGTCCCCCTACTCCTATTTTAGGGTACCACTTTTAGACTCAGGGGAATAGGCTCTGGACAAAAGCAGTGCACTACAGAAAAAAGGTGCTATCTAGAACCAAAAAGGGTTCTTTGGCTGTCCCCATTGGAGAACATTTTGAACAACCCCCTTTGGTTCCAGGTACAACCCTTTTGGGTTCCACGTAGAACACTTTCCAATGAGGGTTCTACATGGAATCCAAAAAAGTTGTACCTGGAACCAAAAAGGGTTTTACCTGGAACCAAAAATGATTATCCTATGGGGGACAACCACAGAACCTTTTTGGAACCCTTTTCTTCTAGGAGTGTACTGTATATAGGGGAAAGGGGTTCATTTCAGATCTAATTATGTTAATAAGGGAGGGAACCTGATCCATCCATACCTACCTGTCCTCCTTTTCCCTACACTACACTACAATCCCAAAGCACTTCTCCTTTTCCACTCTACTGCTTTCCCCCTCTCCCCCTCTTCTTACTGACACCTCAACCCCCCGGCCCCTTGACTATTTTTGACCGACACACTCATTCAGACAGCTGGACTCAGAGTACAAATCAAAACAACCAGGGCACACACACACACATACACATACATCAAGAGACACGGTCAGGACAGAAGCTCTGACACACAAGCGCGCAGCACAGCAAGGAGTTGCTGGGTACAACAGGACAAACGTGACTGGGCCAGAACCCAGGCTGAGAACACAGACGGACAATACACACATACACACTTTTGCAGAAGATAACACACACCCGTTAGAGCAGTGGAGATGACTGACACGTCTGCAGCTGAAGAGGAGAAGGACCCTGATATTGAACTTTTTGTCAAGGTGGGGGGTGTGTGTGTGTCTGTGTGTGTGTATTTGGGGATCATGTCTTTCTGCTGTATGATTATCTGCTGCGTAGTGTGTGTGTTTTGTTGTTGTTGTTGTTTTCCCGTGGCACAGGGCCAGAGTAACCCAACACGCCTGCGAGTGTTTTCTCTGTCCCCTGTCCCCTGTCTCCCCTATACCTTTCTCCTCCTATTCTCTGCTGCCCCCTCTCTCTTTCTCTGTCCCCTGTCCCCTGTCTCCCCTATACCTTTCTCCTCCTATTCTCTGCTGCCCCCTCTCTCTTTCTCTGTCCCCTGTCCCCTGTCTCCCCTATACCTTTCTCCTCCTATTCTCTGCTGCCCCCTCTCTCTTTCTCTGTCCCCTGTCCCCTGTCTCCCCTATACCTTTCTCCTCCTATTCTCTGCTGCCCCCTCTCTCTTTCTCTGTCCCCTGTCCCCTGTCTCCCCTATACCTTTCTCCTCCTATTCTCTGCTGCCCCCTCTCTCTTTCTCTGTCCCCTGTCCCCTGTCTCCCCTATACCTTTCTCCTCCTATTCTCTGCTGCCCCCTCTCTCTTTCTCTGTCCGACAGATCAGATCTACTGAATTATTTCTGGTCCTCTAAGCAGTGAAAGCATGAGGTTAACTGGTTAAATGGTTCAGTCATGTTGTGGCTCTAGTGTTGCCAGACTCATTCTTATGAGACTCATTTATACTTATTCATAGCTCCCTGATATGCAGATCTAATGAGGTAATGGTAGTTGGTATAGTGGGGTAGCTAGTATGAGGTAGATTTGGAGCATATGTTATGCTAAATAAACAAGGGATTTGCATTAGCGTTCATGTTCCTTGCCTCCTGTCATTTTGAGGTAGGTAATGGACTGTTCGGGTGTAGTTAGTGTAGTTGAGGGGAAGTTGTAGTTGGGGTAGTTATATTGTGGTGTAGCCTATATGTAGTAGGCCTTTTAGTGGTTAGTTACAGGGAAGTGTGTGTAGTAGTAAGATAGGTTTAGGTTGATATTTAGCTGGTATATGAGGTACTTCTAGGGGTAGTTAGCTGATATATGAGGTAGTTCTAGGGGTAGTTAGCTGGTATATGAGGTAGTTCTAGGAGTAGTTAGCTGGTATATGAGGTAGTTCTAGGGGTAGTTAGCTGGTATATGAGGTAGTTCTAGGGGTAGTTAGCTGGTTTATGAAGTAGTTCTAGGGGTAGTTAGCTGATGTATGAGGTAGTTCTAGGGGTAGTTAGCTGATGTATGAGGTAGTTCTCGGGGTAGTTAGCTGGTATATGAGGTAGTTCTAGGGGTAGTTAGCTGATGTATGAGGTAGTTCTAGGGGTAGTTAGCTGATATATGAGGTACTTCTAGGGGTAGTTAGCTGGTATATGAGGTAGTTCTAGGGGTAGTTAGCTGATGTATGAGGTAGTTCTAGGGGTAGTTAGCTGATGTATGAGGTAGTTCTAGGGGTAGTTAGCTCGTTTATGAAGTAGTTCTAGGGGTAGTTGCTGTATATGAGGTAATTCTAGGGGTAGTTAGCTGATGTATGAGGTAACTCTAGGGGTAGTTAGATGTATATGAGGTAGTTCTAGGGGTAGTTAGCTGATATATGAGGTAGTTCTAGGGGTAGTTAGCTGGTATATGAGGTAGTTCTAGGGGTAGTTAACTGTATATGAGGTAGTTCTAGGGGTAGTTAGCTGGTATATGAGGTAGTTCTAGGGGTAGTTAGCTGGTATATGAGGTACAGTAGGGTAGTTATAATGTGATGGTTGTTCCAGGGCAGTGTGTCCAGTGAGGTGTGTAATGGAAGGTTGATATATTATTCATGGTGTGTCTGGTGTCCCCTTACAGGATCCTCTTTCAGCCATCGCCATTGTGTGTGTGTGTGTGTGTGTGTGTGTGTGTGTGTGTGTGTGTGTGTGTGTGTGTGTGTGTGTGTGTGTGTGTGTGTGTGTGTGTGTGTGTGTGTGTGTGTGTGTGTGTGTGTGTGTGTGTGTGTGTGTGTGTGTGTGTGTGTGTGTGTGTGTGTGTGTGTGTGTGTGTGTGTGTGTGTGTGTGTGTGTGTGTGTGTGTGTGTGTTTTGCCAGTCTGACAAGGTCTGAGAGTATAGGGCAGTGATTTTAGTAGCCTAAAGGTTACAGGTAGCTGTAGTCATATCCTATTGTTTTGAGATCCATGCACAAATTGTGCAACTTGAAAAGGGTATGATACTGGCTCAAGAAATATTTAAATAACTGTATGTGTACTAATGTCTGCAGTGTGTGTGTGTGTGTGTGTGTGTGTGTGTGTGTGTGTGTGTGTGTGTGTGTGTGTGTGTGTGTGTGTGTGTGTGTGTGTGTGTGTGTGTGTGTGTGTGTGTGTGTGTGTGTGTGTGTGTGTGTGTGTGTGTGTGTGTGTGTGTGTGCGTGCGTGCGTGCGTGGTTGTGGTTGTTTGTGTGTGTGCAGGCAGGGAGTGATGGGGAGAGTATAGGTAACTGTCCGTTCTCTCAGCGTCTCTTCATGATCCTCTGGCTAAAAGGAGTCGTCTTCAACGTCACTACAGTCGACCTGAAGAGGTAAAACACACACGGACATACACACACTCTCAGATATACACTAACCCATCTGTGTGTGTTGTCCTATAGAAAGCCGGCTGACCTCCATAACCTTGCTCCAGGCACACACCCACCCTTCCTGACGTTCGAAGGAGAGGTGAAGACGGACATCAATAAGATAGAAGAATACTTAGAGGATATGCTGGCTCCACCCAGGTACACACACACACACGTGCATGCACACACACTGTAAAAAGTCTAAATAAGATTGTGTTTATTAACGCTGGTGGTCCTCAGGTACCCTAAACTGTCAGCTAAGAACCGGGAGTCTAATACGGCAGGAAACGACATCTTTGCCAAGTTTTCAGCCTACATCAAAAACATCAGGCCAGAGAACAACGCAGGTACACACACACACACTTCACTGATCTAAGTGGGTTGCCTGGGTTTGTGTGTGTGCAGTAATGTATGTGTGCATCCTGCAGTTCTAGAGAAAAGTCTCAACAAGGCATTAGCCAAGCTGGATGAGTTCCTTCTGTCCCCGCTGCCAGAGGAGCTGCAGGATGGCAGAGATGTGGCAGAAGGGGGGTCTATACGGAAGTATCTAGACGGAGACACATTAACACTGGCCGACTGCAACTTGCTGCCCAAATTACATGTCGTCAAGGTATTATTCCTGTTGTTATTATCCAACTACAGACAGAAAGTGATGATCAACCAATTACAGAAGTGGGCTGTATCAAGATACAGTATCTCTTTACCTTTGGTGTTTCATTCAGATCTGTTTGTGTCAGGCTGTCTGTTCCAGGATTTAGTGTTGTGCCCTAAATTCTTATGACCTCAAATAACACCTTCTGCCCATACAGGGCACCCCTTTTGGCCAGAGTCACCTATAGGTTTATATGGTTATGGTTACTGTATCAGAAGTGATTGTGATTCTCTCCATGGTGTGTGTTCTGTCTCCAGGTGGTCGCTAAGAGATACCGTAACTATGAGATCCCTGCAGAGCTGCGGGGTGTATGGCGTTACATTCAAAATGCCTACAGGCGAGATGAGTTTACCAACACCTGCGCGGCTGATGCAGAGATAGAACTAGCCTATCAGGATGTGGCCAAGAGGCTGTCCAAGTGATAATGCCTGGAATCCTTACTCTGTGTAGTTTTTCAAAATGAATCAAATCAGGTTTCATTAAATCCATTAAAATAACCCAGACTCAGTCATATAAAACCTATTTTAGTATATCCTGCTTTCTTTCACACTTCTGGACTTTTAGACTTTTACTCAAATAATAGTTTTTTTATATAGTTCCAGCTGTCCCACAAAAATACATTTAATATTGCAAGATGAACTTAATTCAAGATATATGATCTTCGATCTTTATAATATGTTAATATTTGAACCGTTTTAGTACAGTAAATTGGAGCAAAGAGCAGTAACCGAGGATGAAGAGAAAGTGTTATTTGAATGGAAGAACCACAGTAGATTTCAATGAATGGTTGGTTAGTAGATGAATGAATGACAGGGCATGTGATTGTGAAGTGAAAGTGCTTTCCCAGACTGCACCATCCTGTGGTCACAGAGTTGTTGTGTGAATTGTAAAACCAGGAATTGACAACAAAGTTTTCTTATAACTATACTGATTTGATCATAAGTTAACAAATGTTAATGAGTGTTATTGCTCTAATTTAAATAATAAATATATTTTCTCATAAATTAGTTGGCTGGACTCTTTACTTTTACTCAAGTAATTAACATGCTCTTCTATGAATGATACCAAAGTAAACAAGTGAGTGTGGGAGGGTGCTTGCATACAGAAACCACATGCTCTCACCCTCTGCTGAATAAATAATGATGTTCTTACAATGTGGATGAGATGATAGTTATGACTGGACATGAGAGGAGAGGAGGGGACACAGAAACAGGCAGACAGAGTGCCCTAACTTTACATTTATAAACTACAACATGCACTGAATCAGTGATTCATTTTGTTTTCCTGTGCCATGATTCTGGCATTGAACAAATCATCCTCGTGCTAGGCAGTTTCAGTGGTGCAGTACACTTAATTCATCTCAATTGTTATGGAAAGATTTGAAACATGTGATGGGGTTTAGAAAGGAAACACTTAATCCTCCCACATGTAGGCCTAACCTAACCAGTAAATAGGGGACTTCTGAGTTTTCAGCACCATGGACAATGGAATGTATTCATTTGATGGCTCTGTTCTAATCAAATACAATTTTATTTCATTTGGAACTGAATTTATCAAACCTGTTTTCATTAAACCTATCCTTTATTTGATTCAAATACTTACATATTATTCAATCCATTAGCTATTCATTTATCATTTTTTGTCATTTCATAGATAACTGTTTGGCATCAGACAATAAAATAAAACACAAACGACCAAACATACCTGATAACCGATAATAAGCCTACCCATAACCAACAATAACCATAAAATAACACTACATAACCATAAAACTCAAAAGTACATTTTGTACGAGTTCATAAAACACACACATAGAGCTACGTAGTGCATCTTAGTATTATTAATGGGAACAAATATAAATGTAAAGACACAGGCGTAAAGCACTAACCATCAGGTTTTGATTGATTCTTGATTGATTGATTCGTGATTGATTGATTGCACCATCCTGTCCGAGTCAATATGGCCTCCACACAGACTCCTCCCCCCTACCCTCTGTTTGATTGGCCAGCGCGGCAGTGGGGGCCTGGTCTCCTCCCGGCCCAGAGGTAAAGTGGTTTGTCCTGTCCCCCTCTGGCAGTGAGATGTAGTGGTTGGTCCCAGCAGAGGCTCCATAGTAGAGGATGGGGCTGCTGCTGGGCTGGAAGAGTCCACTGTGGGAATGGGGGGTGAGCGTGGGGAAAGGTGGGGGGAGGTATGGTGGTGGAGGGGGGGTGACGGAGTAAGGGAAGGACGAGAAGTGCATTCTGGGAGTGGACGAGAATGAGGAGAGGGGGGGAAACGGGCGATCAAACCCAGCAGCCAGCTCACACACACCTGGAAAACAGACGCACACAGGGTCAGAGGGCACATCACTGTGTTACTGTGTGTGCGCGTGTGCATGCATGTATGCCTACCTGAGAGGCCAGTGGTTCTTGAGGATGAGAAGGGGTAAGATTGATCATTGGTCCAGGGGGGTGAGGAAAGGGGCCTAGAGTCTGAGAGAGGGAAGGCTGGAGGGAGAGATAATGAAAGGAGCAGGGGATAGAGGAAGAATGAGGGAGAGAGACAGGGAAGGAAGTGAGAGAAACAGGGATGGAAGTGAGAGAGACAGGGAAGGAAGTGAGAGAGACAGGGAAGGAAATGACAGAGATAGGGAAGGCAGTGAGAGAGACAGGGATGGAAGTGAGAGAGACAGGGAAGGAAATGACAGAGATAGGGAAGGCAGTGAGAGAGACAGGGAAGGAAGTGAGAGAGACAGGGAAGGAAGTGAGAGAGACAGGGGTGGAAGTGAGAGAGACAGGGATGGAAGTGAGAGAGACAGGGAAGGAAATGACAGAGATAGGGAAGGCAGTGAGAGAGACAGGGAAGGAAGTGAGAGAGACAGGGAAGGAAGTGAAATAGACAGGGATGGAAGTGAGAGAGACAGGGATGGCAGTGAGAGAGACAGGGAAGGAAATGAGAGAGATAGGGAGGCAGTAGAAGAGACAGGGAAGGAAGTGAGAGAGACAGGGAGGGAAGTGAGAGAGACAGGGATGGAATTGAGAGAGACAGGGAAGGAAGGGGAGAGACAGGGAAGGAAGGGAGAGAGAGAGAGGGGGAAAGTGATGGAGGGAAGGAGAAGAGCAATGAGTGTTTCATATAGTTATTAGTATCTCATGAAAATATCAGTAAACTTGGGCCATCAGTATACACAAGAAAGCGTTTAACTGCTCTGTTTTCACCTCTTGTTGGAGGGGTGGTGATGTTGTTGAGGGGGCGGAGACTCTGCATCGGCATGGAAACCCTGAAAAGCCCTGTTTTTGGACCCACCTCTAGCTTCTGCCTGTGACCTATCAGAGAGCAGCATACACAAGTAGTTATAGCCCTCTTCAATCAGTGTCCCTGTTCAAAAACCCGAGTCTGCGTGTGTGTGTGTGTGTGTGTGTGTGTGTGTGTGTGTGTGTGTGTGTGTGTGTGTGTGTGTGTGTGTGTGTGTGTGTGTGTGTGTGTGTGTGTGTGTGTGTGTGTGTGTGTGTGTGTGTGTGTGTGTGTGTGTGTGTGTGTGTGTGTGTGTGTGTGTGTGTGTGTGTGTGTGTACTCACGGCGTGGCTCTCTAGGTCCGTCTACAGTAACTTTGATAGCTCTGTGGTACGTGGCCACCTGGGGAGGACTGGTGAACACGGTTATGGTCAGATTAAAGCTTTTACCTAGAGAGAGAGAGAGAGAGAGAGAGAGAGAGAGAGAGAGAGAGAGAGAGAGAGAGAGAGAGAGAGAGAGAGAGAGAGAGAGAGAGAGAGAGAGAGAGAGAGAGAGAGAGAGAGAGAGAGAGAGAGAGAGAGAGAGAGAGAGAGAGAGAGAGAGAGAGAGAGAGAGAGAGAGAGAGAGAGAGAGAGAGAGAGAGAGAGAGAGAGAGAGAGAGAGAGAGAGAGAGAGAGAGAGAGAGAGAGAGAGAGAGAGAGAGAGAGAGAGAGAGAGAGACATGTTAAACACACACACACACCCTCTGTTGTACACAAACACACACAAACACACCTCTCCCACTGCGTCCTACAAAGCGGAGGTCATTGAAGCGTGCTGTGTGTGATGTCATCAGCGTGGTGGCGTTCCGTAGCTCAGCTGAACAGTTCTCATCATTCCCTGCCATCACCGTGACTAGAACACCGTCACTTACATCACCCAGGGCAACCACCTGGAGAGGGAGGATGGAGGGGGGATGGAGGACAAATTAAATAGGTAGAGAAAAGATGTTCAATGGTCCCCTCACTAAACCTTTCAGTACCTCTCCCATGTGTACACTCTGTAAACACTGGCAAGCTGAAAGAAGGGGAAATTTATTTTGACATGAGGTCAAGTGATGAAGACTCAGAATCCAGACTTTGTGTGTGTTACCGTGAAGGCACGTGGCAGAGTCTTGTTGCAACGCCAGTGTGCGGGGAGGCTTGACACCAGAAAGTTGGGGCTGTCGGTGGGCCTGAACTCAGCAGGAATGTCCCCTGTACTCTGGGGGCCACTCTCCTCATGCTGAGCTGTCACTCCCACTGTCCCATCTCTGGTCTTACCATGGAGCGGTGGACTGAACCTACGGCTTGTGATCTGGGGATCTGGGGGAATAAGTAACATGATGAGACTCGATCTTCATTAGCCAACCAGCAAAAAGCCTTCTGAAGCCACAGAGGCCATAGAACTCACGATGCCAGGACAGTGGAGTCAATCACCACCTTCCGGAGACACCTGAAACCCCACCTCTTTAAGGAATACCTAGGATAGGATAAGTAATCCTTCTCACCCCCCCCCCCCTTTAAGATTTAGATGCACTATTGTAAAGTGACTGTTCCACTGGATGTCATAAGGTGAATGCACCAATTTGTAAGTCGCTCTGGATAAGAGCGTCTGCTAAATGACTTAAATGTAAAATGTAAATGTAGAACAAGTACAATCTGCTAAAAAAACAGTTCTGACCCATCTATGGCTGCAATTAACAGCCTAGTAAATAACATTGTTGGGAGCATATAGAGCGTGTAACTTTATTTCTTGTCATTCATACAGTACCGTATTGTATACATACAGTACTGTAAAAAAAAGTAAAAAGAAGGGTTAAACAGCACACACACAGTCTCTCTCTCTCACACACACACACACACACACACACACACACACACACACACACACACACACACACACACACACACACACACACACACACACACACACACACACACACACACACACACACACACACACACACACACACACACACACGTCAGGCAGGACTTCGCACAACCTCCATAAAACCGGCCAAACTATTTTTGTCAGCTGCAGTCCACCAGGTGGCACAATGAGCCCGTGACAAGATCAACATTGCTGACGTCTTTCACTGTGCGACAAAACGACAAAGCAGCTTATCCAAGTGCAGCAGTGGTTTGTAAAGAAACCCATGACGAGGGCCAAATAATATTGTACTAAATCGTTGAATCACGGTAAGATTGCATTATTCTAACACCTTCTAAAGACATTCGACTAACCCACTTTACTATTTGTCCGTAACTTTAATTTGACTGGTTCTGGCTGGGTTATGAGGGAAAGTGACAGACCTGTTTACTAGCTGGGGAATGGGAGCGTGTGTGCGTGCGTGTGTGTATGCGCTATACATCCTCTCTCTCTGTCTGTCTACAGCCACAGGTTTGAATACAGGAACGACTGTCCTACAGGATTCGTTCATGCAAACACTGAGAGAGGGGAGGTAGGGAGGGAGAGGAAGGCAGTGGTTAAAAGTTATGCCAAAAGCAGCGAACAAAAACAGTCAAATCCATATTGTGACATTAGCAACAGCTGATTTGCCTGAGCTCAATTCTGGTTGAGTGACTCCATCCTGTTCTTTTGTTTACCGCAGACCACTGTGTGTGTGTGTGTGTGTGTGTGTGTGTGTGTGTGTGTGTGTGTGTGTGTGTGTGTGTGTGTGTGTGTGTGTGTGTGTGTGTGTGTGTGTGTGTGTGTGTGTGTGTGTGTGTGTGTGTGTGTTTTTGTAGACTGTGTTTGTGTATAGCTGTTTTTCGGTGCTACCAAAAACATGTTTGTGTAACTGTGGTGTGTGTTTAGGCTACTAGTTCATAGAGAAACTGACTTGAAATAATACGACTGAGTCAACACACCCAACAACTTCAGTTAATAAACCGTATGTGCCGATATAAATGTATTTTATAGAGTTGATATGCAATGACTGTCATAACGATTATATCTGTTCTACACAGTAGCCTATATTTCTATCATAAAGTGTTGTAATGTTGTCTTCCTGAACACGACCCTGGGGTGTGTGTGTAGGTGATGAGCAGCAGTCCCATGGCAGGCTCTTCCAGCTCAGCGAGGGACCGCCCACCCACACGGACCAGCTTCATCCCCGAAATACAGAGCATGATGTAACTACACACACTGAGTCAGATTGTCCCAAAACACACACACACACACGCACACGCACACGCACACACACACACAGGTAGACATATAGATCCACTTACCCCAGTAGAGGTTGTGTTGACTCGGGCTGAAGAGGCTGTTGGATGCCATGACAACAGTGTATCACAGAGTAACCAGCTAGTTTCAGCAGTAGGTTGACCGTAGTGTCGAAGGGTCGTTATGTGGTCGGGTCCTGGTCTGCTACGCTAAGACGGTCTGCGTTGTGGTTCTGTGGTCCTGGAGCGGTGTGTGTGATGGCGTTTGGACCACAGCGTGGTCGCCATACTCCCTTGCTCCACCCTCATTCGACGAACCACATTAATCTGACTATGACATCACTGCCGTCACACACTCACAGACACTCAGGTGTTCAACCCAACCTTTGCATAGAGATACACCACATCCCTCAACCTCACCTACTAGAACAGAGCCTGCATCCTGTGTGTGTGTGTGTGTGTGTGTGTGTGTGTGTGTGTGTGTGTGTGTGTGTGTGTGTGTGTGTGTGTGTGTGTGTGTGTGTGTGTGTGTGTGTGTGTGTGTGTGTGTGTGTGTGTGTGTGTGTGTGCGTGCGTGCGTGCGTGTGTGTGTGTTTCTAACCCATCTCATGTGTGTGTGTGTGCATGTTCTAGGTTTGCTCTGGGAGATGCTCGCAGACCCCTACATGAGACTGCTGCTCTGGTAGAGGACATTGTACACACCCAACTCATCAACCTGGTAACACACACACACATTTTAGTCCCTGTTCTCTCTCTGATACTGACAAACCTTTTCAACTATGAAACAGTAACTCATATCACTCCTCTCCTCTCTTCCCTTTGTGTGTGTGTGTCCGAAGCTACAGCAGGCGTGTGAGGGGGCGGTCCTTAGAGGGTCAAGGGTCATCTCAGCTGAGGACATCCTGTTCCTCATGAGGAGAGACAAGGTACACACCAGCTATATACACACATACACCATACACAGACACACCATACACTCACACTGTTTTCTGCCTGCAATACCTGTGAAGTACTGATTTCAGCTGACTGGCGTTAACTAGAAAACCGGAGGCCTGTAGTATTATTTTAGACTACAGCCTTTTTTCTCTGTCATCACTTTCTCTTCATCTTCTCGCTCTCTTTCCCTACAGAAGAAGGTGAGGAGGTTGTTAAGGTATCTACAGTTCAGAGACTACAAGTCTAAAGTGCTGAAAACCATTGAAGATGAGGAACCACTGGATTCAGGTACTAGACACAGTACATGTAAAGCAAAAAAAGTCCCATGACTGAAACTTAAGTCGATCTCAGATCTATTGTCTGGGGCCGAGTTATCCTCCCCTTTCATGTAAAAAGGTTGTGACCATCATACTTTTAAGGAAAGAGGATCATGTTGTATATGTATTAAACTGCACGTTTGACCAATTTCAGTTCCCTTTGCTTAGGAGGTCTGGGGACCTCCCTGGAAAAAATGTTATGTAGAAGGACTGAGAAGCTCAGTTCTGGTGACTTTTTAAAAGGACATTCTACTCTCAAATTAATGAAAATAAAACGATGCTGACACCATCTAAAATATAATTTCCACCTCCAGAAGTGGGCCCAAAAACATATTGGTAAAAATGTTGTTAAAATTATATTGGACCAGGCATATAGCCTATGCATGGCCTATATTATCATATGTGCTATTAGCAATACGCATTATCACCTGTAGCCCAACTGATGAAGCATAGTTGCTGTAAAATGTACATAGGCTGAAGCATGGGGTTGGTCCATCTGCATTTACCCCATTGGACACAACATCCCGATTGCTATTATTAATTATTATTATTTTATTATAAATATATAAATAATTATTCGTTTTTATTTACTCGAAAAATCATATTTTTTTGTTGTTTGCTTCTGTTTGCCCTTTTAAGATGACATTGCCCCTTTACGAGCTCTGTTGTGCAGCTGTGCCTAAAACCAAGCTTGAAGCTGCATTTGTAAAAGAATGCCACGCACAATTGAAGGAGTAGAGAAATAAACGTGGTAACAATGTAGAACTCGGATACCATATCATTTTTTTTTCTTTCTTTTTTAAGGCCAAACTGCTTTAAAAAATATGTTCCCGCGATTGCATTAAGAATGGTTGTGCATTGACTGCTTGTCAGAATAATGTTACGTTTCCCTTGAATGCGCCTCGAGATTAATATTTCCCTGGCAAAGAACACAACAATAAGCCAACTATGTAAACTATTCTTCTATGGGGTTGTCTGATTTTGTTTTAAAAACAACATTAAATAGCAAAAATAGTAGCACTGAAAAGTTCCATCCTGAGCGATAAAGTATAGGCTTTGAATTATTTTGCCAGCAGCTACAGTAAGCCGGCTACACCACTCTTGAGTTGAGCACTGCTGTGGTGCACATTATAGACTATGTCATTTCCTTCATCTGAATATCAGCGTGTCATCAACAATCGTGCATGTCAGTTCAGTGCACACAGCTTAACAGAGAAAATTTAATATTTGAGAACATATTTTGTAGAACACACAAAAAATGACCTCTTCAGAATCCATTTAATGGAAATCTGTCCCAGTGATGGATAACTTTAACCCTGCTTTTAACCCTGCATGAAGACTTGTTAGCTTCCAGTACTCCTAGACTTTAGCTTAGAGGGCTAACATTGTTCCCTCTCTATCTATCTCTCACTCACACACTGATAGATAGGTGGGTTGTTGCCGGGAGTAACAAGCGCCAGCGGCTAGCAGGAGACTTCTTGTCCTGGGTGGACCAGACGGGAGAGTTCCTGTCCCTGTCTGACAACCAGGAAGTAGATGACGTCAAACTGGAACGACTGGAGGTCAGAACACACAAACAGACACACATACACAGTGTGTTAAAGTGGTATCTGGGTAGCAGCTCCCCTCGGTGAGTATTAACTCCTCTCTCATTACCTCTCCTCTCTGTAGAGGTTGGAAAGACAGACCAGGGGGATGGACAGTGCTCAGTACAGTGAGTTCTGTGAGAGTCGGCAGCTCAGCTTTGGTGAGTAACATTTCTTCTCCCAACATTTAACCCCTAACTCAGTCTCTGATAGATGTTGTGTGTGTGTGTGTGTGTGTCTGTGTGTAGCTAAGAAGGCATCTAAGTTCCGAGACTGGCTGGACTGCAGCAGTCTGGAGGTGAAGCCCAACACTGTTGCCATGGAGATCCTGTCCTATCTGGCTTATGAGACCACCGCTCAGGTATGTGTGTGTGTGTGTCTACCAGACCACTGCTAGTTAAAGAACTAAGTCTCCCACAATAAATGAAAATACTGCGGACTTTACTGTAGTATTCACTGTAGTGTTTTTAAGGCTGTAGTATTCGCTGTAGTGTTTCTCTAGCATACTATAGTATTTAATGTCGTGTTTTTGCGGACATTAATGTAGTATACTGTAGAATTTAGTGTCATTTCGTTTACAGACATGACTGTAATATATACTATCATATTCACTGTAGTGTTTATTTTGTGGACATCACTGTAGTATACCATAGTATTCACCTGTAGTGTTTTTGCAGACATGACTGTAGTATACTATATTATTCACTGTAGTGATTTTGCAGACTTTACTGAAGTATTCAGTGTAGTGTTTTTGCAGGCATGATTATAGTATACTATATGATTCACTGTATAGTTTTTGCGGACATAACTGTATTATACTATAGTATTCACGCCGACTTTACTGTAGTATTTATTCACTGTAGTGTTTTTGCAGACATGACTATAGTATACTATAATATTCACTGTAGGGTTTTTGCATAAATGACTGTAGTATACTAAAGTATTCACTGTAGTGTGTCTTTTGCGGACATAACTGTAGTATACTAAAGTATTCACTGTAGTGTTTTTGCAGACATGATTGTAGAACACTATATGATTCACTGTAGTGTTTTTGCGGATATGACTAAAGTATTCACTGTATTTTTGTAGCAGACATGACTTTAGAATACTATAGTATTCACTAGTGTTTGTGCGGACATGACTAGTGTACTGTAGTGTTTACCTGTGTTATTGCTGACTTTACTGCTGCATACTAGTATTCACTGTAATATTTTTGTGGACAAATCAAATAATAATAATTTTGCACGCCCAATTTTTCCGTTTTTGATTTGAAATATCCAATAATTGTCGTTCCACTTCATGATTGTGTCCCACTTGTTGTTGATTCTTCACAAAAAAATACAGTTTTATATCTTTATGTTTGAAGCCTGAAATGTGGCAAAAGGTCGCAAAGTTCAAGGGGGCCGAATACTTTCGCAAGGCACTGTAGTATTCTACACTATACTACACATTTATATAATCTCAGCAAAAAAAGAAACGTCCTCTCACTGTCAACTGTGTTTATTTTCAGCAAATTTAACGTGTGAATATTTGTATGAACATAACAAGATTCAACAACTGAGACATAAACTGAACATGTTCCACAGACATGTGACTAACAGAAATGGAATAATGTGTCCCTGTACAAAGGGGGGGCTCAAAATCAAAAGTAACAGTCAGTTTTTGGTGTGGCCACTAGCTGCATTAAGTACTGCAGTGCGTCTCCACCTCATGGACTGTGCCAGATTTGCAAGTTCTTGCTGAGATGTTACCCTACTCTTCCACCAAGGCACCTGCAAGTTCCTGGACATTTCTGGAGGGAATGGCCCTTAGCCCTCACCCTCCGATCCAACAGGTCCCAGAAGTGCTCAATGGGATTGAGATCTGGGCTCTTCACTGACCATGGCAGAACACTGACATTCCTGTCTTGCAGGAAATCACGCACAGAACGAGCAGTATGGCTGGTGGCATTGTCATGCTGGAGGGTCATTTCCGGATGAGCCTGTAGGAGGATACCACATGAGGGAGGAGAATGTCTCCTCTGTAACGCACAGCATTGAGATTGCCTGCAATGACAACAAGCTCAGTCCGATGATGCTGTGACATACCGCCCCAGACCATGACGGACCATCCACCTCCAAATCGATCCCGCTCCAGAGTACAGGCCTCGGTGTAACACTCATTCCTTCGACGATACATGCAAATCTGACCATCCCCCCTGGTGAGACAAAACCGCGACTCGTCAGTGAAGAGCACTTTTTGCCAGTCCTGTCTGGTCCAGCGACGGTGGGTTTGTGCCCATAGGCGACCTTGTTGCCGGTGATGTTTGGTGAGGACCTGCCTTACAACAGTCCAGCCTCTCTAGGCCTATTGTGGACAGTCTGAGCACTGATGGAGGGATTGTGCGTTTCTGGTGTAGCTCTGGCAATTGTTGTTGCCATCGTGTACCTGTCCCGCAGGTGTGATGTGCATGTGTTGTTACACGTGGTCTGCCACTGCAAGGACGATCAACTGTCCGTCCTGCCTCCCTGTAGCGCTGTCTTAGGCGTCTCACAGTACAGATATTGCAATTTATTGCCCTGGCCACATCTGCAGTACCTCATGCCCCTTTGCAGCATGCCTAAGGCACATTCACGCAGATGAGCAGGGACCCTGTGCATCTTTCTTTTGGTGTTTTTCAGAGTCAGTAGAAAGGCCTCTTTAGTGTCCTAAGTTTTCATAACTGTGGCCTTATTTGCCTACCTTCTGTAATCTGTTAGTGTCTTAATGACCGTTCCACAGGTGCATGTTCATTAATTGTTTGTGGTTCATTAAACAAGCATGGGAAACAGTGTTTAAACCCTTTACAATGAAGATCTGTGAAGTTATTTGGATTTTTACGAATTATCTTTGAAAGACAGGGTCCTGAAAAAGGGACGTTTCTTTTTTTTCTTCCTGAGTTTAGTAAGCACTACACGATCGAGGGGAAACCTCAGAGGAAATCCCTGCCATGAGGTCCCCAAGGACAGCACGTTAAAATAAAAACAAAGTAGACAAAGCTAACAGCTACCCATAAACCTAGCTAGAAGTCCAATTGATTAAAAGATTCTAGTCAACACTACTTGATCGAGGGATACTACAGTGTGATGTATATTATTCTTCACAGTATACTACAAAATTCTATAGTAAGCACGACAACGATCGAGAAAGCCCCTAAAAGGTGTCAGAGAAAGCCCCTAAAAATTGTCAAGACTCCAGCCATCCAAGTCATAGACTGTTCTCACTGCTACCGCATGGCAAGCAGTACTGGAGCACTAAGTCTAGGTCCAAAAGGCTACTTAACAGCTTCTACCCCCAAGCTATAAGACTCCTGAACAGTTCATCAAAATGCTATTTGGACTATTTGCATTGACCCTCATTTGTACGCTGCTGCTAGTCTCTGTTTATTATCTATGCATAGTCACTTTATCTCTACCTACATGTACATATTACCTCAATTACCTCGACTAACCTGTACCCCTGCACATTGATTCTGTACCGGTACCCCTTGTATATTGCCTCGTTATTGTTATTTTTTAAACTTTAGTTTAGTTTATTTATTTTTTGTATTTAGCCTTGTTATTGTGTTACTTTAGTTTATTTAGCAAATATTTTCTTACAAACTCTTAACCAATAATGCAGAGTTAGTAAGCATTTCACGGTAAGGTCTAGAATTGTTGTATTCGGTGGATGTGACAAATACAATTGTATTTGATACTACAGTGGGTAGTAAAGTATTCTATAGTATACAAAATATGAAAGTCACCACTAAACAAGCGAGGGATATTAATGTGTAGTATAGTACAGTATACTAGAACATTCTATAGTAAGTACTAAATGATCGAGAGATACTACAGTGTGGAGTATGGGATTCTACAGTATACTACAGTTTACTGCAGAATTCTATAGTAGGTACTATAGTGTTCTATAGTAAACTGTAGTATTTTTTTATGTGTATCGTTGCTCTGTTTGGATTACAATATTCACTCCCTCTCTTTCTCTCTCTAGCTGGTAGATCTGTCTCTGTTAGTGAAACAGGATATGACTCCGAAGACAGATCCCTTCAGCCATGTTGTGTCTGCCAGCTTCATACACTACCACAGCAATACAGAGGTAAGTTAAAACACACACCCCTCTGTTAGCCAGCTAACAGGAGTAGCAGCTAGCTAACTTGCTATTCCTACTGGCCTCTCATTTAAAACGTGTTCTCTCCCTTCTACCTCTCTACCTTCCCCACCTCTCTCTCAGGTAAAGAGAGATCCAGAATCTCCAGAGACCACGCCCCCCTCCACTCCTGGCTCATCCCACTCCTCTAAGCCCTCGAATGGAGGCTTGGGATTGGACAGTAAAACCAGGCAAAGGAAACGCAAGAAGGTCTGTTAAGATAGTTTTTTTTGTTGCACAGATTATGTGTGTGTGTATACCATGTGTTAAGGTGTGTGTGTTTCAGAGCTCAGCAGTGAGTGAGGTGGAGCCTCCCAGTGGAGCCATTCAGCCCTGCCACATCAGAGAGGCCATCAGACGCTACAGTTACAGACACACGGTACACTCATCTCCCTTTTATTCCTCTTCCCTCCCTAACTTCCTATATGCACTGTAGGACTGTCCTCTCACAAAACAACTGGTTGGAAGTAATCAATATAAGACACGGTCCCTCTCTCCTCTTCCAGAGTGCTAATAGGGGGAATGGGATGGCGTTCCTGGCCTGCTAAAGACAGAAGAGAAATGGTTCGACAGAAGATAAATGTTTTTTTATGATTTGAGATTCTTACCATAAAGACAGACAGGAAGTTATTTCTGTTGAAGTCCAGACAACTTCATGTCATGATGTATCACTTACTCTGCGTTTACACAGGCAGCCCAATTCAGATCTTTTTTCCAGATCTGGTTGGTTAGACCAATTAGTGAAAAAAAAATCAATTGGGCTGCCTTTGTAAATGCAGCTTTAGTGTCCGGTTCATTTTTTTTTGTCCACATTCTCACATTGATTATGCATCCTTGGTTTATATAAAAAGTAGTCTTTAATAAAGCTATTTGATTAGACTGACTCAGTTATTCAACACTAACCACATTTCCATCCAGTTTTTATGCCATACTGAATAAAAATGACAGCCGTGATGGAATTAAGGTCTTTCATAAATGCCGACAATTTGTTCGTTCGACATGGTGGGATCTTTTTCTCAGTACAATGACTTATGCGAGATATGGTGGCAAATAATATTAAAACCATATCGAAGTCATGTGAACATGGTGTGTGGTCCTCCCACTACAACTTGGAAAACCATGCAGTTTATTAAGCTACAGCTGAAATAAGTTGTGAAAGTGCAGTGATCTTGATGCTCCATTCCAATAAATATTGAGGTTCTTATTCTGGTGACGTGATCAATGCTTGACTGCTGTTTCACAAATTAAACTATTCTCGCTCTTATCCACAACAATCTCATGTTGGCTAGAGCAGGTGTCAAGACCAGAGTAGGTACATTTGGTATTTAATGCAACAGTTTGAAAAAACTATCAGTAGAGTTAAATTCAATGGAAACATTTAAATTTAGATTTTTATTCTGTACATGAAAACTTAAATAAAAAAAAGTACATTGTGTCAAGCACTATTTTAAAAAATCCGCAACAAGTTAATTTGGAGGAAACAATGTGCATATTTTCTTCATGCTGATTCCAGAATATTTGCATGAAAATCTCAGCAATTGGATGGAAAGCTAGCTTTCCGTCAATATGGAATCTTCCAACACTTATGTGAACTGTAGGAAAACAGATTACCATCCAATAGCCCTGACAGCACTGCTAAGAACATGTTTCTCTATACATTTCATAGGCCATGCTTTGAGAGGCACTTTGCTTTTACTGGTATTTCCAGAATTATCCACTAGGTTTGCTGCAGGTAGAAAATCCTAGGGGCAGACAAACACCACATACAGGTCTTAGGGAGAAATCAGATTTGTATTGATAATTTGAAAAGACACTGATTCACCAGAGGAAAGACCAACACTAGGCAACTACTGGGCATGCTCTAAGCACTGGACCATGACATCAATATGACATGAAGAGGCAGAGCTCCAATAGATCATTCACTTGTAAATATGTTTACCTATCAACACACAATTAGAGGGTAAGACGAGGGTTGCTATGATCCTGTGTTTGAGCAGACATTTTCTCCAGTATTTGTGCATTTGCTTAACATGTTGTGATTTGTGTGTGTGTGTATAGAAAGCATATATGGGGTTTCTAGTAGGGGTGTGTGTTAGTATTTAGCAGACAGCAGAGCTTCTTTCTCCAGCAGCAAGTCTCCATATCTCTGCTGAAGCTCCTTTTCTCTCTCCTGCTGTCTCTCCACATCCTCCCTTAGAGCCTAAAGAGAAAATGAAGTCCAATAAACACAGGCTGCAGTTTTTGTCAGCTGATTGTGTGTGTAGATATATGGTGTGTGTGTAGATATGGCAGGGTGTGTGAAAGTATGTGTACCTCTTGTCTGCGGGGTATCGCTGTGTCTTCTTGTTTCTTTAGCTCAGTGAAGGTGTGGAGCTCTGTAGCTGCCTGCTCAACCTGCTCCCACAGTTCACCATGCTGCTTCAGTAGACCTACAGCACGGGACTGGTACCCTCCTAGTAACACCTACACACATACAGACATATCACTGTTCCCACAGTTCACCATGCTGCTTCAGTAGACCTACAGCACGGGACTGGTACCCTCCTAGTAACACCTACACACATACAGACAGATCACTGCTCCCACAGTTCACCATGCTGCTTCAGTAGGCCTTACAGCACAGCAATGGTACCGTCTAGAAACAGTTTGAGAGACATACAGAAAGAGTATAGGTAAGTGTTTAGTCACCTTGAGACGACGCTCCAGACGAGCAGCGCGACGGGCCTCACACGTCATGTGGCCTCGGTTGATCTAGGAATACACACATCATAAACATGTGGTATACATCATGAGTTCCCTACGGCCCAGCAGCTTCTAGTGTAAAAAGGACATGATAGGGTGTGTATGTGGTCTCACCTCTAGTTTCTTCTCCAGGGAGTCTATGCGGTCCTTCTTGGAGGCCAGGTTGGCCCTGGTGTAGCGGCTCTGGGCGGAGAGGTACAGCACCTGGCCGTAACACTCCTCCCACACCTGGCTGTAGGCCTCCATGGACAGGTCCCCGTGACCCATACCTGCCCTCACCACCTCCATCTCCTGGCTCAGCAACTCACTGGCCTGAGGGGACAAGTCACACACACTATTATTTACGCATCTCACACAAATGTCCACATTGCGTGAACAAAGTTACTCTACTCTGTAGGGATTTTAAATTTTTAAACGTGTATCTGGATAGTCGAAAGGTCAATGCAATCCGGGGACCTTGGGATGTCCCTACCCTAAACCAAACCATAAATAACCCTTACCATTTTAAATTTAAACTTCAATGGGGTAGGGACGATCTCTAGGATCCCAGATAGCATGGACCATAGTGGAAATCCTATTCATTTCTACACTCTTGACCAATCAAAATGACCAAAAATGCACATGGCAGAGGTAAAATGCAGACTGCTTTTCTCTGTAGTTTTGGCGAACAGCAACAGTGAAAGAAAATTATGATTTTAGAACTGATTCTGATCCAAAACTGTTTTCTGGTGAGTATTTTGCATTGATCTCAGGTCTTGTAACTCTACCTACATGTACATATTACCTCAACTAACCGGTGCTCCCGCACATTGACTCTGTACCGGTAACCCCATGTATATAGTTTGTTATTTTACTGCTGCTATTTAATTACTTGTTACTTTTATTTCTTATCTGTATTTTTTAAAACTGCATTGTTGGTTAGGGACTTGTAAGTAAGCATTTCACTGTAAGGTCTACAACTGTTGTATTCAGCGCATGTGACTAATCAAATTTGATTTGTAGAAACAGCATACTGATGTCTGGGCAGCCTGGAGGGCCAGATGGGCAGCTGTAACTCAATGCACCATTATAAAAACTACATTGATATCAAAAATATAAAAACAACATGTAAAGTGTTGGTCCAATGTTTCATGAGCTGAAATTAAACATCCCAGAAATGTTCCATATGCACAAAAAGCTTTATTTCTCTCAAATTTGGTACACACCAGAAACTGACCGGTTTTCTAAGTCACACCCCTACCTTTTTTCCCCTTAAGGGGAAAAATTTCATTACATTTCATTATAGTACAACGGTTTGATTTGTCTAATCTTAGCAATTTCTTCTTAGCTAGCTACATAGCAGTCTTTGCATCAAAGATAATTGCGTAATTATCGTATTTCGTCGTCCTAACGTAGTCTTCACTGCTCTGCCCAGCAGCTAGCCAGCTAGCTAACGTCCACCGATTAGCAGCACTATTACACTCAACTGAACGACTTGATTAGTGTAGTGTTAGCTAGCTACATAGCTGTCTTTGCTGTCTTCGTATGCAAGATAATTGTGTAGTTTAGAGTGTGTAGTCTTAGAGTGATTATCTTAATTCACCGAGGTTAGCTAGCCAGCTATTTGTCGTCCTTAACGTAGGAGACTCTGCTAGCTAGCCAACAGCTAGCCAACGTCTTCCGAATACATTTACCCGGTCGCATTCACAGGTAGTATCACATTTTCATTTCATTTCATTACAGTACAACGGTTTGATTTGTTTGATCGTAGCTAGCTACATAGCCGTCTTTGTATCAAAGATAATTGTGTAGTCTAGAGCGATTTTCTAGGTTAGCTAGCCAGCTATTGTCGTTCTTTTAACGCAATGTAACGTAATCAACACTGCTAGCTAGCCAGCTAGCCCCCGAATAGCTGCACTGTAGAAACTATTACACTCCGGAACGACTTGATTAGTGTAGTGTCAACAACGCAGCCACTGCCAGCTAGCCTACAAAGTTAACAGCGCAGCCACTGCCAGCTAGCCTACTTAAGCAGTACTGTATCATTTTAATCATTTTAGTCAATAAGATTCTTGCTACGTAAGCTTAACTTTCTGAACATTCGAGACGTGTAGTCCACTTGTCATTCCAATCTCCTTTGCATTAGCGTAGCCTCTTCTGTAGCCTGTCAACTATGTGTCTGTCTATCCCTGTTCTCTCCTCTGCACAGACCATACAAACGCTCCACACAGCGTGGCCGCGGCCACCCTAATCTGGTGGTCCCAGCGCACACGACCCACGTGGAGTTCCAGGTCTCCGGTAGCCTCTGGAACTGCCGATCTGCGGCCAACAAGGCAGAGTTCATCTCAGCCTATGCCTCCCTCCATTCCCTCGACTTCTTGGCACTGACGGAAACATGGAACACCACAGAAAACACTGCTACTCCTACTGCTCTCTCTTCGTCCGCCCACGTGTTCTCGCACACCCCGAGAGCTTCTGGTCAGCGGGGTGGTGGCACCGGGATCCTCATCTCTCCCAAGTGGTCATTCTCTCTTTCTCCCCTTACCCATCTGTCTATCGCCTCCTTTGAATTCCATGCTGTCACAGTTACCAGCCCTTTCAAGCTTAACATCCTTATCATTTATCGCCCTCCAGGTTGCCTCTGCTCAAACCTTCTCCAACCTATCTCCTGATTCTGCCTCCTCAACCCTCCTCTCCTCCCTTTCTGCATCCTTTGACTCTCTATGTCCCCTATCCTCCAGGCCGGCTCGGTCCTCCCCTCCCGCTCCGTGGCTCGACGACTCATTGCGAGCTCACAGAACAGGGCTCCGGGCAGCCGAGCGGAAATGGAGGAAAACTCGCCTCCCTGCGGACCTGGCATCCTTTCACTCCCTCCTCTCTACATTTTCCTCCTCTGTCTCTGCTGCTAAAGCCACTTTCTACCACTCTAAATTCCAAGCATCTGCCTCTAACCCTAGGAAGCTCTTTGCCACCTTCTTCTCCCTCCTGAATCCTCCTCCCCCTCCCCCCTCCTCCCTCTCTGCAGATGACTTCGTCAACCATTTTGAAAAGAAGGTCGACGACATCCGATCCTCGTTTGCTAAGTCAAACGGCACCGCTGGTTCTGCTCACACTGCCCTACCCTGTGCTCTGAAC
Source organism: Oncorhynchus gorbuscha (assembly GCF_021184085.1). Taxonomy (NCBI): domain Eukaryota; kingdom Metazoa; phylum Chordata; class Actinopteri; order Salmoniformes; family Salmonidae; genus Oncorhynchus; species Oncorhynchus gorbuscha. Next base: position 74,209,663 of record NC_060182.1, on the reverse strand, counting down.
TCTTTCTCCCCTCTCTCTCCAGATGAAATCTCGCGTCTTGTGATGGCCGGCCGCCCAACAACCTGCCCGCTTGACCCTATCCCCTCCTCTTCTCCAGACCATTTCCGGAGACCTTCTCCCTTACCTCACCTCGCTCATCAACTCATCCCTGACCGCTGGCTACGTCCCTTCCGTCTTCAAGAGAGCGAGAGTTGCACCCCTTCTGAAAAAACCTACACTCGATCCCTCCGATGTCAACAATTACAGACCAGTATCCCTTCTTTCTTTTCTCTCCAAAACTCTTGAACGTGCCGTCCTTGGCCAGCTCTCCCGCTATCTCTCTCTGAATGACCTTCTTGATCCAAATCAGTCAGGTTTCAAGACTAGTCATTCAACTGAGACTGCTCTTCTCTGTATCACGGAGGCGCTCCGCACTGCTAAAGCTAACTCTCTCTCCTCTGCTCTCATCCTTCTAGACCTATCGGCTGCCTTCGATACTGTGAACCATCAGATCCTCCTCTCCACCCTCTCAGAGTTGGGCATCTCCGGCGCGGCCCACGCTTGGATTGCGTCCTACCTGACAGGTCGCTCCTACCAGGTGGCGTGGCGAGAATCTGTCTCCTCACCACGCGCTCTCACCACTGGTGTCCCCCAGGGCTCTGTTCTAGGCCCTCTCCTATTCTCGCTATACACCAAGTCACTTGGCTCTGTCATAACCTCACATGGTCTCTCCTATCATTGCTATGCTGACGACACACAATTAATCTTCTCCTTTCCCCCTTCTGACGACCAGGTGGCGAATCGCATCTCTGCATGTCTGGCAGACATATCAGTGTGGATGACGGATCACCACCTCAAGCTGAACCTCGGCAAAACGGAGCTGCTCTTCCTCCCGGGGAAGGACTGCCCGTTCCATGATCTCGCCATCACGGTTGACAACTCCATTGTGTCCTCCTCCCAGAGCGCTAAGAACCTTGGCGTGATCCTGGACAACACCCTGTCGTTCTCAACTAACATCAAGGCGGTGGCCCGTTCCTGTAGGTTCATGCTCTACAACATCCGCAGAGTACGACCCTGCCGCACACAGGAAGCGGCGCAGGTCCTAATCCAGGCACTTGTCATCTCCTGTCTGGATTACTGCAACTAGCTGTTGGCTGGGCTCCCTGCCTGTGCCATTAAACCCCTACAACTCATCCAGAACGCTGCAGCCCGTCTGGTGTTCAACCTTCCCAAGTTCTCTCACGTCACCCCGCTCCTCCGCTCTCTCCACTGGCTTCCAGTTGAAGCTCGCATCCGCTACAAGACCATGGTGCTTGCCTACGGAGCTGTGAGGGGAACGGCACCTCAGTACCTCCAGGCTCTGATCAGGCCCTACACCCAAACAAGGGCACTGCGTTCATCCACCTCTGGCCTGCTCGCCTCCCTACCACTGAGGAAGTACAGTTCCCGCTCAGACCAGTCAAAACTGTTCGCTGCTCTGGCCCCCCAATGGTGGAACAAACTCCCTCACGACGCCAGGACAGCGGAGTCAATCACCACCTTCCGGAGACACCTGAAACCCCACCTCTTTAAGGAATACCTAGGATAGGATAAGTAATCCTTCTCACCCCCCCCTTTAAGATTTAGATGCACTATTGTAAAGTGACTGTTCCACTGGATGTCATAAGGTGAATGCACCAATTTGTAAGTCGCTCTGGATAAGAGCGTCTGCTAAATGACTTAAATATTGGTGACTAACAGATGCATATCTGTATTCCCAGTCATGTGAAACCCAGTATAATCTTTGAAATTGTTGCATGTTGCGTTTATATTTTTGCTCAGTATACATTCAAAAGTTAGTGGTTTCATTATATTAAGCATTTCAAATGTCATGGTATATCCTTGTAGGTAACAATATCACAAGGATAATTTAAAATGTAATTTAGACAAAGATTTTTCATTGTTTTAAAAAGGCCTAAAAAAAATAATCTGAAAATGAACTCAAGTAAGCCAATACTAACGTCCGTTCGGATATTCGATTAACCGTACCCATCCCTAACACTCCATCTAGACAGTGTCCAGCTTTCCTATTTTTTAGACAGTTTTCCTATTCATTTTTAGGATTGAGGCATACTAAAACACAGCAGATGGAGACCATGACATTGCAGGGGAAACAGGTTGGGAAACACTGATCTACATTAAATCTTGGGAAACAATGGCTAGTAGGGGTGTGTGTGTGTTTTTTTTACATGTGCCAGCTCCTCATTGCTGATTGGCTTGTAGAGGTGTCTGTCCAGGTGGGCAATGTGTTCTGCATTGTTGGAGGTGGAGGCAGGCCCACGTTGTTTGCTGCGCTGTGGTTGGATAAACAAAGTACTTTAGTTCTGCTCCAAATGCAGCCCTGTGTGTTTATGTATGTGTATACACCTACCTGTTGGTTGGCTGGTGGGTGGTGCAGACAGTCAAAGTGCAGCATAGTGATCATCTCCTTCTTGATAATCTCCTCAGCCTGCTGCAGTTCTGACAGAGGATCTGTTCCCAACGGACGCAGGATAGACTCATTCACCTACACAATTTTGCATTAGTTTTGTCACTAATGCTGTAGCTGGGAAGGGGAGGTGATGCAGCACTTCAACTCTTGTGTGTGAGAGTCACACTGTGTGTGCTTACCTCTGATGGTCTGGGTAGAATCCTCTGTACAGCAGTGTGTCTCAGCTTCAGCTCTTTCTCCTGCTCTGCATCCCGGGCAGCCTGCAACACACACACATTTACAAAAGGGGATAGTCAAGAGTAGAGCTTTATGTGAGTTGTATGCATGTGGGTCTGTGTGACTGAGTGTTACCCGATTGCGTAGCTCTATCTCTGAGGCGTCCTCCATGTATCCGGTCTCCGT